>NC_041380.1:525010484-525018296 GCF_002162155.2 Triticum dicoccoides | reverse complement strand
ATCGGGGGCGGCGACGAGGGATATGGAGACGGGGGCGGCGGGCGACGGGGCAGAGGAAAAGAAGCAGATGAGAAACTTAAATTTTTGAAGTGTTTAGTTATATAGGATGGACCTTTAGTACCGGTTGGAGCCACCAACCGGTACTAAAGGCCTGTTTTGGCTAGGCCAAGCGGCGGGAAGCGCACCCCCTTTAGTACCGGGTGGTGGCTCCAACCGGTACTAAAGGCCCCTCCTTTAGTACCGGTTGGTGCCACCACCCGGTACTAAAGGGGGTGCGCTGGCGCAGGTGCGGTGCGGCAAGTTTAGTCCCACCTCGCTAGCCGGGGGGCATCCGCACTGGTTTATAACCCCCCGTGCGGTAGCTCTCTCGAGCTCCTCTCCAAAGCAGACCAACTGGGCCTACATGTTCTGTGCTGCCCTGTGGGCCTACTAGGCCTTTGCGGGCCTGCATCCTGGCCCAACAACAGGTTGGGTTTCTAGTCGTATGCAGGCCGGTCTGGCCCAGTAGGCGGGCTTTTTTTATTTTTTTTGCTTTATTTATTTTTTAGTTGTTTTTTGTGTATTTAGAGTTTCTTTGTGAATATTTTTGCTTTAGGTACAAAAAATTACAAACTTTCTGTTAGTGCCCGTAGTTTTCAAATTTGAATAGTTTAAATTTTGAATTATTTGAAATTAGTGTGAATCACTAGTTTGTGAATAACTTAACTTTAAAAATCAGTAAAGGCATGAAAGAATTTGTTTGCACATAAAATTTCTTCGCGTTTCAAAACCCAAAACACATAACTACCCTAACTATTACAGAGATTCCCTCCTGGGTGTGAAACACAGAAGAAAGTGATGATAGTGAAGCCGATCACATCCCAGATCTTTGGGTGTGAAACTTTTTCTTCGCGTGTGTCCCTTTGCGCCGTAACCATGAAAAATATTCACTGTGAATGGAGCAATTTTTCTTCATCATTTAACGGGATGCTCGGGTCAATATTCACTGTGAATGGAGCAATTTCATCAAACTTTTCATAATCTTCTGACATGTCTGTCTTGTCATCCACTCCCATGATGTTTCTCTTCCCAGAAAGAACTATGTGCCGCTTCGGCTCATCGTACGATGCATTCGCTTCCTTATCTTTTCTTTTTCTCGGCTTGGTAGACATGTCCTTCACATAGAAAACCTGTGCCACATCATTGGCTAGGACGAATGGTTCGTCTGCATAAGCAAGATTGTTGAGATCCACTATTGTCATTCCGTATTGCGGGTCTTCCGTTACCCCGCCTCGTGTCATATTGACCCATTTGCACCGAAAGAAAGGGACCTTCAAACCATGTCGATAGTCAAGTTCCCATATGTCCTGTATATAACCATAATATGTTTCCTTTCCTGTCTTGGTTTCTGCATCAAAGCGGACACCACTGTTTTGGTTGGTGCTCTTCTTATCTTGGGCGATCGTGTAAAATGTATTACCCTTTATCTCGTACCCTTTGAAAGTCATTATATTCGAAGATGGTAACTGGGACAACAAGTACATGTCATCTTGAATAGAGGCGTCATGCATGGTACATGTCTGCAACCAGCTGGCAAAACTCTTGGTTTGTTCACGTGTAATCTAGTCATCAGACCGCTCCGGGTGTTTGGAGCGTAGCAAATTCTTGTGTTCATCCATATACGGAGCCACCAAGGCAGAATTCTGTAGAACTGTGTAGTGTGCTTCAGTGAGAGAATGTCCGTCCATACATATTATTTGTTCCCCTCTAGCGTGCCTTTTCCATCCAGTCTGCCCTTATGCCGCGATTCAGGAACACCAATCGGCTTAAGGTCAGGAATAAAGTCAATACAAAACTCAATGACCTCCTCATTTTCATGGCCCTTCGAGATGCTTCCTTCTGGCCTAGCACGGTTATGAACATATTTCTTTAAGACTCCCATGAACGTCTCAAAGGGGAACATATTGTGTAGAAATACAGGACCCAAAACGTTAATCTCTTCGCATAGGTGAACTAGGACATGTGTCATGATGTTGAAGAAGGATGGTGGGAACACCAACTCAAAACTGACAAGACATTGCACCAAATCATTCTCTAACCTTGGTATGATTTCTGGATTGATTACCTTCTGAGAGATTGCATTGAGAAATGCACATAGCTTCACAATGGCTAATCGAACGTTTTTCGGTAGAAGCCCCCTCAATGCAACCGGAAGCAGTTGCGTCATAGTCACGTGGCAGTCATGAGACTTTAGGTTCTGGAACTTTTTCTCTGCCATGTTTATTATTCCCTTTATATTCGACAAGAAGCCAGACGGTACCTTAATACTGAGCAGGCATTCAAAGAAGATTTCCTTCTCTTCTTCGGTAAGAGCGTAGCTTGCATGACCCTGATGTATGCCGTCTTTTCCATGCATACGTTGCTGGTCCTCCCGTGCCTCAGGTGTATCTTTTGTCTTCCCATACACGCCCAAGAAGCCAAGCAGGGTCACACAAAGATTCTTCGTCACGTGCATCACGTTGATTTCGGAGAGGACCTCTAGGTCTTTCCAATAGGGCAGGTCCCAAAATATAGATTTCTTCTTCCACATGGGTGCGCGTCTGTCAGCGTCATTCGGAACAGGTTGTCCACCAGGACCCTTTCCAAAGACCACCTTCAAATCATTGACCATATCATGTACATCAGCACCAGTACGGTGGCGAGGCTTCATCCGGTGATCTGCCTCACCTTTGAAATGCTTGCCTTTTCTTTCTTACGGGATGCCTTCTCGGAAGAAATCGACGATGTCCCAGGTACACATTCTTCTTACAATTAGCCAAATATATACTGTCGGTATCGTCCAACAGTGCGTGCATGCGCGGTATCCCTTGTTTGTATGTCCTGAAAGGTTACTGAGAGCAGGCCAATCATTGATGGTCACGAACAGCAACGCCTTTAGGTCAAATTCTTCCCCCATGTGCTCATCCCACGCACGTACACATGTTCCATTCCACAGTTGTAAGATTTCTTCAACTAATGGCCTTAGTTACACATCAATGTCGTTGCCGGGTTGGTTAGGGCCTTGGATGAGCACTGGCATCATAATGAACTTCCGCTTCATGCACAACCAAGGAGGAAGGTTATACAAACATAGAGTCATAGGCCAGGTGCTATGGTTGCTGCTCTGCTCCCCAAAAGGATTAATGCCATCTGCGCTTAGACCAAACCATACGTTCCTTGCGTCATCTGCAAACTCCTTCCCGTACTTTCTTTCGATTTTTCTCCACTGCGACCCGTCAGCGGGTACTCTCAACTTTCCGTATTTCTTACGGTCTTCTCTGTGCCATTGCATCGCCTTGGCATGCTCTTTGTTTTGGAACAAACGTTTCAACCGTGGTATTATAGGAGCATACCACATCACCTTGGCAGGAATCTTCTTCCTGGGGCGCTCACCCTCAACATCACCAGGGTCATCGCGGCTGATCTTATAGCGCAATGCACCGCATATCGGGCAAGCGTTCAAATCCTCGTACTCACCACGGTAAAGGATGCAATCATTAGGGCATGCATGTATCTTCTGCACCTCTAACCCTAGAGGGCAGACAACCTTCTTTGCTTCGTACGTACTCTCGGGCAATTTGTTGTCCTTTGGAAGCATATCCTTTATCATTACCAGCAACTTTCCAAATCCCTTGTCAGATACACCATTCTCTGCCTTCCATTGCAGCAATTCCAGTGTGGTGCCCAGCTTTTTCTTGTCACCTACGCAATTTGGGTACAACAATTTTTTGTGATCCTCTAACATGCGCTGCAACTTCTTCTTCTCCAAATCACTTGCGCAGTTTCTCTTTGCATCGGCAATGGCCCGGCCTAGATCATCAATAGGCTCATCCGATGCCTCTTCTTCAGCTTCTTCCCGCATTGTCGGCTGAGCTTCTTCCCGCATTACCGTCTCAGCTTCTTCCCTCATTGTTGTATCATCGTATTCAGGGAACCCATGGCTAGGATAGCTGTCGTCGTCCTCTTCTTCTTCATTGTCTTCCATCATAACCCCTCTTTCTCCATGCTTGGTCCAAACATTATAGTGGGGCATGAAACCGGACTCAAACAGGTGGACGTGAATGGTTCTTGATGTAGAGTAAGTGTGACCATTCTTACAGCCAGCACATGGACAAGGCATAAAACCATCCGCTCGCTTGTTTGCCTCAGCCGCAAGCAGAAAACTACGCACGCCGTTAATGAACTCGGGAGAGCATCGGTCATCGTACATCCATTGCCGTCTCATCTTCAATACACAGCACCGAAAACATCAAATTAATACAACAACAAATAACTCTCTAGCTAAAGAATTTAAATGCAACAACAAATGCGATCAAGATTGCAACTAAGGTAACAATTGACCCAAAAGCATAATGATACCAAGCCTCACTATGAATGGCATATTTTCTAATCTTTCTAATATTCAAGCGCATTTTCTCCATCTTAATCTTGTGATCATCGACGACATCGGCAACATGCAACTCCAATTCCATCTTCTCCCCCTCAATTCTTTTCAATTTTTCCTTCAAATCCTCGTTTTCTATTTCAACTAAATTTTACCTCTCGACAATAGGGTCGGTTGGAATTTCCGGTTCAACTACCTCCTACATACAAATATCCATGTCAACTTGATGGTCATAATTTGTCATAAACACGAAATGCAATGAATAGTTTTAAAAGAGAATATACCACATCCGAATCATAACCCGGACGAGGGCCGACGGGGACAGATATCAAAACCATGGCACTATGTATAACAAACAACATATGGGTAAGATAATTATACGAGTAACTATATATCCAAATCACACAAACATGAACTTTCTATATAAAACTTCATGAACAAGAGGCTCACCACAAGGTGGTGCCGGCGATGGGACGTTGCGAGCGATCGACGGTGGTTACGACGGAGATTTAGAAGGTACTAAGTAAACCACACCTACATATGCAAACTAAGTGTTATTTTTGACCTCAGATTGCATATAAATCAAATACTACCACATATATATAATTCCTCCCAAATTACTAAACTCAAAAATCAATCACTATATAAAGCATTACACGAGCTAATCTAGCAATGAGAGATGAAAGGAAAAAGTTGCTAACCTTTGTGATCATTTGAATGGATGGGGGCCTTCAAATCTTGGGCAAAATGTGTGATGAGCTTGAGAGGAAGAGGGAAAAGAACAGAGAGGAGAGGGGAAAGGGGAAGAACAGAGCGAGCTCGGGTGGACGAAGGGTCTATGTAGGACGACCTTTAGTACCGGTTCGTGATACGACCCGGTACTAAAGGTGCTGGAGGGGCCCCAGACTAACAACATCCTGCCACCACTCTCATTAGTACCGGTTCGTGGCACGAACCGGTGCTAAAGGTTCGCCACGAACCGGTACTAATGAGAGCGGCCCGGCTAGCTGTTGGAACCGGCAGTAATGGACACATTAGTGTCGGCACAAATTCAAACCGGCACTAATGTGCTTCATGTTTGACCCTTTTTCTACTAGTGACTTTCACTTGTCTATGAACGATGCAAGGGGTCCAAGTTTCCATATCCGAGGAATCCGGCTATTCGAATAGATAATGATAACCTTGCAGGGGTGTACTTCTTCACACACGCTCTCGCCACTTACCACCATGTACACGTCGTGTACCTCGGCAACCTTCAAGCGGAAGCCTGGCGAGGGAGTCGGCCACGACCTAACTAACCACACAAGTCTCTCGTCCAGGTTTATCGCCTATTCGGGTTCCATCCGCAAGGAGATCCGGCCGGGGTGTCGCTCACGGCCCCAAACGATGTGTGCAGGGTTCCCAAGCCCACCATCCAGGTGCCACTTGGTACACCGTGCCACTGTGTCTAGTTTGTCCTAAGCCCACCTGTACCGGGTGCCACTTGGTAGACTACTAACACTACCTACAACCACCAGAAACTAGTTGCAACTCCTGGACAGAGATCGAGTTGATTAATAAGCCAAGAGGGGCCGAGTTACCTGAACCCAATCTGTGGTAGTAACTGTTCATGGATCACAAACACAGAACTCAGTTCCTGAGAACGGCTGCAATGATACAACCCACCATGTACTCCTACATGGCCTCTCACCGCTACCTTTACCAAATCATGTTCACACACTTAGCTCTCAACGGTAGGACATGTTCACCACGTTCCAAATCATTCCCGATGAATCAGGCCTGACTCAACTCTAAGCACTAGCAGGCATGACAACAAGCATGAATGAGTAGGCACATCAGGGCTCAAACAATTCCTACTCATACTAGTGGGTTTCATCTATTTACTGTGGCAATGACAGGTCATGCAGAGGAAAGGGGTTCAACTACCACAGCATGTAACAGTTGAATTGTTGTTGTCCTAATGCAGTAAAAGAGAGCAGGAACGAGAGAGTGGGATTGTATCGGAATGAAAAAGGGGGTTTTGCTTGCCCGGCACTTCTGAAGATGGCATTGGGTCTTCATCAGTGTCAACGATCACAGCGTTGGAACAACTTCTACTGAGGGGGAACAACACCGGCAAACAGAGAAGAAACACCATCAATGCAATGCACAATATGATGCATGATCATGACAAGGAAATATGATGTGATTTGGCCTAATGCAACTAGCAACACAATTAAGTGTAGTTGGTTTGAACCCAAGGTTCAAATTCAAACTCCACATACGGTTATTTAAATGCCATTCATTTGATTTGTCCTAAACAGTAGCTATAAGTTGTTCTAACATGCATGAAAATGGTACAGATGGATAGATTTGATTTTTTTTTTGATCATTTTTCATATATAAATTATTTCATTCTGAGCTACGATTGAATTTCTATGATTTTTAGAAGTTTGGGGTATTTTCTGAAATTTATAAATCATTTCTGATTTATTTTAATTCCAGAAAACTTTACTGCATCAGCATTAAGTCATGCTGGCGTCAGCTGGCAACAGGACCGTCCGGGTCAAACCTGACAAGTGTGGCCCAGCTGTCATTGACTCAGTGCTAACCAGGGTTTAGTTAAATCCTAACTAAAGTAATTAGAAGGGCTGGGGCCCACAGTCAGCAAGTTAACGGGTTAGCTAAAATTTAATTAGCATCTAAGCTAAACTAGCAGGGCCTCGGGCCCACATGTTAATGACCCAGGGGGGTCAAACCCTGGTCAACTCAGTCAAACCTGCCAGTGACTCGATGTCGGCGAGGCCAGACGCGGCGGGGCACCTCGGGTTTCGCCTACAGGGCACGGCTTGCGACATGGTTGGGTTCTACGGCAAGCTGGGGCTCGTGCGCATCTAGCGGTGTCAGTGAGACACTACTAGGGCAAACCATATACACAGAACATTCGCAGTAGTGAGGGCTAAAAACGCACGTTGGTGCTAATTAGAAGTAGCGCGGTGTTTTAAACTGCGCTACAGATACAGTTATAGCAGTATCGCGCCCGAGTACAACAGCGCTACAACTAAAATTCCCATGGCTTAGCCGATAGGCTACACATAGTAGTAGCGATCTACGTAGAACCGCGCTACCGCTACTTGTTTTGTAGCAGGGCGTTTACGAACAAAGGCGCTACTGCTAACGAAAATAAAATTAAATGGAAAGCAAATAAAAATGAGAAGGAATAGCAGTAGCGCTTGTTAAGAAATGCAATATAGCTACCGTAGGAGCAGCGCACTTCCTGGAACGCGCTACTGCTACTTTTAACTTAACCGCGCGGTTCATTCTTCCCCCACGGCCACTTCCCCCAAATCCTACTCCTCCGATGTTGCCGCCCTGCATCACCGTCGGCCGCCGCGTGCGACCCGTCGCTCTCCGCACACCCTCGACACCGC
>NC_041380.1:524971234-525010113 GCF_002162155.2 Triticum dicoccoides | reverse complement strand
CCCCTACATCGCCGCCCTCCGCCATGCGCCCGCCGCCCCGACCCCGTCCCCGACCTCGACGCCGCGTGCCCCTCTCCCTAACTCCGTCGGCGCCAGAGGTGAGCACGCCCTCCTCCTCCTCCCCTACCTCTGCCTAGCTAGGGTTCTTAGGGTTAAATTTCAGAGTACATCTAATTAGTTAGGGTTCATCAAATTAGATCCTAATAATGGAGTAGTTGTTAAATAAAATTAGTTTTAGAGTTCATCGAATTAGTTAGGGTTAAATTTTAGAGTTCATCAAATTAGTTAGGGTTAAATTTTAGAGTTCATCAAATTAGTTAGGGTTAAATTTTAGAGTTCATCAAATTAGTTAGGGTTCATTAAATTTTAGAGTTCATCAAATTAGTTAGGGTTAAATTTTAGAGTTCATCAAATTAGTTAGGGTTCATTCAATTTTAGAGTTCATCAGCTAGGGTTAAATTTTAGAGTT
Source organism: Triticum dicoccoides (assembly GCF_002162155.2). Taxonomy (NCBI): domain Eukaryota; kingdom Viridiplantae; phylum Streptophyta; class Magnoliopsida; order Poales; family Poaceae; genus Triticum; species Triticum dicoccoides. The sequence continues at coordinate 525,009,644 of NC_041380.1, read as the reverse complement.
CATCTAACTAGTTTTTTTACTATTTTTAGTAAGTGTTTAATAGAATTAGTAACAAAATTAATATAACTAGTTGAACTAGTTTATTTTTAGTAAAAACTAGTTTATTTTTATTCATAGTAAGTGCTTAATTGAACTAGTTGAGTTAATATGACTATTTTACTTTTAGTACACAAATTAATAGAACTAGTTTACTTTTTTAGTTAAAGCAATTATTCCCGCATCGACGTCGATGATGCCTATCCCGCATCCTCGTCGTCGAGTCGGCAGAGGACACCTGTGTTACCAGATGGGTCCTGTCCGGGACTGGGCTCCGCCGGGGTGGTACTGGGAGGCGCTACCTACCAGGGGCGCAGGTTGGTGAGGAGTCAGCCCGTCGTTGACCTGAACCTTCTTTGGTGGCGGTCGCGTGGGCCAGTGACGGTCCAGAGGCTCGAGGACCTCGCGGAGGTGGTGCGTCACCGTGTGAGTGAGGAGGATGTGCACGTCCGTCGCTACTTGTTTGCGTTGGAGCATAGGTTCTCCAGGGATCTCACTGGAGCTATGATCCTGTGATGGTTCCTTCTCTGTGGGTGTCCACCGCCCGCGCCGATACCCGTCGTGCGCTAGGGTTTTAGTTGTATTAGTGATGTTATATGTATGATACTATTCGGGATGTATTAGTGATAATATTCGATGATGTACGGACGCATGAGATGATTTACTTTTGCTTATTGAATGCATGCTAATTTGAATACTTACTTATTTTACGATTTGGTTTTGCTTATTGAATGCTCATGTCAATATGAGTCCTATAAGATATTTTGAAGTGTATATCTTGTGTTGCTCAAATAGGATATGTGCTTGCCCAAGTGGCCGTTCATGTTTGCAGGTTACACCTCCGAGTGGCCTATGTTTTGCTGGAGTGTTGATTCACTTCCGTTCCAGCAAATTTCAGGCGCTCGATATGTCCTATTTTAGCAAAGGTCATGCCGGATTTTTCCGTGAATTTTGGCATGACTTGTGCCAGAATATGTAGGAAATATCGAGTGTCCCGGATTTGTGTGGTGAGTATCCTAGTAGTTGTCTTCGATCGATTTTCAATTAATGTTTCAACTATGAACATAGGAAATGTCTCACGAGGAATAGGATTTCGGTATTTGCAAGTACTGGGAAGACGAGCGCGGCCTGTGCGACGGAATCTTCCTAGATGATGATAGGCGCTTCAGCATCAAGCTGGACGAGAACTTCGAAGTGGATACAGTAAGTCACAACGGCAAGTCTTTTTTCGTAATTAAGCATGACATCTCCTTCATTTGCTTCAACTTGTAATTTAATTTTTTTACTATTCTACAAGTGTATCCCCTGCCATGCAAGAGTTTTTGTCTTGGATAAGATAGGTTTCAGTCATACTATGGAGGTAAAGAAAGTTTACTTGAAGACCGAGCATGGTTATATTTTCCACGCAAAATTATACAACGAAGACGACTACACCTATTTTGGATGCAAAACTTGGCGAGCACTATGCAAGACTTATGCATTTGAGCCTGATATGGTTATCACCTTTGATATTCGTCCGGAAGATGATATTGAAGGTAATATCGACATCTGGGTCGATGTGCAGACGCCTCCAGTTATACCATTATGTGAGTTTCTTAACCATATTTATGTCTTTGATATTGTTTATTCAAAAATAGTTGACAACTAATTTCTATTGTCAGCTTATTTCCGTTCAAGCAAACACGACCAGCGCTTGGTAGATAGGACCTACTACTGTCCCGGGGCTGAACTAAACTGCGAGGAGCTAAGTCATTATGTCTCAAGGGTTCAGGATCTTGATACTGTCAAGACAATTTTTCTTCCTGCACTTAGAAATGTTAGTACTAAAAACGTGCGACCAATAGTGTTTGTACTGAACTACGGTCACATCTATTTAGGAAAGATGATGGTAAGATTTTTACTATTTGTCCTCAGTTCATCTTTTGCATACATTATTTTTTAAGCTAAACTTCTTTGCTAAGTATGTTACTATACGATGTTCTTCAACAGGGACTCCTGATGAATGTTGTGCCTGATTGGATCGAGACTAAAGGTACCATGAATATTGTTAGCTTACGGCCAAGATATCCTACAATGCACCTTCGTGCATTCAGGATTTCTAATAGCGAGGAATGCTTAATAGTGACATACAGAGGAAAGGGGTTCAACTACCGCAGCATGTAATAGTTGAATCGTTGTTGTCCTAATGCAGTAAAAGAGAGCAGGAACGAGAGAGTGGGATTGTATCGGAATGAACAAGGGGGTTTTGCTTTCCTGGCACTTCTGAAGATAGCATTGGGTCTTCATCAGTGTCAACGATCACAGCGTCGGAACAACGTCTACTGAGGGGGAACAACACCGGCAAACAGAGAAGAAATACCATAAATGCAATGCACAATATGATGCATGATCATGACATGGCAATATGATGTGATTTGGCCTAATGCAACTAGCAACACAATTAAGTCTAGTTGGTTTGAACCCAAGGTTCAAATTCAAACTCCACATATGGTTATTTAAATGCCATTCATTTGATTTGTCCCAAATAGTAGCTATAAGTTGTTCTAACATGCATGAAAATGGTACAGATGGATAGATTGGATTTTTTTGATCACTTTTCATATATAAATTATTTCATTCTGAGCTACGGTTGAATTTCTATGATTTTTAGAAGTTTGGGATATTTTCTGAAATTTATAAATCATTTCTGATTTATTTTAATTCCAGAAAACTTTACTGCATCAGCATTAAGTCATGCTGGCGTCAGCTGGTCAACAGGACCGTCCAGGTCAAACCTGACAAGTGTGGCCCACCTGTCATTGACTCAGTGCTAACCAGGGTTTAGTTAAAACCTAACTAAAGTAATTAGAAGGGTTGGGGCCCACAGTCAGCGAGGTAGCGGGTTAGCTAAAATTTAATTAGCATCTAAACTAAACTAGCAGGGCCTCGGGCCCACATGTTAATGACCCAGGGGGGTCAAACCCTGGTCAACTCGGTCAAACCTGCCGGCGACTCGACATCGGCGAGGCCAGACGCGGTGGGGCACCTCGGGTTTCGCTACAGGGCACGGCTTGCGACACGGTTGGGTTTTATGGCAAGCAGGGGCTCGTGCGCATCCAGCGGTGGCAGTGAGACACTACTAGGGAAAACCATATACACAGAACATTCGCAGTAGCGAGGGCTAAAAACGCACGTTGGTGACGCGGCGGGGCACCTCGGGTTTCGCCTACAGGGCACGGCTTGCGACACGGTTGGGTTCTACAGCAAGCTGGGGCTTGTGCGCATCCAGTGGTGGCAGTGAGACACTACTAGGGAAAACCATATACGCAGAACATTTGCAGTAGCAAGGGCTAAAAACGCGCGTTGGTGCTAATTAGCAGCAGCGCGGTATTTTAAACCGCGCTACAGATACAGTTATAGCAGTAGCGCGCCCGAGTACAAAAGCGCTACTACTAAAATTTCCACGGCTTAGCCGATAGGCTACACATAGTAGTCGCGATCTACGTAGAACCGCGCTACCGCTACTTGTTTTGTAGCAGGGCGTTTACGAACAAAGGCGCTACTGCTAACGAAAATAAAATTAAATGGAAAGCAAATAAAAAAGAGAAGGAATAGAAGTAGCGCTTGTTAAGAAACGTGATATAGCTACCGTAGCAGCAGCGCACTTCCTGGAACGCGCTACTGCTACTTTTAACTTAACCACGCGGTTCGTTCTTCCCCCACGGCCACTTCCCCCAAATCCTACTCCGTTGTCGCCGCCCTGCATCGCCGTCGGCCGCCGCGCGCGACCCGTCTCTCTCCGCACACCCTCGACGCCGCCCCCGCCCCCGACCGCAACCTCGACGCCGCCCCCGACCCGGACCTCGACGCCCCCCTCCCTACATCGCCGCCCTCCACCGTGCGCCCGCCGCCCCGACCCCGACCTCGATGTCGCGTGCCCCTCTCCCTAACTCCGCCGGCGCCAGAGGTGAGCACGCCCTCCTCCTCCTCCCCTACCTCTGCCTAGCTAGGGTTCTTAGGGTTAAATTTCAGAGTTCATCTAATTAGTTAGGGTTCATCAAATTAGATCCTAATTATGGCAGTAGTTGTTAAATAGAATTAGTTTTAGAGTTCATCGAATTAGTTAGGGTTAAATTTTAGAGTTCATCAAATTAGTTAGGGTTAAATTTTAGAGTTCATCAAATTAGTTAGGGTTCATTAAATTTTAGAGTTCATCAAATTAGTTAGGGTTAAATTTTAGAGTTCATCAAATTAGGTACGGTTCATTAAATTTTAGAGTTCATCAGTTAGGGTTAAATTTTATAGTTCATCTAACTAGTTTTTTTTACTATTTTTAGTAAGTGTTTAATAGAATTAGTAAGAAAATTAATATAACTAGTTGAACTAGTTTCTTTTTAGTAAAAACTAGTTTATTTTTATTCATAGTAAGTGCTTAATTGAACTAGTTGAGTTAATATGACTATTTTATTTTTAGTACAAAAATTAATAGAACTAGTTTACTTTTTTAGTTAAAGCAATTATTCCCGCATCGACGTCGACGATGCCTATCCCGCATCCTCGTCGTCGAGTCGGCGGAGGACACCTGCGTTACCAGATGGGTCCTGTCCGGGACTGGGCTCCGCCGGGGTGGTACTGGGAGGCGCTACCTACCGGGGGCGCAGGTTGGTGAGGAGTCAGCCCGTTGTTGACCCGAACCTTCTTTGGTGGCGGTCGCGTGGGCCAGTGACGGTCCAGAGGCTCGAGGACCCCGCGGAGGTGGTGCGTCACCGTGTCAGTGAGGAGGACGCGCACGTCCGTCGCTACTTGTTTGCGTTGGAGCATAGGTTCTCCAGGGATCTCACTGGAGATATGATCCTGTGACGGTTCCTTCTCTGTGGGTGTCCACCGCCAGTGCTGATACCCGTCGTGCGCTAGGGTTTTAGTTGTATTAGTGATGCTATATGTATGATACTATTCGGGATGTATTAGTGATAATATTTGATGATGTACGAACGCATGAGATGATTTACTTTTGCTTATTGAATGCATGCTAATTTGAATACTTACTTATTTTACGATTTGGTTTTGCTTATTGAATGCTTATGTCAATATGAGTCCTATAAGATATTTTGAAGTGTATATCTTGTGTTGCTCAAATGGGATATGTGCTTGCCCAAGTGGCCGTTCATGTTTGCAGGTTACACCTCCGAGTGGCCTATGTTTTCATGGAGTGTTGATTCATTTCCGTTTTGGCAAATTTCAGGCGCTCGATATGTCCTATTTTAGCAAAGGTCATGCCGGATTTTTCCGTGAATTTTGGCATGACTTGTGCCAGAATATGTAGGAAATATCGAGTGTCCCGGATTTTTGTGTTGAGTATCCTGGTAGTTGTCTTCGATCGATTTTCAATTAATGTTTCAAATATGAACATAGGAAATGTCTGACGATGAATAGGATTTCGGTATTTGCAAGTACTGCGAAGACGAGCGCGACATGTGTGATGGAATCTTCCTAGATGATGATAGGCGCTTCAGCATCAAGCTGGACGAGAACTTCGAAGTGGATACAGTAAGTCACAACGGCAAGTCTTTTTTCGTAATTAAGCATGACATCTCCTTCATTTGCTTCAACTTATAATTTAATTTTTTTACTATTCTACTAGCGTATCCCCTGTCATGCAAGAGTTTCTGTCTTGGATAAGATAGGTTTCAGTCGTACTATGGAGGTAAAGAAAGTTTACTTGAAGACCGAGCATGGTTATATTTTCCACGCAAAATTATACAACGAAGACGACTACACCTATTTTGGATGCAAAACTTGGCGAGCACTATGCAAGACTTATGCATTTGAGCCTGATATGGTTATCACCTTTGATATTCGTCCGGAAGATGATATTGAAGGTAATATCGACATCTGGGTCGATGTGCAGACGCCTCCAGTTATACCATTATGTGAGTTTCTTAACCATATTTATGTCTTTGATATTGTTTATTCAAAAATATTTGACAACTAATTTCTATTGTCAGCTTATTTCCGTTCAAGCAAACATGACCAGCGCTTGGTAGACAGGACCTACTACTGTCCCGGGGCTGAACTAAACTGCGAGGAGCTAAGTCATTATGTCTCATGGCTTCAGGATCTTGATACTGTCAAGACAAATTTTCTTCCTGCACTTAGAAATGTTAGTACTAAAAACGTGTGACCAATAGTGTTTGTACTGAACTACGGTCACATCTATTTAGGAAAGATGATGATAAGATTTTTACTATTTGTCCTCAGTTCATCTTTTGCATACATTATTTTTTAAGCTAAACTTCATTGCTAAGTATGTTACTATACGATGTTCTTCAACAGGGACTCCCGATGAATGTTGTGCCTGATTGGATCGATACTAAAGGTACCATGAATATTGTTAGCTTACAGCCAAGATATCCTACAATGCACCTTAGTGCATTCAGGATTTCTAATAGCGAGGAATGCTTAACAGTGAAAGATTGGAGCAAAATTGTGAATGATCGCAGAGAAGTACTAGGGCGCAGCAATGAAAAGCGCAGCCCATGATTAGGAGACAGGTTCATCTGCATGCTCCAACTTGATGAAGGAGGAGTGCTATACATGTTTTATGTTATTTTACCTGAGAGAGAGCAGCAGGAATGATTAGCTAGCTAGAAATGAGTTTGAAGATGATGATGTGCTACACTATGACTATGATGATTAAATAGCTAGTGTTCGTGGTAATGACTATGATGATTATTATTAGCTAGTGTTGGTGGTGATTAGATAGCTATCGCAGCTAGTGTTGGTGGTGATTAGCTACCTAGAATGAGTTTGAAGATGATGATGTGCTACACTATGACTATGGTGATTAAATAAATATTGTTGGTGGTAATGACTATGATGATGATTAAATAGCTTGTGATGGCGGATTAGATTCAAGTGGAGGCAACATGTGGTGCACATCGAAAGTACTACTAGTCCAAACTAGATCAAGTTTGGATTAGTAGTATACTTTTGAGATGCACCACATATTGCCTCCACTTGAACCTAATCAACCTTCATTTGACACACTGTTATGGACATAATGATATAAACCTCATAATTGGTATTGTACCAAAATTTGTATAACGTCGTATAAATACACTAAAAATGAAAAAAAGAGTACTAGTAGCGATGGATAAGAAACACGCTACAACTAGCTAGATTAGCAGCAGCGCGGGACAGAACAAGCGATGCCGATATGTGTCTTAGCAGTAGCGCCTGTCGCACACGCTACTGCTAAGTAATAGCTGTAGTGCCTTATTGGTAGCATGGCTGCCCGTGCTACTAGTGGGATTTAAACCCGCGCTACTACTAGGGTTTTCCCTAGTATTGAGAGGGCGCGAGGTGGTCTGTAGCAGCGGCAGCGGCGAGTTGGGCGGCGGCCGGAGCTCTGGCGTCGACGGAATCGACGACACGGCGCGCGGGAGTACAAGCGTTTTGTACCTACGTGATCTACGAGAGCTCACAAACCCAATGGAGGCACGCACGGGACCAAATGTCCACCGGAGCCTTGTCGGTGACGAGCTCGTGTGGCGGCGTGCTTCAGGCATCAATGAAAAATGCGGCTACAGTGAGCACTAGGCTGCGGGGTTAGGGGGAAACAACGGCGAAGCTCACAGTGATCACGAAGAGGGGCTCGGCTTGCTCGGGGATGGCTTGGTGACGGCGAATCAACGTCGGCGGTGACCGGCTCCCGAGGTTGAAGACGGTGGCGATGATGATGCTACGGAGCGTCCCGACTGGCTTGGCTCGGTGGAGATGACGAGGGAGACGACGCGGGGCTCGTGGGCACAACAGAGGGGCGAGGGGGTAGCTGTGGCCGTGGTGGTTCTCGTCGGCGGTCTCGGATGCGTATGGTCGGTTACGGGAGAGAGAGCCAAAGAGGGGATGGGGACGAGCAAGCGGTCGAGGGATGCGCGGGAGAGTGTGTGGCGTCCGTAGCCAGCGCTAGGCGGTCGGCGGCAAGCAGGAGGTGGCCAGGCGCGTGCTAGCGCGCCGCGGCCACGCGCTCCTGTCCTCCTGGCATGAGGAGGGAGATGACTGGCAGTGCCAGGTGGGCTGGGCCGGTAAGCTACACGTGAGCGCTAGGTAAGTTTCTCTCTTTTCCTATTTTTCTTTCTGTTTTCTATTTATTTTGCTCTGTTTTGATTTAGTAATAATACTAAACCATTTTTGTTGCTTCTGAAATTATTTGTGGATGCAATATGGACTAGCCCAAAGCCCCACACTATTTTTCAGAATGATTGGAGTTATAAAAGTATTTATAGGAATTTATAACCCCAAGTCAAATACAATATGAGTTAATTCAAAAATCCAAAAATGTCCTAGAAATATATTCATCATTTTCGGCAGAGGTTTCTACCTTAACCAAAAAGCATGAACTTTTCTTGAGGCACTTTGGGTTCATTGAAAATGTTTTTAAGTTGAACCTAGTTGAGTTCTTCTGGTGCTAGGGATTGATCACCCCTATTTCAAATTTAGATAAAATTTAAACATGATGCAACACCAAATGCTAGCACTAGGCATTACCAGAACTAGGGATGTGACAACTCACCCCCACTAAACAAGAATCTCGCCCCGAGATTCAAGACGTGAGGTAAGAAGACAAGGAGGCACAAAGCTAACACAAACTTCACGATCCAGGTTGCACTTCATAAGAACGTTGATTCGATCACCATCATTTTCTCGATGTCTTGCTCTGAGAACTCCAACCAACATGGCAACGAGAGGAAAGGGGAAACTCTAGAGGGATCGATCTTCTCGAAGATCAGGTAACTCGGGATCAACTCACAGAGTGAGACATAGCAACATCTCTCGAGCTGAGACACAAGGTACACATCCAAAGAGATGGAGTGGAACAGATGATGAAGGTTCACTAGGTAGGCAACAATTTCACGCTTAAGAAGGTGGTGAACGGTTGTCAACGTAGCGAGGAGTTGAGTTGCCAAGATACCATAACGAGACATCTTACGGAAGGTGACTCGCAGAAATATCCCTTAAGTGGCAAAAAGAATTACTTTTGATTCATAGATCATTGAGACTCTTTATACCAACCTAAGGCAATCACAACGATCATTCGAAGGATTTCAAAAGAATGACATACCCTGACTAGAATGGATGATGTGGACTACCTTGTTGAAGACAACACAATGGATGATTTTGCTTATCATCGAAAATGGATGGGACCCATGGTAAGTCCACTTTGGAAGATGATCTTGGAGAGCAACTGCTGAGAAGGTCAGCCCATGGGGGATTGGCACAATGGTGGTGCAAGCTGGGAACAAAATGCAACTGTTGGGAAAGTTCCAACCATCATATCTGCCTGAGATTTAGATCTGATTGGTGATAGGATACTTCAGACTCAGCATGTCTGAGAAGAAAGTTTGCAACACAAATCGACGAGATGACGTTGCAAGATTCTCGGGAAATGGACTACGGTAGTAAGCTCCAAAACATGAGCTGGTTCTGCTACAAACATGTCAACACGTTGTCCGAGACAAGCATGACCACATAGTAGTCTTATAGTAAAACACTACCGAAGTTCAGCTAAGGAACCATCATCGAGGTTATCAAAGTCCTTGCATAAGTCCGGATTAGCTCTTAAGAAGGAACTTCTTCTCCTTGAACAAATCAATCAGTGGCTTGGTGTGCTAGGAACACATATGGAGTGGAGGCGGCCAACCTATCAAACCATAGAGCACTTCACACGTGCATGACTAACTAGGGATGATTCCAGAGGAAGCAAAACAATCTTTCTCATATTCATGGCGGCAACTTGCACAGAATGCGCATGAATTTGAGGAAGTCACTTCTTCTATCCAAGCATAAGCTTCATGAACGGAACACGAAAGCATTGCTTACAAATTTTCCAACAGTAATTTAGATGTTCAACATGAATCATGGACAAGATGAAAATTTTGTTGCCGCTGGGCTCAACAACAATTCATCCAGGTTTCCATATAAGTGGAATTCCACAATTATGTGAACAAGGTGATAGCATTGGTCAGACCCAAAAGATATAATGGTGTATGCTCGAGGGATCAACCACGAGTAAGACAACATTACGATAATCGTTGGTTCTGATTTGATTTGACGATAGCCCATACTCAAATCAAAGTTGATAAGATAATAGGTCCAACAACTGATCACAGGGACCAATCGATGAAGATATCATCTTTCTTCAACACACACAGATATATCCCTTTGAAAATGAACTAAATCAGGCAGCTTTTATCCTCCAACTCTCCAAGTTGTTGTTCAGCTTAACCGACTAGCTCAGGGGTACCCAACACAGATTCTTGGAGAAGGGGTGGTTACAAGGAACCAACTTATTCACGAGATCAACATAGCGGTCAGGGAATATCCTGGTGATACTTCCGAGAGGATACTCCGAAAATCACGAACCACCGATATGTTACTAAGCTCGAGAACAATCTTGCTTTTCAAGGCAAGATGACATGATCAGAAAAGCAAGGGATTCAATCCTAGCTCAAGATCGAAGAGTGCACCAGGAAAATGGTCTAGGTAGCACAATCTATCTTAGAATCATGATTCCATAACCAACATGCTAAGTATGAGGTTATTGGCCATTAACTACCAAGCAACACAGTTGCTAGGAGTATTGATTTCACACATCACAATTCACTTGTCGGTATTCCGGTTGCGACAACACGACACCGAGGAATGAATAATGATGGCGAGAAGTATCACTACGTCAAGAATTCATAAGGGAAGGTGCAATTCTCATGACATTCCTGACATAAAGTGGATAATACTTCAGGGTAGAACAGACCAATAACTTGATTGCATTTGATCTGCGGAATACAACTGCTTTGACCCAATCCTAGAAACGGATGAGGTACTGGAGTTTGTTTCTCCTAGTCATTCTGAACTAGAATGGCTTGACGGACCACAAGAATGATAGGCACCGATGAACTAATGCTCACATACTCTTGACTACCAATTGATAGATGAAGGTCCGAATATAACTGAAGGGGGACAACTCAAAGGAACATATAACTTTCTGAGTTGTGGATGCATAGATTAGTATGTCGAACAAGTTCAACATATTTCTTCTGGATAACCCATGCAGAAAGGTAGAACTGGCAGAATCACAATTATGAATGGAGAACTCCTCAGGCGTACTCTAATGGTGATCTTTCGGTTCAAAGAACTTCTGCCTTAATGGTTCATGGTATTTGAAAGAAGCAAATACCATGGACCTCGAGGACTATCGCAAAGGTTACTAATATCCTAAAGGAACTAGAAAACACTATCAACACAAGATAAGTAGAGTGAATCTCGGGTTCAAAAACCCAGAAATAGAATACCTACATACTAGATAACATCACGGGATGCTTTCAAGAAAGGTGGCCATAATTATCACACTGGGGATATAAAGCATTGCTAGATTAGTGGGTGGTTCGCTAGAATGCCTAGGGTTATAATACTAGCTCCAACATATACGTCAAGGCAATGGAGTACCTCAACAGACCGATTAGTGTGCTTAATCTGGCCCAAAAGGACATCGGAAACGGGATGAAGGGATTTGCAAATGCATCAGACTATTTAGAAACCTGGGATGACTCGGACAGCATAACGACTGTAAATGCTCAAAAAGATTTGAGACATCCTGCAAAATAGTGGCATGGCCACTCAGCATCACAAATATCAAGGTTCCGAGATCAACTGTCAACACCCAGAAGTAGTAGAAACTGAACTGGGGCTTGAATCCATCAATCCTACGAGTCTACGGATTAGTAACACGTGATCCTGATAGAAAGATGAGAAGCCTAGTTCTTAACCCCCATAGAAGGGAAGAGGATGACCCAGATCAGAAGGGCATAATGTAAAGGAGTAAAAAGAGCCCTTGAGTTAGTCCAATAATTATTTGCATTGGATTTATATATGTGATATATTAACTATATGTCCAATAATTCTGATAATTGTTGAGGGGCTTTGGAATAATCCATTTAGTCCCTGCAAAAATTGTCAGAAGCAGAAAAATAAGTTTGGTTCAAAAACCAAATTAAAACAAATGTCAGAAATAGAAAACAGAAACTATAATGAAGGAAAGAGAGAGAAAGTTTTTACCTGGGCTTCTCACCTGCAGCAGAGCCGGCCCAGCTCCTGTTCTGTCCTAGCCCACCAGGGGCTCCCCGGTCTTCTTCCTCCTTTGACAGAAGGACAGCGCGCGCGTGGCCACCGCGCGCGAGCACACGCCCCGCCACCTCCTTCTTGTCGCCGAGCTTCTGGACGCCCTGGACACCGACACACACACCCCCCTGGAAACCTCTCACTCTCTCCCGTGCTTCTCCCCTCCTCTGCTCTCTCTCCTTCTCGCGCCCGAGCGCAACCGTCACCGCCGCTCGTCATTGCCGCGTCCACCGGCCCTCCCTCGACCATCCAGCGTGTCCAGAAGAACCGTCGCGGTCCGCTACGCCGTCTCGCCTGAGCCTCGAGCGCTCGCGCGCCTCGACGCGACCACCCCGACCTCGTCTTCGTCGTTCGGCCGCCGAGATCGCTGGCGACCTCCCGTCCTCGTCAGCCCCTCCCCAAGCTCACCGACTCGCTCGTCGTGTTCTACGTGAGCTTCTGATCATCCTCCCCTTTATGTTCTCTCTCTTGCACTCCGTAGCCGCCACGCCCCTCTCGCCCGACTGCACCGCCGCCTGCACTCACCGCCGACATGACTCCGGCGACCATTTGGTCCGGGCGCCGTGTCCAACACACTCGCTGCCTCGCCTAGCCGCTGTAGGGGTCACGCACGCGCTTCCACGGCCACTGCTTCTGCATCACCGCGCTCGTCCGAACGCCGCCGCCGCCCCAAGCTCATTTCCGGAGAGCTCCAGCCGTCCCCGCTGCCACCATATGCCGCGCTTGATGTGGGTGAGCTCCAGCTCCCCGCAGCTGCCCTCGGCTGCTCGTTTGGGCACCGGCGAAGCGATCTCGACGCGCTTCGCCGTGTCTGGACTCGTCGGTGGCTAAACGCCGGCGACCGCTGACCCGTTGACCGGCGTGGGTTGACCCCACTGCCTGGTTTGACCTCCCTCTCTCTCTCTCTCTCACTGACATGCGGGCCCTGCCCGACTAATTACTCTAGTTAGCACTAGTTAACTACTTAGGTTAGTTACTATAGTCACTAACTAGTGGGCCCTGCCTAGTTAGTTAGGGCTAACTAACTTAGTTAGTTGACTGGGTCAATGACCAGTGGGTCCCACTGGTCAGGTTTGACCTGGTCGACGCCTGTTGACTGCTGACGTCACCCTGACGCAGTGCTGACGCAATAATGTAATTTCTGGATTAAAAACAATTCTGGAAATTCCTGAAATTGCTTTAAACTTCTAAAAATCATAGAAATTAAACTGTAACTCCAAATGAAATAATTTATATATGAAAAATTATCAGAAAAATATGAAGAATCTGTTCATGCCATGTTCATGCATGTTTGATCAAGTTAACATCACCAACTAGGACAATTCATGTTTATGAATATATGGTATGTAGTTTTGGAGTTGGAATTTGCTATATATTTGAATTTCACTTCAATTAATATGACTAACTGTTGCATTAGGTGAATTTAGTACCTTAACATGCCATGATCATACATCATGTTTGTTGCATTGCATTGATTGTGCCCCCTCTTGTTTGCCGGTAATTCTCCCCTCTCAGTAGACGACGTTCCGACGATGAGATCGATGACACCGATGAAGAACTATACTATCTTCAGAAGTGTCAGGCAAGCCAAAACCCCTTGTTCATTCCGATACAATCCCAGTCTCTCGCTCCTGCTCTCTTTTACTGCATTAGGACAAAAACAATTCAACTGTTACATGATGCGGTAGTTGAACCCCTTTCCTTTGCATGACCTGTCATTGCCACAGTAAATAGATGAAACCCACTAGCATGAGTAGGAGTTGTTTGAGCCCTGGTGTGCCTACTCATTCATGCTTGTTTGTCATGCCTTCTATTGCTTAGAGTTGAGTCAGGTCTGATTCATCGGGGATGAATTAGAGGTGTGAGAACATGTCCTACTGTTGTGAGCTAAGTGTGTGAACGTGATTTGGTAAAGGTATCGATGAGAGGCCATGTAGGAGTACATGGTGGGTTGTCTCATTGAAGCCGTCCTCAGGAACTGAGTTCTGTGTTTGTGATCCATGAACAGCTACTACCACGCATTGGAATGCTTAAGTGCCCCTCTCGACTTATTAATCAACCTGATCTCTGTCCAGGAGTTGCAACTAGTTTCTGGTGTTTGTAGGTTGTGTTCATAGTCTACCAAGTGGTACCCCGTACAGGTGGGCTTGGTACAGACTAGGCACCATGGCACGGTGTACCAAGCGTAGATCCATCTGTCGAGGTGGGCTTGGGAACCCTGCACACATCGTTTGGGGCCGTGAGTGACATCCCGGCTGGATCTCCTTGCAGATGGAACTCGAATAGGTGATAAACCTGGACTAGAGACTTGTTGGTTAGTCAGGCCATGGCCGACTCCCTCGCCAGGCTTCCGCTTGAAGGTTGTCGAGATACACGATGTGTACATGGTGGTAAGTGGCGAGAGCATGTGTGAAGAAGTACACCCCTATAGGGTTAACATCATCTATTCGAATAGCCGTGTCCGCGGTAAAGGACTTCTGGGTTGCATGTACAGTTCATAGACAAGTGAAAGTGGATACTCTAAAATGCGCAAGATAAGCGTGAGTGCTATGGATGGCCTTCTCGTAGGGAGACGGGAGCGGATCCATAGTGGTGTATTGATTGGTTAATATGTGGACTCGTGTGCGCCACCTCAAAAGAGTTACTGGCAGTTGTAGTTCAGGATAGCCACTAAGCCAAAACTGGCCGGCGTGTGATTCACTTCGTTGTTGTGTCTGTCCCTTCGGGGAAATGTCATGCGGTGACATCCGGAGTCTTGCCTAGCCTACTACAGCCCGGTTCACCGGAGTCCTGTTAGCCCAGTGCTACAGCCCGAATTCGCACGTTGCTGACTGACATGCTTGATCTTGATTCATGTATGTCTGTCCTCGTAAGTTAGTGCCACTTTGGGTTCACGACTAGTCATGTTGGCTCGGGTTCTCTGTCATATGGATGCTAGCGACACTATCATATACGTGAGCCAAAAGGAGCAAACGGTCCCGGGCCATGGTAAGGCGACACCCGTGGGAATACCGTGCATGAGGCCGCAAAGTGATATGAGGTGTTACCAGCTAGATCGATGTGACTTGGAATCGGGGTCCTGACAGCTTTTCTGATTTATTTTAATTCCAGAAAATTTTACTGCGTCAGCATTAAGTCATGCTGGCGTCAGCTGGTCAACAGGACCGTCCAGGTCAAACCTGACAGGTGTGGCCCACCTGTCATTGACTCAGTGCTAACCAGGGTTTAGTTAAATCCTAACTAAAGTAATTAGAAGGGCTGGGGCTGACAGTCAGCGAGTAAGCGGGTTACCTAAAATTTAATTACATCTAAACTGAATTAGCAGGGCCTCGGGCCCACATGTTAATGACCCAGGGGGTCAAACCCTGGTCAACTCGGTCAAACATGTCGGCGACTCGACGCCGGCGAGGCCAGACGCGGCGCGGCACCTCGGGTTTCGCCTACAGGGCCTGGCTTGCGACACGGTTGGGCTCTACGGCAAGCTGGGGCTCGTGCGCATCTAGCGGTGGCAATGAGAGGGCGCGAGGTGGTGAAAGATCATGGATGTCGCCTAGAGGGGGGAATAGGCGCTTTAAAATAATTACGGTTTAGGCTTGAACAAATGCGGAATAAACCTAGCGGTTAATTTGTCAAGCACAAAACCTAAAACAACTAGGCTCACCTACGTGCACCAACAACTTATGCTAAGCAAGATAAGCAACTATGTGATAGCAAGATATATGACAAAGAACAATGTGGCTATCACAAAGTAAAGTGCATAAGTAAAGGTCTCGGGTAAGAGATAACCGTGGCACGTGTAGACGACGATGTATCCCGAAGTTCACAACCTTGCGGATGCTAATCTCCGTTTGGAGCGGTGTGGAGGCACAATGCTCCCCAAGAAGCCACTAGGGCCACCGTAATCTCCTCACGCCCTCGCACAATGCAAGATGTCGTGATTCCAATAAGGGACCCTTGAGGGCGGTCACCGAACCCGTATAAATGGCAACCCTTGGGGGCGGTCACCGAACCCGTACACTTTGGCAACCCTTGGGGGCGGTCACCGGTACCCGTCAAATTGCTGGGGCGATCTCCACAACCTAATTGGAGACCCCGACGCTTGCCCGAAGCTTTACACCACAATGATTGAGCTCCGAACACCACCAACCGTCTAGGGCGCCCAAGCACCTAAGAGGAACAAGCTCAAGGGTACCAAGCACCCAAGAGTAATAAGCTTCTCAACTTGTAACTTCCACGTATCACCGTGGAGAACTCAAACCGATGCACCAAATGCAATGGCGAGGGCACATGGAGTGCCCAAGTCCTTCTCTCTCAAATCCCACCGAAGCAACTAATGCTATGGAGGAAAATGAGAGGAAGAACAAGAAAGAGAACACCAAGAACTCCAAGATGTTGATCCAAGGGGTTCCCCTCACATAGAGGAGAAAGTGATTGGTGGAAATGTGGATCTAGATCTCCTCTCTCTTTTCCCTCAAAAACTAGCAAGAATCCATGGAGGGATTGAGAGTTAGCAAGCTCAAAGAAGGTCAAAAATGGGGGAAGAACACGAGCTCAAAGGATAAGGTTCATTGGGGAAGAAGACCCCCATTTATAGGAGGGGGAAAATCCAACCGTTATGTGCTCAGCCCGCACACGAGCGGTACTACCGCTCCACGAGCGGTACTACCGCTCGGGCGGAAGAAGCAAGGAAAAAGGAGCAACACAACATGAACCTTGGGGTGGTAGTACCGCATATGAGCGGTACTACCGCTCACCCCAGCGGTACTACCGCTGGAGGAGCAGAACACGGGACCAAAAGAGGCAGGGCAGAGCAGAGTACGATGGCAGAAATGCAGAAGCGGTACTACCGCCCGACAGGAGCGGTACTACCGCTTAGGCAGTACCACCGTGCCTTACTGTCGTGCAACTACTGCTAAACCCGACACGAAAAGAGCAGGACCCAAAATTGAGGCGGAAGAAGAGTGGCACTGTAGTGGTACTACGGCTGAGAGCTCCAAGCGGTACTACCGCTTGGGCTCGCGGTACTACCGCTGGGACCAGACAAAAGCCACTTCCAAGAACGGCCATAACTGCTGCATATGAGCTCCGAATTGAGCAAACTCAAGCTTGTTGGAAACAAGATGACGAGTAGCATCAAAACAGCGAGTGAAACCTCCAACCGAGAAGAACCGGCATAACCTCCAACATCGAAAACATCATAGAAGATGCGAGTGAACTCCGTTTTCTCTGCAGTGTTGAGTACTTCACTCCATCTGATTCTGAGTGTGTCTTGTGCAGCTCTAAGCCTTTGCTTCTATTTTTTCAGGCTCCTTGCTGTGGCAACAAGCCTTTGATGGGCATTCTGTTGCTCCGGGCGCCTGTCCGGTGTGATGTCGTCCGGACTGTTATCTTTGATGGAGTCGGGTTGTTCGGTTTGATTCTCCGTGTTGCCCTGGTCGGGCGATGGTTCACCCTGCTCTATCGTTGGGTCTATATGACCGTGTTTCTACCGAGGCAGGATTTGGAGCGGCACTTACGCCGCCGCTTTGATTGCTTCTCGAGGGAACAACCCTTCATTACGTCCTTCCGTTCCTCGTCGTCGTTTTCTTTGGGTGTGTCCACCATGTATATATCATATGATGAGGTGGTTGTCCAGTGCCCGGTGGGCAGTGGTTCCTCTTCGCCTCCCACATCATCGTCCATACCGTCGATGTCTTCGGAGTCGAAGTCAAGCATGTCGGTTAAGTCATCGACAGTGGTTACTAAATGGGTGGTGGGTGGGCGGCGAATTTCTTCGCCATCCGCATCCCAGTCCTGCAGAACATAGTTCGGCCAGGACTCTCCTGACAAGGAGAGAGACCTTAATAAGTTCAGTATGTCGCCGAAGGGCGAGTGCTGAAAGATATCCGCGGAGGTAAACTCCATGGTCGGCACCCAGTCGGATTCGATAGGCACGGGCGCAGGCGGTTTGGAGTCCATGGCCAGGGAAGGATCCGGTAGTTCGGCGTCACGGCTCTCATGAAGGGTAAGGTCGATACTTGGCTCGATCGCCGATGAGAGTGCGACCTCTATGGAAGGGTCTATCCACCCGCCCATGGATGGCACAGCTGGCTCCGAATTGAGGGTCGAAGCGGTTGCCGGCGCGATCTCCTAGAAACTGTCCGATGGTAGAGCTAAATCATGCTCATCGTGGCTGTGTGGCGCACTAGGCAGGGGCTCGAATGCGTCGAAGATCAAGTCTCCGCGGATATCGGCCATGTAGCTTAAGCTTCCAAACCTGACCTGATGGCCAGGGGCATAACTCTCGATCTGCTCCAGATGGCCAAGTGAGTTGGCCCGCAGTGCGAAGCCGCCGAATACAAAGATCTGTCTGGGGAGAAAAGTCTCACCCTAGACTGCATCGCAATTGATGATCGAAGGAGCCATCAAGCCTAATGATGACGACACAGAGGAACTCTCAATGAAAGCACCAATGTCGGTGTCAAAACCGGCGGATCTCGGGTAGGGGGTCCCGAACTGTGCGTCCAAGGCAGATGGTAACAGGAGGCGGGGGACACGATGTTTTACCCAGGTTTGGGCCCTCTTGATGGAGGTAAAACCCTACGTCCTGCTTAATTATTCTTGATAATATGTGTAGTACAAGAGTTGATCTACCACGAGATCGGACAGGCTAAACCCTAGAAGCTAGCCTATGGTATGATTGTATGTTGTCCTACAGACTAAAACCCTCCGGTTTATATAGACGCCGGAGGGGGCTAGGGTTACACAAGGTCGGTTACAAAGGAGGAGATATACATATCCGTATTGCCTAGCTTGCCTTCCACGCCAAGCAGAGTCCCATCCGGACACGGGACAAAGTCTTCAATCTTGTATCTTCATAGTCCAACAGTCCGGCCAAAGGATATAGTACGGCTGTCCGGAGACCCCCTACCCAAGATCCGCTGGTTTTGACACCGACAGGTACCAAGCACCCAAGAGTAATAAGCTTCTCAACTTGTAAATTCCACGTATCACCATGGAGAACTCAAACCGATGCACCAAATGCAATGTCGAGGGCACATGGAGTGCCAAGTCCTTCTCTCTCAAATCCCACCGAAGCAACTAATGCTAGGGAGGAAAATGAGAGGAAGAACAAGAAAGAGAACACCAAGAACTCCAAGATCTAGATCCAAGGGGTTCCCCTCACATAGAGGAGAAAGTGATTGGTGGAAATGTGGATCTAGATCTCCTCTCTCTTTTCCCTCCAAACTAGCAAGAATCCATGGAGGGATTGAGAGTTAGCAAGCTCGAAGAAGGTCAACAATGGGGGAAGAACACGAGCTCAAAGGATAAGGTTCATTGGGGAAGAATACCCCCTTTTATAGGAGGGGAAAATCCAACCATTATGTGCTCAGCCCGCACACAAGCGGTACTATAGCTCCACGAGCGGTACTACCGCTCGGGCGGAAGAAGGAGGGAAAAAGGAGCAACACAACATGAACCTTGGGGCGGTAGTACCACATATGAGCGGTACTACCGCTGGAGGAGCAGAACACGGGACCAAAAGAGGCAGGGCAGAGCAGAGTACGACGGCAGAAATGCAAAAGCGGTACTACCGCCCGACCGGAGCGGTACTACCGCTTAGGCGGTACCACCGTGCCTTACTGTCGTGCAACTACTGCTAAACCCGACACGAAAAGAGAAGGACCCAAAATCGAGGCGGAAGAAGAGTGGCACTACAGCGGTACTACGGCTGAGAGCTCCAAGCGGTACTACCGCTTGGGCTCGCGGTACTACCGTTGGGACCAGACAAAAGCCACTTCCAAGAACTGCCATAACTTCTACATATGAGCTCCGAATTGAGCAAACTCAAGCTTGTTGGAAACAAGACGACGAGTAGCATCAAAATAGTGACTGGTTATAGTAAGAAGAGGCAAGGGAGGTATGCCAACAAATAGATGAGTGAAACCTCCAACCGAGAAGAACCGACATAACCTCCAACATCGAGAACAACATAGAAGATGCGAGTGAACTCCGTTTTCGATGAACTCGAGCTTGTCACCAAGATGACCATAATCTCCAAAACTCACAAAGAGAAGAACCAAACAAGAACCAATAAATATGATGCAAGGATGCAATGGTTTGAGCTCTTTACGAATGATACGATCAAGCTACTCATCGAGAGCCCCCCTTGATAGTACGGCAATCGATCCTATAACCCGGTGTCCCAACTACCATCATGAGACCGGTAAAATTGAAAACCTATCAAGGGCAAACCTTTGCCTTGCACATGGTCCACTTGAGCTAGATGATGACGATCATAACTCCCTCAAGTTGGACCACCTTTCTTGATTGTGTTGGCTCGATGAAGACTAGTTGATTGCTCCCCCATACTCCACTATGGGTGAGCCACTCTTCCGCACATCTTCACAAGTCCATTGTCACCACAATGGACGGCAAGCTTCAAGCACTAGATCTCTTTGTGATGCATCACTTGAACTTGCACACGACAACCTAACCCCACACAGAACTCTCACGAAGACCATGGGTTAGTACACAAAGCGTAATTGACAATGCTTACCATACCATGGGATCACTTGATCCCTCTTGGTACATCTTCTGCGCTTTGTGAGTTGATCAACTTGATTCACTCTTGACTTAGTCTTGATCAACCTTGAACCTTTCCAATTCTCTTCATTTGGATGATGTCTTGAAGGTAGACATGAATGATCACACAATCTTCTTCTCCAAGACATGCTTGCAATAAGCTCAACTCTCACATGACCAATCTTTGGATAATTCCTTGAATAACACCTTGGTCGACACGAACTCTCCTTGAAACCAACACAAGTACTCCAAGAAAGCCTATGGACAAAACCATCAAATATAACTCAAGGCAACCATTAGTCCATCGAGATTGTCATCAATTACCAAAACCCGACATGGGGGCACCGCATGTTCTTTCAGGTGGTCTGTGGCGGCGGCAGCAGCGAGTTGGGTGGCGGCCGGAGCTCTGGCGTCGACGGAATCGACGACACGGCACGCGGGAGGACCAGTGTTTTGTACCTATGTGATCTACGAGAGCTCACGAACCCAACGGAGGCACGCATGGGACCAAATGGCCACCGGAGCCTTGTCGGCGATGAGCTCGTGCGGTGGCGTGCTTCAGGCATCAATTAAAAATGCGGCTACAGCGAGCGCTAGGCTGCGGGGTTAGGGGGAAACAACGGCAAAGCTCATAGTGATCACGAAGGGGGGCTCGGCTTGCTCGGGGATGGCTTGGTGATGGCGAATCAACGTCGGTGGTGACCGGCTCCGGAGGTTGAAGACGGTGGCGATGACGACGCTACGAAGCGTCCCGGCTGGCTTGGCTCGGTGGAGATGACGAGGGAGACGACGCGGGGCTCGTGGGCACAACAGAGGGGCGAGGGGCTAGCTATGGCCATGGTGGTTCTCGTCGGCGGTCTCGGGTGCGTATGGTCGGTCACAGGAGAGAGAGTCAGAGAGGGGATGGGGACGAGCAAGCGGTCGAGGGATGCGCGGGAGAGTGTGTGGCGTCCGTAGCTAGCGCTAGGCGGTCGGCGGCAAGCAGGAGGTGGCCAGGCGCGTGCCAGCGCGCCACGGCCACGCGCTCCTGTCCTCCTGGTGTGAGGAGGGAGATGACTGGCAGTGCCAGGTGGGCTGGGCCGGTAAGCTACACGTGAGCGCCATGTAAGTTTCTCTCTTTTCCTATTTTTCTTTCTGTTTTCTATTTATTTTGCTTTGTTTTGATTTAGTAATAATACTAAACCATTTTTGTTGCTTCTGAAATTATTTGTGGATGCAATATGGACTAGCCCAAAGCCCCACAATATTTTTCAGAATGATTGGAGTTATAAAAGTATTTATAGGAATTTATAACCCCAAGTCAAATACAATATGAGTTAATTCAAAAATCCAAAAATGTCCAAGAAATATATTCATCATTTTTGGCAGAGGTTTCTACCTTAACCAAAAATCATGAACTTTTCTTGAGGCACTTTGGGTTCATTGAAAATGTTTTTAAGTTGAACCTAGTTGAGTTCTGTTGGTGCTAGGGATTGATCACCCCTATTTCAAATTTAGATAAAATTTAAACATGATGCAACACCAGATGCTAGCACTAGGCATTACCAGAACTAGGGATGTGACAATTAGTTCTAAAACTAAAGTTTGCAACCTCAACATCATGGTATCCACATCTAGGTTTGCTGAATGAAAGCAGGCCAATGATACACGGCTGCATACAACGGTGGCACCGCGGAACACCTAAGCTGAGGCGTGAGAGTAGCACATACCCCTGGTGGTGGTGGTGCTATCGCTTTCAAGCTGACAAGGAGTCGGTGTGTTAGATTAGGGCTGTTGTACACTGATGGAGGCTGGCTTGGTTTAGTCCCATCTCGCTTATGGAAGGAGGCCATGACTAGCTTATAAGGGAGAGTATTCCTCCTCATTTTAGTCCAGGCTTTTGGGATGGAGTGGGCTCTCTACCGAATGCTGGCCCATGTGCAAATAAACGTGAAGAAAATATGCCCTAGAGGCAATAATAAAGTTATTATTTATTTCCTTATTTCATGATAAATGTTTATTATTCATGCTAGAATTGTATTAACCGGAAACATGATATATGTGTGAATACATAGACAAACATAGTGTCACTAGTATGACTCTCTACTTGACTAGCTCGTTGATCAAAGATGGTTATGTTTCCTAACCATAGACATGAGTTGTCATTTGATTAAACGGGATCACATCATTACGAGAATGATGTGATTGACTTGACCCATTCCGTTAGCTTAGCACTTGAATGTTTAGTTTGTTGATGTTGCTTTCTTCATGACTTATACATGTTCCTATGACTATGAGATCATGCAACTCCCGTTTACCGGAGGAACACTTTGTGTGCTACCAAACATCACAACGTAACTGGGTGATTATAAAGGTGCTCTACAGGTGTCTCCGAAGGTACTTGTTGAGTTGGCGTATTTCAAGATTAGGATTTGTCACTCCGATTGTCGGAAAGGTATCTCTGGGCCGACTCGGTAATGCACATCACTATAAGCCTTGCAAGCATTGTAACTAATGAGTTAGTTGTGGGATGATGTATTGCGGAACGAGTAAAGAGACTTGCCGGTAACGAGATTGAACTAGGTATTGAGATACCGACGACCGAATCTCGGGCAAGTAACATACCGATGACAAAGGGAATAACGTATGTTGTTATGCGGTTCGACCGATAAAGATCTTCGTAGAATATGTAGGAGCCAATATGGGCATCCAGGTTCTGCTATTGGTTATTGACCAGAGAAATGTCTCGGTCATGTCTACATAGTTCTCAAACCTGTAGGGTCCGCATGCTTCACGTTCGTTGATGATATAGTATTTATGAGTTATGTATGTTGGTAAAAGAATGTTGTTCGGAGTTCCGGATAAGATCACGAACATGACGAGGAACTCCGGAATGGTTCGGAGATAAAGTTTGATATATGGGATAATAGTGTTTGGTCTCCGGAAGGGGTTCCGGATGTTTCCCGAAATGTTTGGGTACGAGAACACTTTATTTGGGCCAAAGGGGAAATCCCACAAGGTTTTTGGAAAGTGCAAAAGGAAATTTTGCAGAGTCAAGGGGCCAGACGCCAGGGTCCCTGGCGTCTGGCCCTGGAGTCCGAGGAGGACTCTTGCCTTTCAGGTGAAACCGACTTTGTGGAGGCTTTTACTCCAAGTTTCGACCCCAAGGCTCAACATATAAATAGAGGGGTAGGGCTAGCACCCAAGACACATCAAGAAACACCAAGCCGTGTCGGCTACCCCGTCCCCTCTAGTTTATCCTCTGTCATAGTTTTCGTAGTGCTTAGGCGAAGCCCTGCGGAGATTGTTCTTCGCCAACACCGTCACCACGCCGTCGTGCTGCCGGAACTCATCTACTACTTCGCCCCTCTTGCTGGATTGAGAAGGCGAGGACGTCATCGAGCTGAATGTGTGCTGAACGCGGAGGTGCCGTATGTTCGGTACTTGACCGAGACGGATCATGAAGGTGTACGACTACATCAACCGCATTGATAAACGCTTCCGCTTACGGTCTACGAGGGTACGTAGACAACACTCTCCCCTCCCGTTGCTATGCATCACCATAATCCTGCGTGTGTGTAGGAATTTTTTTGAAATTACTACATTCCCCAACAAAACGTTCAGAACATGAGCAGAGCGTGGGCTGGGCCCAGTTGGACGCTAACATCTGGTATCATAGCCAGCATCGCCATGCCTTTTTGAGGGGCTTCTCAGGGGGATGGGATGTTAGGTTAGGGCTGCTGTCCACCGGTGGAGGATGGCTTGGTTTAGTTCCACCTCGCTTACGGAAGGAATCCATGACCAGCTTATAAGGGAGAGTATTCCTCCTTTCAGTCCAGACTTTTGGGATGAAGTGGGCTCTCTGCCGAATGCTGGCCCATGTGCGCATAAACGTCCAAACGTGAACAGAGTGTGGGCTAGGCCAAGTTGGACGCTAACAAGGATTCGGTGAGGAAGGACCGAAGGAGAAGTGCAGCACTACACGAACTTGCCTTCAGAGTTCGTGTACCACACAAAGAGCATTGCCGGCATGGTGGACAGGAAGTTACCTGCAGCGGTAGACGACTCTGTTATGTGGCGGTGGCGCTTACCTGGAATGTACCGAGTAGTTGGGAATGACGGTGTCATACACACGCGCGACACAGCACGGACTGTGAAGAGAGCGTGGAAGAGGCAGCCATCGTGTGCAGAGTGCTGCCATCCCACAGTTGACGCCGAGGAGTAGGGTCAAGGAGCAGGGTCGCCTCGTCCTGTTAGCTTCAGCTCGAGCCTCTCCGAGATATCATCTCTCCATGACGACGACGCGGGCCGAAGGGCTCCGATGTCGCGGATGACAAGGGGACGATGACCTGGGCGAACGCAAGGTCGAGTCGGTGATGAGATGACACGGAACGGCGGGATGCCGTCAGCCTGGAAGGTCACGAGCTCGAAGCGTCCGCGGGTAGGACGGGAAGGTCGTCAGAGGCCGATGTGGTCGTCTGCGCCGTGCAACTCCTCAGCGAGCTCAGCGTACGTGTAGCTTGCCTGTCCTGGCACTGGCAGCAGTCGGCGACCTGGGCGCCGCCAGTCCGTCCTACACGGCGAGGAAGTGCGCGGGGACACAAAAGGAGGAGCTGTCGAGGCCGTCGATCGCGGCGCGTCACCGGATCCAGAGCTGGAAGCGTTAGAAGGTATAGCTCTTCTCACCGTTCCTGGCGTTGGACGGAAGCAGTGCGACTTCCGTGTGCTCCTGGATGTTGGCCTTCCCATCGAGGAAGCGCACCATGGTGATCTACATGCCGGGGTGCTCGGCACCTCGGCCATCTTCCTGGCGAGCTCGAGGGCCTCCAGGTCGTCCGCCCAGCCGAAGAACACGACGAACATGTCGTGCATGACCTGCTGGCCATCGCAGCGGCCGCGGTCCATGAGGACGGCCACGGCGTTGCCTCACACGGCAGCGAAGATCGAGTCGACGGATTGCACTCCCGTGCGCCAGGGCGTTCTGCTGGTGAATCCTAGTACGATCCAGCACACACGTATTTATAGTATTCCCAAGCAACCAGAACAGCGATTGAAGTGGCGTCGAGAACCATCAAGTAAGAAGCAACGACAGGTCTCCAGATTGAACGATGACGGCGGCACCGATTAAGGAAAGCGGTGGCTCTAGAGGGCAAGGTGAAAGCTGCAGCGATTGCCGACCCACATGCACACTCACGTGGATCGCGAAGGGAGTAACAACCTGCATGCACACAAAGTCAACACGGCAGGACGGCCCACAAACAGCACAAAAACGATATGCGCACCAACAGTAACGGAAAGAACATTGAGAAAATTTGAAAGGAATGCATACAGTCACAAGTAAATCGTACATCCCAGGAACCCAAACAAATACACGTGGCGATGCACAGTTAACTGGCGAGGAGCTTTCACCCAAGTGGGTGAATCTGGGGAGGAAAACATCCCCGGAAATAAGGAGCTTTCACCCAAGTGGGTGAATCTGGGGAGGAAAACATCCCCGGAAATAAGGTTCTGGGTATGCACAGATCCATGAAGCATTGCACATGTGACAGCGAAGCACAAACTTACCACTTGTGGCCATGTTGAGGAACCGGTTGCATCCATGGCAGGAAGCATCAGAGACGGTGTCAACTCGACTAAAGGAACCATGTAGAGGGACTCCACAGAGGAGTAGCGTCGGGCGAGGTCACGGTGGAGGACATGATGCGTCGTTCTATACCGTCGGCCATATGATCTAAACGCCAAGGAGCCTCGTTCGTCGGCGGCAGGATGGAGAGCCAGATCTGGAGTGGTTTGGGAGGAATTTGACCAAACTGGAAGGAGGAGGGAGGTGCGGATTTTGCGGGATTGGAGGAGGGTCGTGGGTGTGCCAATTATATGTGCAGGAATTAGGGGTGGATGGAACATACATGATATTGTTGAAGCTTTTCTCGGCCATGCGATCAAAACGAAATCAACGATGGAGCAACGGTCTGACGATTGGAAGAGATCTGACGTCTGAATATAAGTGTTTCCCTTACATATACGGGTAAACCAGATATAATTAATTTATGTGCGGTAAATTAAGGACCATAATGGTTGATGTTGTAATGAACTTTGCAAAATTATAGATATTTCAAGAAATTGGATTGGAATCATTAGTGTGGATCTGAGATTGCTAAGTATGACACCTTGAAGCTAATTTTCAAAATGGAGTAGATCTCGCAGCACTAGGGAGTATAATATGATGAAATCAGTAGCTACTCACTGCTCATGTCTTATGTCATGACTTAATAAAATGTGTGGGAGAGCACTTTGTAAAGCAATCATAATATCGACAAAATGTAGACTTTAACAGTAGTCATTGATAATCTGTGTAGGCAGTAGATCTACATAACTATCTTGTGATCCCAAGCATCAATTTGAAGAAAATCACTTTGAATTTTGTATTCATATTTGCAAGAAATCAAAAATCTCAATTACAAATAGACGTAATTAATCTCGACATGTGCCAAACAAGGGAATGTATTACATCATTCACAGATTCTGGAATGCATGGTACTCAACAGAAAAACAGTAGTGAAATTTAACAGAGTCTAAAACAAGAATAAAATCACTGCTAGAAGTGTTGTTAGAACACTAATCTGCTAAAATGCTGAAATTTTCCAGCAAGTAAGCAAGGCCTGCTAGTGGCCTGGTACGTAAATGGGCCAGAGCGACCAGGGAATAGGAAATCCCCATTAGCACACGACCGACACAAGCGGGCAGATACCACCATGGTGCCGCTGCTTCACAATGGGCGTGTTTGGTTGCCCGCATCGAGCCCAACCAGGCCCGCACGGGAAGGGTGAGGACTGTTTGGTTGCTTGGTTTTCCTGTTGGGCCTGCATCGCACGCTTCTCAAAGCAGCCCAGAGTCTGGCTCGCTGGAAACGCTCGGATCGACAGTTTCTCGCGAGCCAGGCTCAGTGCGGCGCGAGGTCGCACGGGTGGGAGTGAGGCGAGGGCGAGGGAGGATGGCGGGAGATGGAAATTTGGCGCGCCGTCCCGGCGCCAAATTAGCCTCACCCTCATTTCACTCGCTCACCCATAGCCACTGCCCCCTTTCTTCCCTACTGCTACACCACCGGCGGTGGCTGCGATTTCAGATCTGCGCTATAGGCGGCGGCGGCGTTTGCGGCGGATCTGGTGCTCCCCTTGTTGTTGGCCACCATCTGGTCAACCTAGTCTGTGCCATGGCTCCCCCTATGTCGTCCTCATCTCTGACGCCGGTAAGCAGCCCCCCCTCCCGCCCTTTGTTAGCTCAGTGGTTAGGTCGTTAAGCTAGGTGTAGGATCGATTTCCTACTGAACGAACCGTCGATTTCGACTAGGTTATGGACGCACAGATGAGGCTGATAATCTAGGCAGCAGCACTGATTAGTGTGATTCAGGCATGGGTCATGTTCATGCACCAGAGAGCTATTCGTCGTGTTGGAAGACCTTTGATCCACTATGGTCCATTGTTTCCCCGGGAACAGGAGAGGATCCAAAATCTAAACTACATCTACAACTGCAATGACGTCGAGGCTCTGTGGATGCTTAGAATGAAAAGAGCACCATTTTCCAGACTTGTCGAGACCTTCAGGAGTAGGGGGCTGCTACAAGATAGCATCAACACCAGTGTCGAAGAGCAAGTGGTCATGTTCCTCCATGTTGTTGTCCATAACCAGAGGTTTAGGGTCATTCACAACACGTTCAGGAGATCAATTGAGACCATCTCTAGGTACTTCAAGCAAGTGCTTTATGCTATTAGGGAGCTTAGAGGAGAGATGATCAAGAGACCATCTGATCAGACTCCACCCAAGATTCGCGGAAGCCCGAGATGGTATCCATACTTCAAGGTGAGCATTGACAATATACACTTTTCATGGTTTGATATGCTTGTATTGTTCAAGTTGAGCACTAACACAGGCTTGTGATGCCATTTTCAGGATTGCATTGGGGCAATAGATGGTACTCATGTCACTGCCAGAGTTCCTAGGTCACAGTCTACAGCATACAAGGGGAAGCACTACACAAGCCAGAATGTGCTTGTTGCTGTTGACTTTGATCTGAAGTTCACATATGTGCTGGCTAGCTGGGAGGGGCCAGCGCATGATGCTAACATTCTCACTGACAGCATGAGTGGACCTGATGGGATCAACATCCCCGATGGCAAGTTCTACATTGGAGATGCTGGCTATGCATGTCGGTCGGGTATTCTTCCACCCTTCAGGAAAATAAGGTACCATCTCAATGAGTTCTCTAGTAGGAGCTATCCTAGGACTGCACAAGAGCTGTTTAATCTCAGACACTCCAGCCTTAGAGTAACTGTTGAGAGGGCATTTGGAGCTCTGAAGAATATGTTTAAGATCCTGGATCAGAAGCCATTCCACCCATACTCCACTCAGGTTAACCTAGTTCTTGCTTTGCATTCTGCATAACTGGATCCTCTAGTGGGGCTTTGATGAACACGTGCCTGAGGAGGAAGATGTCGAGCCTGACGATGTTGTTAGCTCTGGCCATGGTGTGGAGGCATTTGACAATGACGCTTGGAAGACCAAAAGGTTGGAGTGGGCAGAGGCGATGTGGCTTAACAGAGGTCAGTGCAGGATTTGAAGAAGATGGAAGAAGAACAAGAAGCAGCAGCAGCAGTAGCAGAAGCAGAAGCAGAAGAAGAGGAGAGGAAGAGGAAGATCTGGTAGTAGCAACACCGATGTACTATCCCCTATTTAGCCAATGGCTCTTAATAATTTAAATTGTCATTTGATAGTAGTTAGGATGAACTATCATTTGTTTAAGTAGATGGCGCTACATGTTCAGATTCTATGTGGTAAGCTCACCACTAATTAGAAGTGGTGACAACACCTTATGCAGGTTGCAACCAAACACCATGTCATATGTGAGCCTAATGCAATGTGGGCAACCAAACGTCAGATCAAAAATGGTTGTCTCATGCAACTAGGGGCATGCAGGCAATCAAACTATGTGCATCTGGGTTTTTTTTTGGCATGCATCTCCTCAAACCGGCTCAATAGAGCCAGGCTCGCCGGGCCAGACTGGATCGGCAATGTAATCAAACACGCCCAATAGGAATGTTCTTTTTGCCATCTATAGGCAGGCACGCACGACGCGATCGAAACGAGATTTATTTATTTCACCATTGGCAGAAAAAGCTGCTCCTGCGTGGCTGCAGAGCATCAACACAGTTCTTCTTACAGCAGCAGGTGGTCAGGAAGGGAAAGGCGGCGCAGAAGCCCGAGTCGTACCCTTCCGCCCGGCACGGCTTGTTACAAGTGCCGTGCTTGGCGCACAACCCCCCGCGCCACGTCTCGCTGATGTCGTCGCAGGTGTGTACGTCTGCACCCCATGACCGGTTGCCACGATTAGCCAAGAATTACGGTCGACCGAGAGAAAGAATGAAAAAAGAAAAAAAATTATCATGTACGAGTGTTCTTGGCAATGGAGTCAGGAATATCCCGAGCACAGTTAGCCATGGCGATGATCAGCAGATACACACTCAGCTTCACTAATAAGCTCTTCTTCATCTCCCACCATGCTCCCATGGCCATGCCTATGCTTTGTTTGGTTGCTTCTTCCCCCTTCCAATATCCGCATATATATAGCCAAGATGTGATTCATGTATTTTCTAGGGGTTCAGAGGTGCAATAATGCGTTGGATTTATGCCACCATAGCTCTCCTCGATTATATCTAATAATTTCCTTATGGCTACAACATTAGCTTTCTCAAATCACACCTAGTCATAGCCAAATTTATTTCATAAGATACCTATGGCTTACGTACATCATTTCTTTAGGATATACTAGCTATTCTCGCGCGGCGCCATGCCGCGCCCTGTAGATATGTCATGTTTATGTATGCTGTTTTTGTTTTATTTTCAACTTTAAATTAGAGAGCTACATGGATAAGCTTGTAATTAGAAAAAAGAAGTCGTGCATAGAGGCAAATTGGAAAAGATACATTTATTGTCACCATAGGTGTGTCTATGTAATTTTTGGCATCCGCTATATAAACTCCACCTTTTCTTTTCAGTTTTATGTGTATATATGTTTTCTTTTGGAGTGACTAATATAAGGAATGTCTGTTTCAAAAAAAACATGCATCATATGGATAGGCAATAGTTGTCACGTATACCATGGCACATATTAGTCACTCCGGTCAAGAATGTGAAAGGGAAAAATAACAGGGTAAATAAACTTGGAAGAGACCTATAGGGAGCAGCGGCGAGGCCAGCCTAAAGTATCTGTGGGGTCAATGGTATTTTTTGGATGTTTTTTTCAGTATAAACAGTAACTGAACAGTGTTTTTAGGCTTATTTTCTAAAAAACTGTGGGATCAACTGACCCCACAGACTAACTTGTAGCTTCGCCCCTGATAGGGAGTAATCCCTCTCCGGTCTAGAGTCTTTTTCCTCAAGAAAGCATAAAAAAAATGGATATAAATATGAGAGCACATACAGAAAAATTGTACACTTCCATGTCTTCCAGATACCACCATTGGAGCTGAATTAATCGAACTGAGTGAGTTTCCTGTATGAGCAAAAATACTAAGCATTCGACCTTACAGCTCACAGCCGATTTGATGATGCATGCGTGGAAATAAACACTTCTAACATATTACTTAAGCACCCAACAGCGTCTGAATTCTGTAAGAATCCATACATGAACAGAAAATAAGAAAAAAAATGAAATGCAAAATGTTGTATGAATGGACGAAGTATATAATCTAACTTATGTTTCGTTATAAGCAAATCAGTTTTTGTGATGGAAAGACTTTTGTGGTGGACGGAAGCAAAGTTTTCTTGCGGTGGAAGCATAATAAATATTCATGGGATTCATTGTTTTCCCATATCAAAGAAATAACTCTCAGATGCAATTTTTTGTTACATGGAAGCATGGTTTTTGGACACAATTTTTTGTTGGATTGCAACAGAAGCAAATTGTGTCATTTGTGGAAACATTTTTTTATTGTGTTGGAAATAAAAATAAATTCCACTGGATACAAGTTTTCCTTACATCAGAGCAATTGATTAAATTACTAGGATCCATAAAATCAATAATATGTTTCTTCTGAAAATAAAAAGGTATGAAATTTTACTAGTATCATATGAGACATCCTTGCTTAATTGAGCGATGGAAGCAGAAGCAGTCTAGACAACTTGGTTCTAAGAAGCAAAGGCTCGTATAAATTAACTGGCTACTAGGACGAGAGCAGTTTCCGGAAGGAAGCATGGTAATCGTAATACTAGGATGAGAGCAGTTATAGGAAGCATCGTAATAAAAGGAGGACGTTACCAAAGAATCTAGCTAACAACATGCGTCCTTCCCGCACAGGATCTAACGGCTTGTGTGCCACTAATCCTACAGCTATGGACTAGTATGATGAAACGCTAGGGATCAGTAGTCTGATCCCTAGTGGTTCCTATCTTATAATTTAAGAGGCTGCAGTACGTGTGTGTTGTACTATGAACTATGGCATAAAAGGGAATCAAGCAACCTCTTATTCCAACATCATCACTTGTCTGTTCTAAAGCATCTGGAAAGGGAACAACATGAACCTTTTGTATTGCTTAGTTCAATGTTCAGGTCAGCAGAAATACCTGTTGTAGTTCCTCTAAAGAAAATTTTGAATGGTAGTGACTGTAGTTACAGCAATATTAACCAGAAGTAATAGAGGAAATCACAGCATGTTGTCCTTGAGATCAATACTGGCCATATAAAATACCTATAGACTGTAAAAATTAAAGTGATACATACCAACAATAACTCTTTAGTCCATGCTAGAACCTGAGTGCAACTTCACGTTAGTAGCTGTAAAGAGTTGCATGTATTATTGCAGTGCTCATTGCCAAATGAGATGAAACTCTTCTAGTTGAACATTCAGACAAAGGGGACATGCTATAGATGACACATGCCACTCGTTCGTACATTTTTGTACAACATAAACACAAAGAAAATCACAAACTGGGAGATTGAATATGTATAATTCCCAAACTATTTTCAGCATCTGCATTCGGACTTGCATTTCATTAAGTGCACATGCTGGTAGTTGTGCTTCTAAAATCGTTTAAGCAAGAATCGTCTAGGATAAGATCTGTTAGAAATAATTTTGCTTAAAGAGCGGTAATCAAGCCGAGATTGGACTTCCAACTAACAGGAGCATGATTGCATAGCATCATATCGTCTTTGCTTCCTCGCACATGAAGACTACTTTGCTGCACATATCTGTAGCACATTTACAGGACAAAAAAGGCATGGTTGTAGGAGAGCGGCCGTCCTGAACGCAGCGGCAGATGATCGCAACTATCCAACCGGTCGTCCAGGCGAGGTGATCAGTGCGCTAAAGTTCGTTCAGACCAGGAAAGTGGACATACATCAGTCGATACATGTGAATACCCTTGTCCTTGTGGGGTGCACATCTGACGCAGAGGAGACCTGTCGAGCAGAGCGTGCATTTTCTTTACTCCGCAGGCCCAGTACTGATTTTTTAAAGTTGTCTGGACGACGCAGTCTGGGGGCCCTGTACGACGGCTGTACCCCTGTCCCGCGTCTCACATCAATTCCCTTTTTGGATTGAGGGCAAAGACTACAGAGAACCGGCAACAAATTGGGCGCTCGAGGTCTGTTTGGATCTAATCATGCCGATCCCCGGAGCGACGACGCCGGCATTGGCCTCTGGGTGAGTTAAATTCTGCTTCTATCCTTGTTCTTCGTTGACTCTAGGGCTTACGAGCTTGCTCCGCGCGCTGGTACTGCAGATCGACGGGGGCGACAACCGATTCAGTGGTGCGTGAAGTGGCGTACGTTTTGGGCGCCGCCGGTCCGGCCGTGGCCGATTCGGTCCTAGGCGTGGACTCGCCAGAGATGCGGCCGTTGGATCAGGGCCGGGCGCTTCTGGGCCAGGTTGGGGCCTTGTCTGATGTCGAGTTCTCTAGTGCGTTCAATTCTGGGGGCGGATGTGTGGCGTCGGCAGGCGCCGGCGATGGGGCGCACACCTTCAACTCATGCAGCGCGATTCAGTCCTTCCGACCCGGGGCACCTTGGGCACAAGATGAATGGCAGCGGTGTTGGAGTTGCCCGGCCATGACGAGCAGACGAGGAGCTCCGGGACATCTCGGCACAGCGGCGATGGATGAGGACAGCAGGATGCTTCTGCGTGGTGGAAAAGGACGTTGCCACTTGCCAGCGATCAGTACTACTGCCGTTCGTCGTGGTGGAAAAAGTTTTTCGTCCTTTCGCCTGCGAGCGTACTGGGCGTGTCAGGTTGTACTGTCAGGCAGTTTGGAATACACATATACGCTACATATCGCTGTCCAACGTTGGCCTATACTCTAACTAGCACTCTCGGCTGATTCGAATCGCGACGGCACGCGCGCCGTTGATGCGGTGCGTGCAGATGCCACTGCGTTCATGGATGCACTTCTCATGGTTGTAGCACATATATGTATGGAAGATAGGAAGGGAAGATGCATGTACATCAGAACAGAGATAAGAGAAACAACCTTAAATAAATTCAGGGTCTCGCTTTGTTTTTTCTCTTTCTTTGGGCTTGTTGAGCTGTGCCCTCAGCAGAACCTTATGACTTTGTTGTGGTACTTGGGTGTGTGTGTGTGGACTTGGTGTGGTTGTATGTCCTTTGGCGGTCTGCTTTATCTATAAAGCGGGGCGAAAGCCTTTTTCGGTAATAAATTCAGAGATAGCAGTTGTTTCTGCCTGTTTCTGAATCAAACAATGGAGAAGTGCCAGGGTGTGTTGAGTTTGACACGAGGATGCTCTATCGTTCTTGGTTTCTCCTTACTACATCAGAGAGCTGCTATCTGTTTCTGAAGCAAATAATGTGGACGCATAAGGGTCTGTTGA
Organism: Triticum dicoccoides; assembly: GCF_002162155.2. Classification (NCBI taxonomy): domain Eukaryota; kingdom Viridiplantae; phylum Streptophyta; class Magnoliopsida; order Poales; family Poaceae; genus Triticum; species Triticum dicoccoides. The sequence continues at coordinate 524,975,035 of NC_041380.1, read as the reverse complement.
GATTGACGCGTGTCTTCCAAAGCACATACTGGGACACGCCGGGGTGCGAACACACTCCTGACTCCACGCTGCAGCAGCTCGACGTCATGGCTGGTCCTCGGACCTCGGATGGAGACCATCTCCTCTCCCACACCACCTGTGGCACCTTCGTCATCTCAAGCTCGCCAGGGCTATTGTGGCTCCGTTTTTCTTCTCCCAGGAGCTCGCCAGGTTGAGCTCGTGCACATCAGATGCAACACACACACCCCACTTGCTATTTAAAGGGCCAACTACAGAAAGAGCATCACACTTTCAGTACATGACTGACCATGTCAATTCTGAAGAAACTGAGATGATGTGACATTACCTGTCGAGGTTCAGGGAGGCGTCATCATCGACGTCCGTGACGGCGAGGCAGAGGGATTTGGGGAGCCAAACAGGGAGAGTAACACGGAGGCGCCGGTGTCGGGGTCATCATCGAAGATAGAGGCGGTTAGGTTAGCCGGGCGGCCGCGCGCGGGGGCGGAGCAACGATGCATCGGTGGATGTTGGAAAGAAGGAGAGCCAGATGGGATCCGGTTGTGCTGTGGCGGTGTCAATCAGTAGAGGAAGTGATCCGTACTGGACGACAGCAACGATGGCTCAAGGAGAGGCGAGATGGGGGAGAGGCGAGTGAGAGAGATGTGTGCGTAGGTGTTCTAGGCGTTGGTGGGAGAGTAAAAAACCAGCGTGGAGCGTTGGATGGATATGAGGCAAAAAAACCAGACGAAAATAGATGATGGTGGGAGGCGAGGTGAAAAAAAATCCGTGAAAGAGAAGCTACCAAGTCCGCCTTTAGGAGTAGAGATAGTACATTGAACATTGGGATGGTATAATAATTAGGACTCAGTTGGGCAGATGACCAAAGTTTAGGATTTGGGCGCCGGCCAGGTCCGGGTGGGGATGATGATCAAATTGGAGGTCAAGGACAATAATTTAATTTGGAATTTGGGATTTCTGAGGGTTAGGATGCACGGCAAGCCGGTAACTTCTCTTCAGAGTCCAGACAGTCGGGCGAAGGAGATGAGTACACAACTATGGCACTAGACCTGGTAGTTTTCAGACAAGTGCTTGTGGGTTGTACTTGTACATGAAGTGTGTGCATGGGTTGTCCATGGGTTTTTAGTCTTCACCTCTTTGGACCTGGATAACAATGTTTGTAACTAACCAAACTAACCTTTCTTAAAAGAAAACCGGCCGAGTAGTCCTCTAATCACAACCATTAATTTGCTTTAAATAGCAGACGAAAAAACTCCATCAAACCATAGAAGCACTCTATTTTGTACAGTACATAAATGATCATATCTTCTTCACACATTTCTGTATATATGTATCTATATCAATATTTATAGTACCATGATCTTTTTAAGAACTATTAAAAGCCCACAAGTTTGCAAAATTGCAAAGCGGTGCATATGAGCCTATATATATATTCCCAAAATCTGTATTGAATTGATATATGTTGATCCTAATTCGTATGGTCGTAGCTAGAAAAACAAGCACAGCAAAATGATCGAACTTTCAGGGAATGTTAGAAATTTATTATTGCTAGAGCAACCGGCACCGCAGCAATCTTCCATTTTTCTCAACTATTGATCTACACAGTTACAGTTGTATTCTGATGCAGAAATCCATAGCTCAGTAAAATCTAGTGTTTGATCTAAACAGAAACAACATGATGAACAGGAGAATTACTTTAACACTGGTTCAGAATATCATCGCGGGTTCAGGGTGGTGCCATTACTCTGAAAAATTAGCAACCTGACCTGGGAGCCATCCAAGGTGACAGCCCTGGTATCCACGACGCGCGACCTCTTGAAGAGCGCGGCGACGGCGGCGGGGTCCTGCTGCCAGTCGACGGCGAGGGCGATGGCGCCTCCGTCGCGGACAGCGCGCTCGGCCTCCGCGGCGACGCGAGCCGGGAAGAGCGCGCCGGAGATCCCCGCCGGGTCGTCGGAGAAGATGAGATCGAAGGCGCCGTCAGAGAAGGGGAGGCGGTGGGGGTCTGCGCGACGGACGAGCGGCGGGAAGTCCACGAGGTCGATCCCGGTCACTTCGCTTACCCCCGCTGCGTGGAGCGCGTCGACGGCGTTGCCGGCGCCGGCAGTGAGGCAGAGGACGCGGGAGGAGTTGGCCAGGAGGCGGAGGCCGTGTAGCGGGGGGAATACGGAGGACGCTAGCGCAGTGGAGCGGCGGCGCCAGCGAGAGGATGAGCGGAGCTTTGCGAGCCGGCGGTCCGGGGGGAGGACGCGGCGGGAGGCGGCGTCGCAGGAGTTGCGGGGGAAGGGAGAGAGGGGGATGGTGTGGGACGCGGGGAAGCAGGGGGTGGAGGCGTGCCGGACGAGGTACAGGAGGAAGAGCGTAGCCGCAGCGGCGACTGCGATGGAGGCGCGGGTAGCCAGCCGCTGGACTCGCTGATCCACCGCCGGCGGCGGGTGCGCGGTGGAATCGGCCATCTGTTGGCGTTTTGATCATGCGCGTCACAGGATGATCGGAGTTTGTTGGGATTCTCTCGGCCGGGCAATTCTATGGACACATACTCTGTATGGGCCTTACAATGAACATACCTGCCGTACACTTGAAAAAAGGACCACAAGCACAGCGCTGTTAAGATCATCATTTCAATTTCTTGTGTCAATTTCTTGTCTCAGTCTGAAGAAGTACAAACGGAACGTGCGTCCTATTCCCCACGTAGGGCAGCGTAAGAAAATTGTTAGCATAATGATCAAAAGATGTTTGATACCATTGGCAAAAAACATGTTTGTGACATTTAAAGAGAATTCATGTGTTTCAAAAAACATGTACTACTCATGACATGAAAATATGTTTGTACAATGTAAAAAATGTCTGTGAAATTCAAGAAAATGGTTAGTACTATTCAAAAAATGTGTTACATTTTAAAAATGTTCACGTGTTTCTAATATATATTCGTGACATTTAAAAAATGTTATAGAATGTACAAAAATGTTTACATAGTTTAAAAACTTCATATCACTTAAAGAAATACTTCAGCATGTATTTTAAAAAAATTATCAACATGTATTTAAGAAATGTTTAACACATTCGAAAAAATGTTCGAGAATGTTTGTTTCAAAAAATGTTAACCGTGTGTAAAATAATGTTTCAAATGTATACGAAAAATGTACAATGTTTATGGAAAAAGTATACATCAAAACATATATTTGAAAAAAAAATGTTACCATGTATTTGCGAAATGTTAAACATGAATATAAAATGTCCTAACGTGTACAAAAAATATACAATGTGTATGGAAAAAGTAGACACATACTAAAAAATAAAAATAAAAAGTAAATTTTTTAAAAAATGAAGACAAAAAACAGAAGAGAGCCAAGAAAATTGAAACCCAAAAGGAAAACGGTTAAAACGCGACATACAAAACTGCAGTGGGGGATGGCCCTATGTGATGCTTCCTTCTCCAACCTCCCTCATCATCATCCGCCCAAGAGTTTGACTAGGGTGGCGGTGGCTATGTCATGGTGGTGTATGCCTGGGCGACGACCCTTGGGGATTCGCCCCGGGGATGTGGCTGGCAAATGTGCAAGGTGGCCGCATTGTCGAATAATCAATAATATATGATTCTGTGTATCGACTGACGCAGATGCCTAGGTTGATCCTTCTTTTTGGCAAATAAAAACTTTTAATGGGACTATTCCTACGATTTCATATATTACAACCTAGACAAGCAATCTTCTTGAGGCGTTGGAGGCAGGAAGGACACGGCTGGCTGCGGCGTCGCTGAAGCAGGCGAGCTAGAGGGTTGAC
>NC_041380.1:524967620-524970810 GCF_002162155.2 Triticum dicoccoides | reverse complement strand
CGATAAGATTAGGTGGCGGGTGGCGCCCGACCTCGAGCTGAGAACACTGCGACTACCCATGACATCATTGATGAGAGCTCGCTAGGACCTCGAAGGATGCAGTGTCACAGGCGATGGAGAGAGAAGGTTTGGAGGAGGAGGAAGGAGTGGCTGGAGGCGGAAGGAGATCACATGGTGGAGAGCAAAGTGGCTGGAAAAAAAAACAATTGTATGTGGTATAGTCACTCGATAAGTGAGTGCACATAAGATGGAAATCATATACTTACAGTTTTATTGCATTTGGAATTATTGCATTATTGATTGTTCTTATGATGAATATTTGTTTTTGCTTTCTAATTTAACACACTATATCTAGCTAAATATCCATGTGGGGCCGTTCAATTAATATTCATCACCACTATTGTCTACATTGCCGTATATCTATATCTAACTCCAACTTTGAGTAAAGATATGGTTTTTTAACACAGTACAGACACAAGCGCTCACATACACGTGAATAAACTCATCTCTAACACGTACACCCTACCCCTATGATCGTCTCCTCCCACTAAATGCGCATCACAGAAAATCCTGAAATAAATCCAAGAATAAATGCGAGCATCAGAACTTGAACCCTGGTGGGCTGGGGATACCACAGTCTCTCTAACCATCCAACCACATGTTGATTCGGAGTAAAGATATTGTTTAAGATATGGATCTAGAAACATCCATGCGTTTGTACTGCTTTATTGCAATATGGACTACATATGAATTAAAATAAGTAAAAAAAACTCAGTAAAACGCGTCCAAGATGAATACGAACCTAAGAAAATAGAGAAAAGAAAAAACATCTTATATTTAGAAACGGAGGGGGTACTTGGAGTAATTTCAGCCATATGTATGAGCATGTGTTCCAAGAAACTCGAACAAATTCATGATGCAAGAAGGCTCCATTTCTTCTATTGAATATTATTCATTCTTCCACCGTTTTCCATTGATGAACAATAAAGAAGACGGTTTATGTGTCATGTCATTTTGATCCTTTCTGAGCTACATTATCAACCTAAAACTACTCTCTCATGGCCACATGCATTCCTATCAGTAGTTTCAGTCGCTAATGGTAGTATCGGATTAAGCTACCAGCTTTAGTTGGGCGCCCAGGCAGTGGTGAACACGGCTGCATGCCCCTTCCACGTGAGCACCAGCATGTCCTCCTCCCGCTTCACGCCCCACCCCGTCGCGTGCTCGCTCAGCAGGTGCCGCACCTCGGCCACCTCGTCCTCGCCGAACCCCACGCCGGCGAACCCTTTGCGCCGCATCCTCTCCGCGAGCCGCGCGCCGGACTCGGACCGCTCGGTGCCGTCGGCGCCGACGACGCTCTCGATCTTCTGGCCCACGGCCGCCTCGTGCTCCAGCCGCCGCGGGCTGTCACTGGGCGCCGACGTGTCGAGCGCGTCGAAGAGGATCCAGTGGAAGTTGAAGCAGCCCGCGATGCGCGTGGCCAGGCTCGGCGAGTCCAGGTCGGCGTCCTCGTCGGTCACGGTGACCAGGCACGGGTCCAGCGCCCGGACCGCGTCCACGAAGCCGTCCCTCGAGCCCGGCGCCACGTGCCGGAGCCAGCTCTGGCAGTTCACCACGAGCGCCTCGCCGTCTCTTAGCCGCAGCGCCGGCGGGTCGGAGAGGACGCAGGCGAGCTCCTGGCAAAGCGTCTGCAGCTTCGTCGGAGATGGAGATGACGTGGCCGTGCTCTTGTTGACGACGTTGAACTCCAGGCGCACGCCTTTGGACTTGGCAAAGTTGGCCAGCCTGAGACCTATCTCCTCGTCCGGCACGCCGAGCAGCGGCGGGCCGGCGGGCCGGACGGGCGGCACGGTGATGCGGAGCGCCGGCGGGCCCCCGGGCCTTTTAGAGAGCGCGTCGATGAGCGTGGGCCACTGCATGCAGCGCGTGACTCCAAGGTCCACAACGTGCACGGCGTCCCTCCCGGCGACGGCGCGGAGGATGGCGCCGTTGGAGGCGGTGAAGCCGAACCGGTGCCACGGGGTGAGGTCGACGTAGTCGGCGAGCTCCGTGACGGACATGGCCCGCTGCGATCCCAGCGCCGGGGGCGGCCCCATGCTGTCGGCGCGCGGGGAGCCGCAGGTCCGGCAGGCGCGCGCGACGAGGCCGCGGAGGAGCGACGAGGTGAGGCGCTGGTTGGGGTCCCCCTGCGCGGAGGCGATGTTGTTGAGCACCCACATGGCCTGCTGCGCCAGCGTGACGTCGTTGGACTCGAGCGCGGCGGCGCAGTGGAGGAGCAGCTGCTGGATCCGGGGCCCGTCCACCAGCGCGCCGGAGAAGCACAGCGTGCTCTGCGCCCTGACCGCCCCGCCGCTCCGCAGCTCCTGCTCCATGCCGAGGTGACCTCGTGCCCTACTGACACGTACTGGTAGTACAAGATTTTGGACGCAGGGACTGTAACACCTGTCAGCCTACATGATTGGGCAGGTTGGGATCGTCTGGTCTAGAGTTTTGACGTCTGATCAGGAGGTGTGAACGGAGGCAAATGCAAATCCCTAGAAGGCCAATTGCTACAGGGGGTGATTATTATTGTAGGTTGTTTTGGTTTGCATGTTGGAGTGGGCTTGGCCTATTTATAGGACTTTCTGTGAAAGATTCGCTCTTCGTTTCCATGGAGAAAATGGATCGAATTCTTGACTCTTTCCACGTGAAAGGACAACGTGCTATCATTCTTAACGCCTTGCTTTGTCTGATTGTGTCTGAACTCTGGACTGATTAGACTATAGGGTTGTTGCAAGTTTTGTTGGTTGCAGATTCTTCTCAGAAATCCCCTTTTCCAAAATTTCTTCTCAATAGCTCCCGTTTGAAAGGATATGCACAACAAGCCCTTGTTTGGAGCAATAATTTTAGACAACTTTTAAGTCGAGGGCTACGCTTAGGGCTTTTTCTTTTCCCCCAAAAAAGAGTGAAAATCCATGGCTTCTGCATCAATCGATGCACATAATCCTTAAGTACTTATTGCAGAGTTTACAAGCATATGTGTGGACCAGATCTCCGCCGAGAGCGGATAGAAAAAGCGACTTCGGCCCCCACGTCGCCTAGCCTTGACGACACAGGCGACAATCAGATCTCCGCCGTCAACCACCACTCTCCCACCTACTCCTCCTTCCTCTCCGCCGCCGATGGCCACTGCTAGGCAAAGCCCGTGCAG
>NC_041380.1:524948714-524967296 GCF_002162155.2 Triticum dicoccoides | reverse complement strand
TGCTGGTGGAGGGTGCACACGTGGCTGGTTGTGAGGTGTTGCGTGGGACGGCTGGGTCGGGTCGTTCTCGGCCAGATCTAGCTTCCCCGATTCGGTTGTTGCGGGGCTCCATGGCGGGGCATGCTTCTCTCCACGTCGGTGCATCAGCCTTGGATGGTGGTGATGGTGATCCAGACCCGGTTGCCCAGATGGTGGTGTTGCAGACTATGCTACAACGACCGCCTACGGCTCCACGGCGGCGGTGATCATCGTAAGGTCTTTAGAGAGGGTTTATCTCTCCTGATATGATGGTTGACTTCAGCGGTGAGATTCAAACTATAGTCGAAGGCTTGACGCGGCAGTGATGATTGTACAGTGGCGGCAGCTGCACATCACATGTAGCTGTTGGACTCACACAAAACTGATGGAGGCAACACATGAGTGACTTCAATGAGGATGCTACGTGCACTCAGTCTAGAGCTAAGGGGTGAAATCTTAGGTTTGACCCGAATTGGTTATAATTGGCAATGGAGACCATTTTTTTTCATGGTTACCTACTTTTTTTAGGGGAGATGGTTACCTTCTTGAAAGCATTGTCTGAATATGCTCGGACTAATTTTTGAAGGTGACGGCGGCTATGCTAGTGTCGCTCCCTTTATGAGGGGGTTGCTGTTGAAAACCTTCGCCATTCATATGAAGTCATGAGATGGTTGATGCGGATATGATTATTACTACAGTTTGCAGATCGCCGATCTATTGCCTTGAGATTTATTTTCTTTTTTCCTCATACATGAATAATTTTGGTCTTATATGACTTTGCTAGTTGCTGACTTTTTTTCTATGTGTTGGTGTTAGTTGTGTGTCTTGATGCCTCGTTTTAAGTCAATAAAATTCATCATTTGTTGAAAAAAAGTGTGAAGTGCGATAAAAAGGCCACAAGGACGACGACCAAGAAAGAAAATACTTTCTCTGATCAATATTAATTGACGCACTCTAAGTATAAAGCTGTACAAAGAGACAAAGAGTAATCGCGGGGAATACAAACTTTTACAAGCTTAGGGTGTAGGTTTGCCAAACTTTGTTAGGCGTGGCAAAGGTATAGCCTCCAACCAAACGGGCACTCGCTAACAAAACAGGAGCTAAGCCATGGAGTGGACTGATTTGGTGATCAGTCACTGTGGACACTCGACATGCCAGGCGAGTTTCATATTCGCTAACTGCGGCGCCTCCATTGTCATCATACCATAATAAACTATAGGTTCATACAAGACCAGGGAGAAGGGTAGAAGGCGACATCGGAAGCAGCCGTGGCCGTCGGAGGACGGGGCCAAATCTCAGAGTAAAAATACCTCCGCCTTGTCACTTCTATCCGCGCCCCATTTTTCTATCGCTCGGCGGCGGACCCTCCCAGATCGGAACAAGCAGCAGGTAGGAGAACAATCCACGGGTGCGAGCATCTCTTGGGCGATTTAAGAAGCGGTTGCTGTCATCCCGAGCATGGTCGGGACAAAATTAGGGGCATGCTTGTGTCCATGCTTTGTCGTAATCGCTGTATTTTCTTGTTGATTTTGACGATCGTTAGGTTGGAGAAGGAAGCGAGGGTCGATCGTGCAGTTTAGCTCCGGCTGATTGATTTGGAGGCATGCGTAACAGAACCTGTCACTTGTCAGTCAATATCTGTCGAAGATACCACGCCAGGAAACTAACGAAGGGAAATATGATTTGGAAAGGGTGGAGACATGGCACTCCAATAGCTCATGGGTGCGTATGGCTCTCGTCTAGATGGGAAATACGCGAAGATTCATCGGGACTTTTCTTTTATATTTTTGTTTGGTTAATCAAACAGCGTAGGAGTTAGATATGACTTTTTTAATTCCTCTTCACATGCCAAAGCAACAACAGTAGTAGCTGCCGCCTCCTCTCCCGAGCTAAGGTTTTCTTCGCCTCCACCGGCACCGCCGCCCGGTCCGCTTCGTCCCCGGCTGCCTTAGAGTCATGGAGACGCGATGGTGGCTTCGTTTTTAGATGTTACTTTGTGTTTTGTTAGAATATTTGTCTTATCAGAAAGACGAGATGATGGCGGCTCCGTGAAGATGGAACAAGATTCTCCTCGCATAGCCCACATTTCGGTGGTGCATCTAGTATTGTTGATGGGCGTGTGGAGATGTGTCTCCGGCGGATTTATCTTTGGTGGATCCACTCGGATCAGTTCGTTGTTCATCTATGTTCGTGTATTTTCAGGTTGGATTCTTTCGATGTACGCTACTCTTCATTGGTGACGGTTGTTGTTCTGGTGCGCTAGTCTTATGGGACCTTAGCACGACGACTTTCCGACTGTCGTGCAACAAGTTTTGCCCAGTTTCGATGAGAGAGGGGCGATAATGGCAGCACGCCTTCAGCTCGCTTCAATTCTTGTAGTCGTCGCTAGATGGTCCATGAATGTAAATATATTTTTTATTATTTCTGGTGTTCTTTGTCCTGCCATGATTGGAGACGAATATATCAAAAGTTTTCCTACAAAAAGTATAATAATAATTCTTCGATCTGTCCGGGGAAAGGTCTGTTAGGAGTGCATTGACGCTACAACGTGAACAATGGGGGTGACTTTGGCCGCGATGACGAAAAAGGAAGATATGGGGCAGGGTGGTTGTCGGTGTCAAAACCGGCGGATCTCGGGTAGGGGGTCCCGAACTATGCGTCTAAGGCGGATGGTAACAGGAGGCAGGGGACACGATGTTTTACCCAGGTTCGGACCCTTTTGATGGAGGTAAAACCCTACGTCCTGCTTGATTTATTCTTGATGATATGAGTATTACAAGAGTTGATCTACCACGAGATCGGAGAGGCTAAACCCTAGAAGCTAGCCTATGCTATGATTGTATGTTGTCCTATGGACTAAAACCCTCCGGTTTATATAGACACCGGAGGGGGCTAGGGTTACACAAAGTCGGTTACAAAGGAGGAGATATACAAATCCGTATTGCCTAGCTTGCCTTCCACGCTAAGTAGAGTCCTATCCGGACACGGGACGAAGTCTTCAATCTTGTATCTTCATAGTCCAACAGTCCGGCCAAAGGATATAATCCGGCTGTCCGGATACCCCCTAATCCAGGGCTCCCTCAGTAGCCCCCGAATCAGGCTTCAATGACGACGAGTCCGGCGCGCAGTGTTGTCTTCGGCATTGCAGGGAGGGTTCTTCTCCATATTTCGAACATTTGTAAACAGTGTCCGGCCACATAAATGTTTGGACCTCTTGGCTTCTGTGCCCAATAAGGGCTATTTTCCACGCGTCGAATGAATACGAGGCGCTAGGGCGTTTTTACATTCGCCCCCCTAGCCAGATAAATAAATTGTCTATTAAAAGGATGGGGATTCTCAGATCCGATCCACACCATCCTCCCCCAGCGAGAATCCATCAGAGCGTGCTTCGGAAAGATCCATTCCAGCATGGCCGACCTCCGCAGCTCCTCCTCCCGCCCCCGTAGCCCTAAGCCCGGTGATTGGGAGAGGTGTTCAGTCCCACACAGTCGATTAATCGAACTTCAGACTAAGGGATTTCTCCGTCCAGCATACATGGTGCCTGTTCGAGCCGGGCTTGCCACCTACAATGGCGGGGAGCAAGCGGAGAGCTTTCCCAGTCCCTCTATGGGGGAGCGGGTCTGCCTTGTTCCTTATTTATTAAGGGGACTCGGATTTCCAATTCATCTGTTCCTCCGCGGGCTCCTGGAGTTCTACGGCCTCCAATTACACAATTTCACCCCTGCCTCCATTCTACATATCGCCGGCTATGTTGCTCTCTGCGAGTTGTTCCTGGGCTGCGAGGCTCACTTCGAGCTATGGAAAAGGCTATTTTGCCTCGTTCGTCGCACACAGAGGGGGTCACTTTATCAAGTAGGCGGAGCCAAAATATGGCGCATCGCCGATACCGGATACCTGTCCGGTACCCCGAAGAAGTCGTCCGAAGACTGGCCTTCGGAATGGTTTTATATGGAGGACGTTCCCCTTCCGGACCCTGTTCGGCGGGGTCTTCTTGAGTTCAGCAATGCTCCTCTGAAGAAACGCCGAAGTTGGTGCCCACGGAGCCCCCAGGTGGAAGACAATGGAGAAGTTCTCTACCTGATGAACCGGATTAAAGCACTGGCTCAATCAGGATTGACAGTAATCGAAGTTATGTTGATTTGCATAATGTGGGGAGTGCTACCACTTCAATATCGTGGGCACCCCTTGTGGTGTTTTAACGGGGCGGATGATGCCACCTGCTGCGGGCGTAAGGGTCCGGACAATGCTGCCGCTTTAGCAAAAATTATGTTCGAATTGTTCAAGGGAGAGGAAGAGAAGTTCACCTGCATCAAGCCACGGGATGGATTCTCCATGTACAATCCTCCAAGCTGGGTAAGTTATATCTCCTTACTCACATTTTTCCCGCATTCTTTGTCGTAAGTATTCACCTTGCCACTTTGCGGCAGGAACTGCGAAAAGCCATAAAGGAGGTCAGCAGCCCTTCCCCACAACCAGAGGACCCTGACCGGGCCCTCGACTCCAGACTTGAAGAAGATCCGGTTATATTCCTGGAGCTGATAGACCGACAGTTCTATCAGTTAAGCTGCGATGATGCCATGGTGGTCATTACGGCCGACTATCCCGGACTGCTTCATGCATCGCACGTAAGAAAACCAAAAAATCCCAACTCCAAAAACTAGAATCCCCTGTTAGACACTTCACCTACCATATACATATGACGTTTTTACAGGGAAGGCATCCGGGATGCCCCGCCGAACCCGCAACAACTTGCCAACAAGAGGCACCGAGGCCGGGCAGGCCAAAAAGGAAGGCGGTCAGGACGGAGACGCCGGCGCAAAGGTATAATAGAAACCCCGCTCCATGGTTGTCGTCTTTCTCGAAATGTAACGACGCCCGTGTTTCTTTAACAGAAAAAACGCTCGCTGGAATATGTCCGGCGATGTTGCTAATCACGCTTCCACCAGTCGGGCGCCAGGACTAGACATAGAGGCGGAAGCCGATATGGGGCGGGCGCCGGATAATCCCCCTACAGAGGATGCGGATAGATTATCCGCTACAAACTCAGAAGTGGAAAGCGCCATGAATCATAGGCGCCGCCGGGCCGTACTCCGTGACGCTTGTTTCTCACCAGAGGCATTTGATGCCTTCAATTCTGGAGAGGCGTACCTCCGTGCTGCTCAAGATGGTCTAGCCAAAGCCACGGATCAGTATGTAAAGGATGTACGGGTAAGTAAATCTGACGATTTATAAGTTTCAGTTGCCCCTGAGACTTGAAACAGTTAGCAAAACTGATTTAAGGATCATCTTTATTGTGCAGGTTCTTACAGAGAAGAATACTAGACTGTCCCAGGAGCTGGAGGAATGCAAGATCCAACTGCGGGCCGCTGTTGCCGCATTGAAGGAACCAAAAAAGTCTCCCTCTGGTAACATTTACTTTAAATAATGATGGTTACCATATAGTGTGCGGTGTGGCTGCAGATCTACCAATAGATGTTGCAGATGAATCCGGAGAAAATCCGAAGGACCAGCATGTCATGCGACAGCTAGAGGCTGGCAAACGCGTGCTGACTGAGGTTAGGCAGGAGAAAAACAATCTATAAGACGCCAATATCAAGCTGAGTGTGGAACTAAAAGACGTTCGAGCCCAGCTTGCAGACTCCGAGAAGGAGAATAAGCGGCTTCGGCACGGCATTTTCAGTAAGTGCTTGAACGAATCCTTTTGAAGGAGTTTGGCGAAGAAGCCGACTAACAGCGTTATGTCTGTAGGTATGCTGACGGGTCGTCCCACGGAGGAAATGCCCGGGTGATCTTTTATCCGAGCTCTCACATCTGCACGAACAAGTTCAACAGGTGATGCAAGGTGTTGCCGAGGACTTGTGGCCATTCGTCTCCCTGCTAGAAGGCGTTGCAGAGATTATGGAGAAGCTCAAGGGAGCACGGCGGCGCTTCCGATTATGGAAGATATCGGCCTGCCGTCAAGGTGCCAGAGAAGCCTGGGCCATGGTGAAGACGCGGTATACCAAGGCTGACCCAAATCACATGGCCGAGGTCGGACCTATGGGGCCCGACGGAAAAGAGATCCCTGTTAGCTTAGTTTATGGGCAAGTAGAATTAGCCGCAAAGTATTCCCAACAGGATTGTAGGCTAGACCGCCTGTTGGATGGTATAGAAGAGGAATTTAGTCAGTATGCATGACTATGTAATTAAAGTGACATGTATAATGCCTTCTAGCCGGATTGTAGATCATTTGTCTTGGCGGACCTTTTCTCTTCAACCTCGGGACCCGATAGTCCGGAGTACCCGCTGAGTTATATAAGAACCGGGGTATGCGTGGATACCAGGCGTAGGGGTCATTAGTGCTTGAACGGACAAGTGCCCAACTAGTTATGTTATATTACATGGGTAGTAAGAAACATCTTTCAGGGAGAATAGTTCCGTTAAGGGTTCCTTTCCCTGGGTATGCATGCCCTAAGGTGCATGTCCGGACTGCGATAAGAAACGCAGGAAAAAACATCTGGGGGCAGATATGGAAAATAAATAAAAATCATCTTTTGTTCATCGACCGAATATTCCCTTAAGAACGCTAGCTTTTGGCTTCACCCAGTCTGACGTACACATCCGGCTGACCCGGCAGTAACAATCGCAGAGGTGCTCCCCTTATGCCCTAGCCGAATTAACGGGAACGTAGGGCATAAATACAAGAGCCAGGCAACCCAGCTTGGCCAAAACTTAAGTCATATCGATGCATATAATGGCGAAAAAAGGTACATGCGAAAGTATAACACATGTGCGGGGCATGAGGCCCAGATAAATAATTAAGCTTCTGTGAAAGAAGTCCCCAGGTATGATGAGCGCGGCTAGCGCATCTATAATGTGCAAGCGAGGCACAAGTTGGCCCTTGAAGGCCTAGAGAAAGAATAAAAGAAAGAAAGAAAGAAAAATAAGACAGATAATGTATATGCAAAAAATGGACAGAGGAAGGGGACGAACATAGAGTCCGACGCTAGGCCACTAGTAGAAAAAGGGTCAAACGTGAAGCACATTAGTGCCGGTTTGAATTTGAGCCGGCACTAATATGTACATTAGTGCCGGTTCCAACGGCTAGCCGGGCCGCTCTCATTAGTAGCGGTTCGTGGCGAACCTTTAGCACCGGTTCGTGCCACGAACCGGTACTAAAGTGAGTGGTGGCAGGATGTTGTCAGTCCGGGGCCCCTCCAGCACCTTTAGTACCGGGTCATATCACGAACCGGTACTAAAGGTCGTCCTACATAGACCCTTCGTCCACCCGAGCTCGCTCTGTTCTTCCCCTTTCCCCTCTCCTCTCTGTTATTTTCCCTCTTCCTCTCAAGCTCATCACACATTTTGCCCAAGATTTGAAGGCCCCCATCCATTCAAATGATCACAAAGGTTAGCAACTCTTTCCTTTCATCTCACATTGCTAGATTAGCTCGTGCAATGCTTTATATAGTGATTGATTTTTGAGTTTAGTAATTTGGGAGGAATTATATATATGTGCTAGTATTTGATTTATATGCAATTTGAGGTCAAAAATAACACTTAGTTTTGCATATGTAGGTGTGGTTTACTTAGTACCTTCTAAATCTCCGTCGTAACCACCGTCGATCGCTCACAACGTCCCGTCGCCAGCACCACCTTGTGGTGAGCCTCTTGTTCATGAAGTTTTATAAAAAATGATGTTTGTGTGATTCGGATATATAGTTACTCGTATAATTATCTTACCCATATGTTGTTTGTTATGCATAGTGCCATGGTTTTGATATCCGTCCCCGTCGGCCCCCGTCCGGGTTATGATTCGGATGTGGTATATTCTCTTTTAAAACTATTCATTGCATTTCGTGTTTATGACAAATTATGCCCATCAAGTTGACATAGATATTTGTGTGTAGGAGGTAGTTGAACCCAAAATTCCAACCGACCCTATTGTCGAGAGGTTAAATTTAGTTGAAAGAGAAAACGAGGATTTGAAGGAAAAATTGAAAAGAATTGAGGGGGAGAAGATGGAATTGGAGTTGCATGTTGCGGATGTCGTCGATGATCACAAGATTAAGATGGAGAAAATGCGCTTGAAGATTAGAAAGATTAGAAAATATGACATTCATAGTGAGGCTTGGTATCATTATGTTGTTGGATCAATTGTTACCTTAGTTGCGATCTTGATCGCATTTGTTGTTGCATTTAAATTCTTTAGCTAGAGAGTTATTTGTTTGTTGCATTGAAGTGTTGTATGCTCTTTATGTATGAACTTTATGTATGAACTTTATATATTGTATTAATTTGATGTTTTCGGTGTTGTGTATTGAAGATGAGCCGGCAATGGATGTACGATGACCGATGCTCTCCCGAGTTCATTAATGGCGTGCATACTTTTCTGCTTGCGGCTGAGGCAAACAAGCGAGCGGATGGTTTTATGCATTTTCCATGTGCTGGCTGTAAGAATGGTCGCAATTACTCTACGTCAAGAACCATTCACGTCCACCTGTTTGAGTCCGGTTTCATGCCCCACTATAATGTTTGGACCAAGCATGGAGAAAAAGGGGTTATGATGGAAGACAATGAAGAAGAAGAGGACGACGACAGCTATCCTGGCCATGGGTTCCCTGAATACGATGATACAACAATGAGGGAAGAAGCTGAGCTGGTAATGCGGGAAGAAGCTGAGCCGGCAATGCAGGAAGAAGCTAAAGAAGAGGCATCGGATGAGCCCGTTGATGATCTAGGTCGGGCCATTGCCGATGCAAAGAGAAACTGCGCAAGTGATTTGGATAAGAAGAAGTTGCAGCGCATGTTAGAGGATCACAAAAAATTGTTGTACCCAAATTGCATAGGTGACAAGAAAAAGTTGGGCACCACACTGGAATTGCTGCAATGGAAGGCATAGAATGGTGTATCTGACAAGGGATTTGGAAAGTTGCTGGTAATGATAAAGGATATGCTTCAAAGGGCAACGAATTACCCGAGAGTACGTACCAAGCAAAGAAGGCTGTCTGCCCTCTAGGGCTAGAGGTGCATAAGATACATGCATGCCCTAATGATTGCATCCTCCACCGCGGTGAGTACGAGGATTTGAACGCTTGCCCGGTATGCGGTGCATTGCGCTATAAGATCAGCCACGATGACCCTGGTGATGTCGAGGGCGAGCGCCCCAGGAAGAAGATTCCTGCCAAGGTGATGTGGTATGCTCCTATAATACCACGGTTAAAATGTTTGTTCCAAAACAAAGAGCATGCCAAGGCGATGCGATGGCACAGAGAAGACCGTAAGAAAGACGAAAAGTTGAGAGTACCCGCTGACGGGTCGCATTGGAGAAAAATCGAAAGAAAGTATGGGAAGGAGTTTGCAGATGACGCAAGGAACGTATGGTTTGGTCTAAGCGCAGATGGCATTAATCCTTTTGGGGAGCAGAGCAGCAACCATAGCACCTGGCCTATGACTCTATGTTTGTATAACCTTCCTCCTTGGTTGTGCATGAAGCAGAAGTTCATTATGATGCCAGTGCTCATCCAAGGCCCTAAGCAACCCGGCAACGACATTGATGTGTACCTAAGGCCATTAGTTGAAGAACTCTTACAACTGTGGAATGGAATAGGTGTACGTGCGTGGGATGAGCACATGGGGGAAGAATTTGACCTAAAGGCGTTGCTGTTCGTGACCATCAATGATTGGCCTGCTCTCAGTAACCTTTCAGGACAGACAAACAAGGGATACCGTGCATGCACGCATTGTTTGGACGATACCGACAGTATATATTTGGCTAATTGTAAGAAGAATGTGTACCTGGGACATCGTCGATTTCTTCCGAGCAGGCATCCCGTAAGAAAGAAAGGCAAGCATTTCAAAGGTGAGGCAGATCACCGGACGAAGCCTCGCCACCGTACTGGTGCTGATGTACATGATATGGTCAAGGATTTGAAGGTGGTCTTTGGAAAGGGTCCTGGTGGACAACCTGTTCCGAATGACGCTGAGGGACGCGCACCCATGTGGAAGAAGAAAACTATATTTTGGGACCTGCCCTATTGGAAAGACCTAGAGGTCCGCTCCGCAATCAACGTGATGCATGTGACGAAGAATCTTTGTGTGACCCTGCTTGGCTTCTTGGGCGTGTATGGGAAGACAAAAGATACACCTGAGGCACGGGAGGACCAGCAATGTATGCACAGAAAAGACGGCATACATCAGGGTCATGCAAGCTACGCTCTTACCAAAGAAGAGAAGGAAATCTTCTTTGAATGCCTGCTTAGTATTAAGGTACCGTCTGGCTTCTCGTCGAATATAAAGGGAATAATAAACATGGCAGAGAAAAAGTTCCTGAACCTAAAGTCTCATGACTGCCACGTGATTATGACGCAACTGCTTCCGGTTGCATTGAGGGGGCTTCTACCGGAAAACGTTCGATTAGCCATTGTGAAGCTATGTGCATTTCTCAATGCAATCTCTCAGAAGGTAATCGATCCAGAAATCATACCAAGGTTAGAGAATGGTTTGGTGCAATGTCTTGTTAGTTTCGAGTTGGTGTTCCCACCATCCTTCTTCAACATCATGACGCATGTCCTAGTTCACCTATGCGAAGAGATTAACATTTTGGGTCCTGTATTTCTACACAATATGTTCCCCTTTGAGAGGTTCATGGGAGTCTTAAAGAAATATGTTCATAACCGTGCTAGGCCAGAAGGAAGCATCTCCAAGGGCCATGAAAATGAGGAGGTCATTGAGTTTTGTATTGACTTTATTCCTGACCTTAAGCCGATTGGTGTTCCTGAATCGCGGCATAAGGGCAGACTGGATGGAAAAGGCACGCTAGGAGGGGAACAAATAATATGTATGGATGGACATTCTCTCACTGAAGCACACTACACGGTTCTACAGAATTCCGCCTTGGTGGCTCCGTATATGGATGAACACAAGAATTTGCTACGCTCCAAACACCCGGAGCGGTCTGATGACTGGATTACACGTGAACAAACCAGGAGTTTCGCCAGCTGGTTGCAGACACGTACCATGCATGACACCTCTATTGAAGATGACCTGTACTTGCTGTCCCAGTTACCATCTTCGAATATAATGACTTTCAAAGGGTACGAGATAAATTGTAATACATTTTACACTATCGCCCAAGATAAGAAGAGCACCAACCAAAACAGTGGTGTCCGCTTTGGTGCAGAAACCAAGACGGGAAAGGAAACATATTATGGTTATATACAGGACATATGGGAACTTGACTATCGACGTGGTTTGAAGGTCCCTTTGTTTCGGTGCAAATGGGTCAATATGACACGAGGCGGGTGATGAAGCTATGGACCTAGGGTAGGGTTATGGACCTGTCCTAGCTGCCCTACCCAAGGACATCTCTAGAAGAAATCGTCTTTCAATCGACTTGAAGGTGCCCCACTCGACAGACTCGAAGACACTCGACCAAGAAGCAATCACTCGACCAAGACCGAACCACTCGATGGTCAGGAGACCTAAAGGCACCCCGCACACTAACGATTGGTCATTAAGTAGCTTTTATGGTCATCATAGCACTTTATTACTAGCGTTACCAGTAACGCCCTGCCTTAATGTACATTGAACCCTTCGTAACGTGGGCTGGCCGGGGTCCTGGCGCACTCTATATAAGCCACCCCCTCCTCCGAGACAAGGGTTTGCACCTCTGTAACTCATACTCATATAATCCAGTCGACCGCCTCCGGGCTCCGAGACGTAGGGTTTTTACTTCTTTCGAGAAGGGCCTGAACTCGTAAACCTTGCGTCCTTATAACTTCTCCATAGCTAAGACCTCGCCTCTCCATACTTACCCCCCTACACTACTGTCAGACTTAGAACCACGACAGTTGGCGCCCACCGTGGGGCAGGTGTTTTAGCGTTTTGTTGGAGGAGTTGCGATCTTTTCCGACCCAAATCATCATGGTTTCCGACGGAGTTTTGGCGGAGGGCCGCAAGATCCATCTCGGCGCACTCACGTTCATAGCCGACGACTCCGCCTGGCTTCAGGAGGCTCCGCTTGATGTGGACGCACTCCCTGTTCGTGGGGCGACGCACTTTAGCATGTGCATCCGCGGTGTTCTCCTCCGGCAACCGTCGACCCCCTACCTGTCGGCTCCTGTGTTGTCCTCCCTTCCCGTTTCCCGCCGGCGCAAGCGCTCCGGTCGGTCGAGACTTCAGCGGTGGGTGAGACACGCGGTGGCCCGTCAGTCGGCCATCCCTCAAGTCGCGGCGATCGAGCCCGACGAATCCTTCTAAGGCCTGTTCGACCTGTCGACTGGCTCCGAAGAGACTGCATCCGAGTGTGACAACAGCGATCCGGCGGTAGAGGTTCTGATGGTCGATGAACCGCCCAGTCCCCCCGGTTTTACCCGCACCGACGGAGGCGCGGGGGGAGGCGACCCGTCGCGTCCCCATGAGGAGTATCTTCCTGAGCCTCTCACGTCGCTGCAGAGAGAAGAACTTCGCCGCTGGAACATGGATGCACTGCACACTCCTATCGTTGGAGAAACCCCCGAGGCTCGCGCCTTGGAAGACGCGCGCCTGGCAAACTTGGCCGAGCGCACTCGGCTGGAGAACCTCCAGCGAGCACTCGACGAGCGTGCGCGACAACGGGTTCCCGAATCCAGTCGACGTCAGCTCTTCCCGCCCCCACAGGTATATCGAACTCCGATTCAGAATTTAGCAGTTGCGGCCCGTATAGCGGAGTCGATTCAGCCTTCCCAGTCGGAGGCTGGCAGAGGCTTTCTGCAGATTAGAGCGTTACTCCGAGCAGCAGGTGATCAGAATTCCGCTGTTTCTCAGTCGCGGAACAGAATTCACAGCAGATCCGTTGCTGCGGACACAGTCCAGTTGGCTCACAGCCCGAGATCGCCCCTGAGGCGTGAGGGACGTGGGGACCGGCGTGACCAGTATGGGAACCATGAGCAGTATGATCACCGAGTCGATTGTGACGGTCGACGTTGAGTACCCACGCCTCCCCCGAGGAGCGGGTCGTATGTGCCTCGCCAGCAGGATGACAGGCGCCCTCATAGTGGTGGGCGAAGGATTCCAGTGGACCCCATAGGGCCAGGCTTTGACGCGAGATCCATCCTCGTCCAAGGTCTGGTCGATAGGAACAGGGCTCACCGAGAAGGCCATGACAGAGATGCGCCAGCCAGCAGCAGAGTACATGTTTCGGGACTAGAGTGCTTTAGTAGAGCCATCAAGGCAGCTGTGATTCCTCCCAATTTCAGGTTGGCGACTGGAGTCAGTAAGTTCACTGGCGAGTCCAAGCCCGATACTTGGCTTGAGGACTACCGAGTGGCCGTCCAGATTGGCGGCGACAATGATGAAGTGGCCATGAAGCACCTGCCTCTCATGTTGGAGGGCTCGGCCAGAGCGTGGCTAAACCAGTTAGCACCTAGCAGCATTTACACTTGGGAAGATCTCTCCCGAGTGTTCGTCACCACATTTGAAGGCACATGCAAGCGACCGGCAGGACTGACGGAACTGCAGTCCTGTGTGGAAAAGCCGAATAAAACTTTGAGGGATTACATCCAGAGATGGATCACGTTACATCACTCGGTGGAGAATGTGCCTGACCACCAAGCAGTTTGTGCCTTCAAGGAAGGCGTCAAGTACAGAGAACTGAATTTGAAATTCGGTCGAACCAGAGATATGTCCCTGAATCGGATGATGGAGATTGCCACCAACTACGCTAACGGCGAAGATGAGGATCGACTCAGGAGTGGCAAGCTCAAGTCAGTCGCCCAAGAAACCGGAGGCAATTCCAGTCGGAAACAGAAGCGGAAAGCCGAGCCAGCGGCTCCTGGGGAAGTCTTAGCTTTGGCCCAAGGAAAGACTAAAGGGAAACCTAAAGGGCCTTGGAACCCTAAAAAGGTTAAAGACCAGGAGGGAAATGATGTGTTGGACTTACCGTGTCTCGTCCACACGAAGAAAGATGAAGAGGGTAATTTTATTTACCCGAAACATACCACTCGGCAGTGTCGACTCTTGATCCAGCAGTTCCAGGGCAAGCAGCCCAAGGGTAAGGAAAAGGAGTCAGACAAGGTTGAAGACAAAGAGGACAGCGATGACGGACACCCTCAAGTCAATTCCACCCTGATGATTTTTGTTGATGTTGAGAGCAAAAGTCGACTGAAAGTTATTAACCGAGAGGTGAACATGGTCACTCCGGCGACACCTAGTTACCTGAAATGGTCTCAGACTGCCATAACATTCGACTAGTCCGACCACCCAACGCACATCGCCACCCCTGGGAGGCAAGCTTTGGTGGTCGACCCAGTTGTTGAAGGCACTCGACTGACCAAAGTCCTGATGGATGGTGGCAGTGGTTTGAACATATTATACGCCGAGATGTTGAAGGGGGTGGGCATTCCGATGTCCAGACTCAGTGCCAGCAACATGAGTTTCCATGGAGTCATTCCTGGGAAGAAGGCTGAATCACTCGGTTAGATTGCTCTTGAGGTGGTTTTCGGTGATTCCAAGAATTACCGCAAAGAAAAATTGACATTTGAAGTTGTAGACTTCTAGAGTGCCTATCACGCTATTTTGGGCAGGCCGGCTTATGCACGCTTCATGGCCCGACCATGTTACGTGTATCTCAAATTGAAGATGCCTGGCCCCAAAGGTGTGATCACCATTACGGGCAATCGGAAGAAAGCGGAAGAATGTTTTCAGAAGGGTTCGAAGATCGTCGATGCACAGATGGCAGTGGTGGAGTTGCAGGAATACCAGAAGACTGCAGACCCGAGCGATCTGTTGCGAGCCAAGAAGCCCGCTACAGGATCAGCTTTCCAGTCGACTGGCGACACGAAGACAGCTCACATCCACCCGACCGACCCCAGCGCCGCCCCGACTCATATCTCGACAACACTCGACTCCAAATAGGAAGAAGCACTCATCCAGTTCCTCCGTGAGAACTGGGACATCTTCGCGTGGAAACCTTCTGACATGCCAGGTGTTCCCAGGGAGCTGGCTGAGCATCGCCTGAGAGTCGACTCAAATGTAAAACCTGTCAAGGAACATCTTCGACGGTCCACCATCCAAAAAAGAAAAGCTATTGGCGAAGAGGTGGCTCGGCTCTTAGCAGCGGAGTTCATCCGAGAGATCTACCACTCCGAGTAGCTCGCCAACGTTGTCATGGTCCCCAAGAAGGACAAGTCACTTCGCATGTGCATTGACTTTAAACGTATCAATTGGGCCTGCCCGAAAGATCATTTTCCTCTCCCCCGCATCGACCAGATAGTCGACTCGACTGCGGGATGTGAGCGACTGTCTTTCTTAGACGCCTATTCCGGGTACCATCAGATCCGTCTATATGGACCTGACGAGATCAAGACAACTTTCATCACTCCATTCCGGTGCTTCTATTATGTTACCATGCCGTTCGGCCTCAAGAATGCCGGAGCCACATTCATGAGGATGATTCAGAAGTGTTTACTCACTCAAATCAGTCGGAACGTGGAAGCATACATGGATGATATTGTGGTCAAGTCACGGACGGGTTCCGACCTGCTACCTGACCTTGCTGAAACCTTTGCCAACCTCAGGAGGTATGATATCAAGCTTAATCCATTAAAGTGTACATTCGGAGTCCCTGGCAGAAAGTTACTCGGTTTTCTCGTTTCCGAACGGGGAATCGACGCCAATCCAGAAAAAGTTGGCACTATACTCCGAATGAAAAGCCCCGTGCGAGTGCACGACGTCTAGAAGCTTACTGGTTGTTTGGCCGCCCTAAGTCGATTCATATCTCGTCTCGGTGAAAAGGCATTACCTCTTTACCGATTGATGAAGAAGTCCGACAAGTTCGAGTGGACTCCCAAAGCTGATGCAGCGTTTGCAGAGCTCAAAGCTCTGCGCTCCACCCAGCCGGTGCTTGCTGCCCCAATCAGCAAAGAGCATTTGCTGCTTTACATTGCAGCCACAGGACAAGTCGTTAGTACGGTACTTACGGTCGAGCGGGAAGAAGAAGGGAAAACCTTCAAAGTTCAGCGCCCAGTATATTATATTTCTGAAGTCTTGACCCCATCGAAGCAAAGATATCCTCACTATCAGAAGCTTGTATATGGGATTTATATGACCACCAAGAAAGTTGCTCACTACTTCTCTGATCATTCCATTACAGTCGTCAGTGACGCTCCATTATCAGAGATCCTGCATAACAGGGATGCAACTGGTCGAGTGGCAAAATGGGTGATTGAACTCCTTCCCCTTGATATCAAGTTTGAGGCAAAGAAAGCTATCAAGTCCCAAGCAATTGCAGATTTCGTCGCCGAGTGGATTGAACAGCAGCTGCCGACTCAGATTCACTCGGAGCATTGGACTATGTTTTTCGACGGCTCCAAGATGCTGAGTGGTTCCGGTGCCGGAGTGGTGTTGGTCTCCCCCAGAGGAGATAAACTCAGATATGTTCTTTGAATCCATTTTGATTCCTCCAATAACGAGGCAGAATATGAAGCACTTTTATATGGGTTGTGCATGGCCATCTCACTCGGCGTCCGTCGCCTCATGGTCTATGGCGACTCAGATTTGGTGGTTAATCAGGTGATGAAGGAGTGGGATGTCAGAAGTCCAGCCATGACTAGTTATTGCAATGAAGTGAGAAAGCTGGAGAAGAAATTCGAGGGGTTAGAGCTTCATCACATACCCCGACTGAAAAATCAAGCAGCTGATGATTTGGCAAAAATAGGTTCCAAAAGAGAAGCCATTCCCAGCAATGTGTTTTTGGATCACATCCACACACCATCAGTCCAGGAGGATCCCTTCACGGAAGAGGCCCCGCAGCCAAAAAGCGCCACGGATCCGACTGAAGTTGAAGTTTCAGCTGTGGTCGATCTGATAATGGAAGTGCTGGTTACCACTCCCGTCTGGACAGAACCATACATCGCGTACATCCTAAGGAAAGAACTCCCAGAAGACGAGGAAGAGGCTCGGCAGGTCGTCCGTCGATCCAAGGCCTTTACAGTCATAAACGGATAGTTATATAGGGAAAGCGCGACTGGGGTCGGCCAGAAGTGTATCACGCCAAAAGAAGGTCAGATGATCCTTAACGATATCCACTCGGGGACCTGTGGTCATCATGCGTCCTCTCGGACCATTGTGGCTAAAGCATACCGAGCGGGGTTCTACTGGCCAAGGGCCAATGAGATGGCTAAAGAGATAGTCGACAAATGTGAAGGATGTCAGTATTACTCCAATATGCCGCACAAGCCCGCGTCAGCCCTGAAAACCGTTCCACTCATCTGGCCCTTCACTGTTTGGGGGCTGGACATGGTTGGGCCACTGAGAACAGGCAGGAGAGGCTTCACTCATGTGCTGGTAGCAGTCGACAAGTTCACCAAATGGATTGAAGCCAAGCCTATCAAGAATCTTGATGCTTGCGCCGCTATCAGTTTCATCAGAGAGTTGATATTCAGATATGGTGTTCCACACAGTATCATCACGGACAATGGGTCAAACTTTGATTTAGAAAAGTTCAGGGCCTTTTGCGCCTCTCAAGGCACTCGGGTCGACTATGCTTCGGTCGCTCATCCCCAGTCGAATGGACAAGCAGAAAGGGCAAATGGCCTAATTCTCAAAGGACTGAAACCTCGATTGATGCGTGATCTCAAGCACGCAACAGGTGCATGGGTCGACGAGCTCCCATCAGTCCTTTGGGGATTGAGGAGAACCCCGAATCGATCGACCGAAAGAACCCCATTCTTTCTGGTCTACGGAGCCGAGGCAGTCTTACCGAGTGACCTGCTTCACAATGCTCCCAGAGTCGAGCTCTACTCAAAAGATGAAGCAGAACAAGCCCGGCAGGACGCAGTCGACCTCCTAGAAGAAGAAAGAGAAATGGCCCTGATCCGATCGACTATCTATCAGCAAGACTTGCGTCGATTCCATGCCAGAAACGTGAAGAGCCGAGCCTTCCAAGAAGGAGACTTAGTCCTTCGAGTGGATCAGCAGAAACCACACAAGCTTGCTCCTACTTGGGAAGGCCCCTTCATAGTCACCAGAGTCCTCCACAATGGAGCATACCACCTCTACAATGTCGATCGCCAGATTGATGAGCCACGAGTCTGGAATGCGGAGCTACTCCGCCCCTTTTATACTTGAATTCTCACTCGGATGAGATGTAATAAGAAAAACTCCTGTAGTTTATTTATCAAAGACAAGAGCTTTATAATTTTCCTAGTGATTATTATTGTTTTTGTTTGCGTAAGAAATCCCCCAGCGGGTGGCTTAGCTGCGAATCCATTTCACCTAAGTTTGAAAAATCCTACCGAGTGGAGAGCAATCCTCCCACTCGGGGGCTTAGCTGCAGTCCAGTACTCGCCTAAGTTCTCCCACCGAGAGACTTAGCTGCAGTCAGGCACTCGCCTAAGTTTGAAAAAATCCTACCGAGTGGAGAGCAACCCTCCCACTCGGGGGCTTAGCTGCAGTCCAGTACTCACCTAAGTTCTCCCACCTAGAGACTTAGCTGCAGTCAGGCACTCGCCTAAGTTCGGAAAATTCCTACCGAGTGGAGAGCAACCCTCCCACTCGGGGGCTTAGCTGCAGTCCAGTACTCGCCTAAGTTCCCTCACTTGAGGA
>NC_041380.1:524935970-524948385 GCF_002162155.2 Triticum dicoccoides | reverse complement strand
GTTTTCCCACATGGAGACTTAGCTGCAGTCAGGCACTCGCCTAAGTTTGAAAAATCCTACCGAGTGGAGAGCAACCCTCCCACCCGGGGGCTTAGCTATAGTCCAGTACTCGCCTAAGTTCTCCCACCTAGAGACTTAGCTGCAGTCAGGCACTCGCCTAAGTTTGAAAAAACCCTACCGAGTGGAGAGCAATCCTCTCACTCGGGGGCTTAGCTGCAGTCCAGTACTCGCCTAAGTTCTCCCAAACACATCTCAATCCTCAAGGACAACGAGGGGCAGGTTGACTGCCACCTTCTCCTGGAGAGCTTCGCCACAAATACAATGCGCGATTCATCCCGCTCTACAGTAACGAAGTACGAGTCGACTGCCACCTTCTCCTGGAGAGCTTCGCCACAAATACAATGCGCAATTCATCCCGCTCTACTGTAATGAAGTACGGGTCGACTGCCCCCCCCACCCTTCTCCTGGAGAGCTTCGCCACAAATACAATGTGTGCTCCGTCCCACTCTGCAGTAACAGGGTGTGGGTCGACCGCCGCCCGCCCCTGGGGAGCTTCGCCACAAATACAAGGCATGAGTCGACTACTTCCCCCTCCTTTGGAGCTGTGCTGCGAATACAGAAAGTTGTCTCGAATAAAGGTTGGGTTCACTCAACAGGAGATTCATAAAGATATTCAACGGTAAACCAAGTTCAGATAAAATCCTAAAGGTTCTGGATCACGGATCGAGGTACTCGGGCATGCGGCCCGAAAAAGTTTAACGGTTACAAAAACCACTCGGCATTCCAAGGAAAATTTAAGGTGGGACATAAGAGTTTGTTCACTCCGCGGGAGGAGGGCTGGCAGGCTCGACGAACTCATCCAGGTCGACGCCGTCGGCTATCCGAGTGGCTGCAGCGATGAAAGTCTCCATAAAGGTTCGAAAGTCATGCTTCTGGGTGTTGGCGAACTTGATTGGTGCCAGCTTGTCTTGTCGCACCTCCTTGCAGTGGACACGAACCAAGGACAAAGCCACATCAGCGCCGCACCAAGCAGAAGACTTCTTCCACTCCTGCACTCGGTCAGGGATTCCGTTAAGACGAGTCATCAGAGACTCGAGATCGTTTTGGAGCATAGCCTCTGGCCAAAGTGTCGGGTCGATCCGTGACATGGCGACCTTCAATCGAGTCAAGTAGTCCACGGCACCGTCAATGCGAGATTCCAGTCGGAGCAAATTCATGGCAGCTTCATCTTTCACGGGAGAGTTGATTGGATCCAAACTTGGTTTGATCCACCCAGTCTCCTCTTCAAAGTTCTGGCAAAACTTTGCATTCACGATCCAAGGATAAGTCAATTTTCATACACTGAGTCGACACAAAAAAAATCAGTCGGAACTAAATGTGCACCTTCAAGCTTGATATACAACTTCTTGGCAAGGCTCCTCGGGTAGCTCTCCAGATCGTCCCTCCTACGAGCGACGCCTTCCATCTTTTCTGTCAGGTTGAGGTTCTCCTTCTTCCAACGTGTGCACTCCCTGTTGGCTTCATTCAGAGCAGTCTTCAGCCTGGTATTCTCTTCTTCCAACTGGCCGACTGAAGCCAGCTTCTGTTCGGCCAGAGCGGTCCTGTCGTCAGCCTCCTTCTGGGCAGCAGACAAATCCTGATCCTTTTTTGCCAAAGCCTCTCTCAGTTTTTCTGCAAAGAAATGATGATTGATTCAGAAATAGCAGAAGGGGGCTCGGGCTTAAAACTGACCAGTCGACAGACTTGTCTTACCGGCGGCGCCGTCTCTGACCGTCTGCAGTTCTGTCCTGGCCAGCTCCAAGTCAAGTTTCAGTTGAATCTGCTGACTTTCCAAATTAGCGAAGCGAGCTCCAAGATCACAAGATTTCTGAAATCAAAGGGGAGAAATTATTCCACAGCAAAAAATGACAAATACTAAGACTATAGTCTACTGCCCGCAGTCCACCATAGTCTCGGGGACTACACCTAGTGGGTGCACTTTGCGTGCCCCCACCGATTCTGATTCCACTCGACCGGCCCACTGGAGTCGAGTTCAAAAAAAAGAGAGAGACAAAGTAGAACTCAGACCACAGTCGACTGCCCGCAGCCGACCGCGGTCTCGAGGACTACACCCAGTGGGTGCACTTTGTGTGCCCCCACCGGTTCTGATCCCACTCGACCGGATCGAGCGGAAGAAACAAACTACCAGTTCGGTTTTACTCGACAAAATACAAAGACTATGGTCGACTGCCAGCAGTCCGCCGTAGCCTCAGGGACTACATCCAGTGGGTGCACTCAGCGTGCCCCCACTAGTCCAAAAAATTCAAACGACACTACACCCAGTGGGTGCACTCAGCGTGCCCCCACTAGTCCAAAAAATTCAATCGACACACCCAGTGGGTGTACAGATGAAAAGATTTTCGGAAAGAATCTTCAGATAGCATATCCTAACAGAACAAGCGGCGACCAACTAACCCGAACATTTCTCTGGAGAACCGAGCTGGCATCATAGGCGGCTTGGCTGGCGTCTCGCGCCGTCTTCATCTTCTCCATCATAATGCCCGCCTGGAGTATGGCTTCCCTAGCAGCATTCACCTCATCCTCCGGGACATGATGAGTTGCAAAAAGTGAAGGCGGGTCGACAGGGGCCTGAGCAGTCGAAGAAGAAGGCAAGGCACTCGACAGGGGCTCCACGAAGGTAACAGAACCCCGATTGACGTCACCAGTGTCCTGAACGACTGGTTCCGCCCTCGGCGTCGACTGCAGCGCCTCACTTATAGGAGCTCGCCTACTCTTCCTCGTCAAAGACCTCTCGGGCTCTTCATGATCATCAGGGAGGTCAATAATGTTGGGAGCTGTACAAAGTCCAAATTGCCAAAATCACGTCACCCAGTGGTGCACGATGCAGTTGAATCGACCAAAGAAAGATAGTATGTCAGAAATCATACCCCGATTAGAAGTGACCGCATCCTCCATCACCTCATCATCATCCCTGTAAGCTGAGGTCCCGGAAGTGGCAGCGCTAACAATTCCAAAGTTCGTCCAGTTAAAACAAGAAAAACAAACAGCGCGGGGCGTCGAGTGAATACAAGGAGAGACACTCACGCGGAGGCGACATGGATATCGATCTTGATCTTCGGCAGCGCCTTCCGAGTCTTCGGCTCTACAACTTTGGGATGCTTTGGCGCCTTCTCAGTCGTGGTTGGTGAAGAGATCCAAGGACGCTTCAAAGACTAACCAGCCTGAGCAGTCGCCTTGTCGCGGGCACTCGGCCGATCCTGGTCAAGCTTGGATCGTCTCTCTATGCGAGGAGGCGGCTCGACTTCTTCCTCATCACTCAAGTCGTCGCTTCCTCCATCCCCTTCACCATCAGAAATCCACTCGCCACTTTCGCCACCACTCGCCTCGCCTTCCAGAGCTTGCTCTTGCTCCCCGTTGGGCATCGAATACATTTCGATAATGGCCTGAAAGAAAGCAGGGAGAACAAAGTCAGTCGACGCAATACAGACAGCTGCGCGAGTGAATTCAGATTACAAGCAAAAACTCAGAATCAGACCTGCTCTGGTGCATGCGACTGGTCGAATGGGGAACTCTCCTGGCTCCTCTGGGGTTGTCCTTGTTCCCGGTAATGCTCGACAGCCACTTCTCCAGCGTGTCGTCATCGACCTCCTCCGGGTGGATCCGAGTGGAGTCTTCTAGACCCGAATACATCCACGTCGGGTGGTCTCGGGCTTGGAGAGGCTGGATGCGCCGCCGAAGGAAGACCTCCAAGAGATCCATACCAGTGACCCAGTCACGAATGAGCTGGACCACTCGGTTGACCAACACCTTCATGTGCGCCTTCTCCTCCGGGAGCACCTTCAAAGGGGAGGGTTTTTCCACTCGGTCCATGGTGAAGGGAGGGAGGCCAGTCGATTGCCCTGGCGTCGACTGGTCTTTGCAGTAGAACCAGGTCGACTGCCACCCGCGAACTGAATCGGGAAGAATCATGGCCGGAAAGGAGCTTTTTCCCCTCGTCTGGATGCCAAGACCCCCACACATCTGGATCACTTGGGTCCTCTCGTCACCCGGGTTAGCCTTTTTCACTGTCTCAGGGCGACAGGTGAAAATATGCTTGAAAAGACCCCAGTGAGGTCGACAACCCAAGAAGTTCTCACACAAGGAAATGAACGCGGCAAGATAAATGATTGAGTTGGGGTTAAAGTGGTGGAGTTGAGCCCCGAAGAAGTTCAGAAACCCTCGGAAGAAAGGATGAGTAGGCAAGGAAAACCCACGGTCGACGTGGGTGGCAAGAAGAACACGCTCACCCTCCCGGGGCTGCGGCTTGGATTCCTTACCCAGAAGCCGCGCCGAGTCGTAAGGGATCAGCCCTCCCTCGGCCAGGTCGTCGAGGTCTTCTTGGGAGATCCTCGAGTGGATCCAGTCGCCCTGGATCCAACCCCTCGGCAGGCCAGTCCGCGAAGAAGATCCGCCCCGGCTCGTCGCCTTCCCCTTCGATTTCACTGTCGCCTTCTTTGCCCGCTCCAGAGCCGCTGTCCTCTCCTTCACCATTGTCGCCGACGAGACGCGTGTGGTGCGGTGGCGCTGAGGCGAGAGCGAGGCAGCAGAGAGGCGTGAGGAGGAGAAGAAGTAATGGGGCGCACTGTTCGGGGGACTCCGGTCCAACGCCTTATTTGAGGCCGCTTCCAAGTGGCTGACAGGTAGGCCCAGATGGCTCTATCAAATCCCGTAACGACCGCGCGAGTGATACGTGGCGAAAAAGGTGGCGCGGGGATCGAGGCGGCTCCGCTCTATCCCATCCGATTACTGCGGCCTCCCCCATCCCGCGCGCTTCCCAAAATTCGGATCCCACTAAATCCGCGGGCAGCAAACAAACTTGTCAGACTAAAAGATTTCCTCCGCACCGTCACTCAGAGCCTTACAGATAAGAAACTCACTCGATGAAGAATTAAGAATGGATCAAGGCGACTGAAAAGGAAGTTGCTGTCATCACTCGGGTCCATTGATCCGGAGCAAGATATGCTCACGGCATGAAAAAAGAGTCAGAGAGATCCTCAACTCCTTCCCCACTCAAACCTCGATCCATTCGGGGGCTAATGATGAAGCTATGGACCTAGGGTAGGGTCATGGACCTGTCCTAGCTGCCCTACCCAAGGACATCTCTAGAAGAAATCGCCTGTCAATCGACTTGAAGGTGCCACACTTGACAGACTCGAAGACACTCGACCAATAAGCAATCACTCGACCAAGACCCAACCACTCGACGGTCAGGAGACCTAAAGGCACCCCGCACACTAACGGTTGGTCATTAAGTAGCTTTTATGGTCATCATAGCACTTTATTACTAGCGTTACCAGTAACGCCCTGCCTTAATGTACATTGAACCCTTCGTAACGTGGGCTGGCCAGGGTCCTGGCGCACTCTATATAAGCCACCCCCCTCCTCCGAGACAAGGGTTCGCACCTCTGTAACTCATACTCATATAATCCAGTCAACCGCCTCCGGGCTCCGAGACGTAGGGTTTTTACTTCTTCCGAGAAGGGCCTGAACTCGTAAACCTTGCGTCCTTACAACTTCTCCATAGATAAGACCTCGCCTCTCCATACTTACCCCCCAACACTACTGTCAGACTTAGAACCACGACAGCGGGGTAACGGAAGACCCGCAGTACGGAATGACAACAGTGGATCTCAACAATCTTGCGTATGCAGACAAACCATTCGTCCTAGCCAATGATGTGGCACAGGCTTTCTATGTGAAGGACATGTCTACCAAGCCAAGAAAAAGAAAAGATAAAGAAGCGAATGCATCGTACAATGAGCCAAAGCGGCACATAGTTCTTTCTGGGAAGAGAAACATCGTGGGAGTGGATGACAAGACAGACATGTCAGAAGATTATGAAAAGTTTGATGAAATTGCTCCATTCACAGTGAATATTGACCCGAGCATCCCGTTAAATGATGAAGATTTTCCATGGTTACGGCGCAAAGGGACACACGCGAACACACGCGAAGAAAAAGTTTCACACCCAAAGATCTGGGATGTGATCGGCTTCACTATCATCACTTTCTTTTGTGTTTCACACCCAGGAGGGAATCTCTATAATAGTTAGGGTAGTTATGTGTTTTGGCATTTGAAACGCGAAGAAATTTTATGTGCAAACAAATTCTTTCATGCCTTTACTGATTTTTAAAGTTAAGTTATTCACAAAATAGTGATTCACACTAATTTCAAATAATTCAAAATTTAAACTATTCAAATTTGAAAAGTACGGGCACTAACAGAAAGTTTGTAATTTTTTTCCTAAAGCAAAAATATTCACAAAGAAACTCTAAATACATAAAAAACAACTAAAAAATAAATAAAGCAAAAAATAAAAAAAAGCCCGCCTACTGGGCCAGAGCGACCTGCATACGACTAGAAACCCATCATGTTGTTGGGCCAGGATGCAGGCCCGCAAAGGCCCAGTAGGCCCACAAGGCAGCACAGAACATGTAGGCCCAGTAGGCCTGCTTTGGAGAGGAGCTCGAGAGAGCTACCGCACGGGGGTTTATAAACCAGTGCGGACGCCCCTCAGCTAGCGAGGTGGGACTAAACTTGCCGCACAGCACCTTGCCAGCACAACCCCTTTAGTACCGGGTGGTGGCTCCAACCGGTACTAAAGGCCCCTCCTTTAGTACCGGTTGGAGCCACCATCCGGTACTAAAGGGTGTGCGGTTCCCGCCGCTTGGCCTGGCCAAAACAGGCCTTTAGTACCAGTTGGTGGCTCCAACCGGTACTAAAGGTCCATCCTATATAACTAAACACTTCAAAAATTTTAGTTTCTCATCTGCTTCTTCTCCTCTGCCCCGTCGCCCGCCGCCCCTGTCTCCATATCCCTCGTCGCCGCCCCGTCGTCCCCGTCCCCATCGTCACCGCCGCGCCGTCCCGGTCCGTCCCGCGCGTCGTCCCCGTCCCCGTCATCGCCGCCCCGTCCCCGTCGTCGCCGCCACGGCCCGTCCCCGTCGTCGCCACCCCGGCCCGTCCCCGTCATCGTCGCCCCGTCTCTGTCCCCATCATCGTCATCCCCGTCGTCGTTGCGCCCGTCGCCGTCCCCGTCGCCGCCCCCCGTCGCCTCTCGCCTCGCCGGTGAGCACACACACACATACATTTTTTTAGTTTTTTAGTTATAGAAATAGTTATAAAAATGTTAGAAATTTTTCTTTTTTTAGTTATAGAAATAGTTAGTTATATAGCATTGTTAGAAATGTTATAGAAAAGTTAGAATTGTTAGGATTTTTTCTGTTTTTTAGTTATAGAAATAGTTATAAAAAAGTTAGAAATTTTTCTTTTTTTAGTTATATAAATAGTTAGTTATATAGCATTTTTAGAAATGTTATAGAAAAGTTAGAATTGTTAGGAATTTTTCTGTTTTTTAGTTATAGAAATAGTTATAAAAAAGTTAAAAAAAATTAGTTATAGAAATATTAGAAATGTTATACTAATGTTAGTTATATATATAGAAATGTTATAAATTTTTTTCTGTTTTTTAGTTATAGAAGTATTAGAAATATTATAAAAATGTTAGTTATACAGCATTGTTAGAAATGTTATAGGAATGTTAGTTATATAGAAATGTTAGAAATTTTAGTTATCAAAATCCAATCATTAAAAAAATGTTACTTTTTGCGGGCATATAGCTAGTATTTTTTCTCGACGATGCCCGGCCCGCATCCTCGCCGTCGACCCGTCCGCGACGACGTCCGGGTGACCCATGTCCGGGACTGGGCTCCGCCGGGCTGGCACTGGGAGGTGCTGCCTGGAGGGGCGCGCCGCTTGATGAGGAACCCGGCCCCGGTCGTCGACCCTGATCTCGTTTGGTGGCGTTCGCGTGGGCTAGTTTTGGTGCGGAGGGAGCCGGCCCCGCCGGAGGTGGTACGTCGCCGTGTCAGGGAGGAGGACGAGCACGTCCATCGCTACATGGTTGCGTTAGAGGGCGGCAGGTTCTCCAATACGTGGCAGTTTCTTCAGGGATCTCACTTCAACTATGATCCTGTGAGGGTTCCTTCTCTTTGGGTGTCCACTGCCCGCGCCGCATGATCCGACGATGTATTCGAGATTATCTATTATTCGAGATGATGTATTCGAGATTATATCTATTATTCGAGATGATGTATTCGAGATTATATCTATTATTCGAGACGATGTATTCAAGATTATATGTATTATTCGAGATTATATTCGATGATGCTTATTATGTACTATGATTGATTCAGTTTTTCCTTATTAATTGATTGCATCCATGCATTGTAATTTGAATATATTTCTTTTGTATTAGTTAAACAAAACCTATGGCGGACAATACCGACAGAGAGGGAGAAGAGGCCCTGTTCAATATCATACGCAATCCTCGCGGGCCAGATGATGATCAGAATGAAGAAGATTATGATGGCTCCGAATATCTAAACAACACCGGGGAGGGTGATATGATATTCGATTGCGACGACCGAATTGATGAAGTCATGAACTATGAACATGACGAAGAAAATGTTGATCTTGAAACAACAAAGACCAGCGAGGTATATATATTTATATAAGCAGGCATCTGGTGATCATCACATGTTTTAAATGACTTGAAGATATATTAACGAATCGATCTTCGAGCAAATCTTCAGGCAACAGGACGAAACGAGGCCCGAACAAAAAGTTGAAGGAGGGCGTAAAGTACAATATCAAGGCAATCAGACCTAATGGCGAACCATTCGCGCCTAAGAAGATTGCGGACAAGTTCGTTCATCAGTGCGGAGTTCTTGTGAAGGACCAACTCTCGATCTCCCTTCAAGAATGGAGAGAGCCAGCAAAGCCACGTCCAGGAGTTACTTTTGTCGATGACAGACAAAAACATTTGCTTTGGGAAACGCTCATGGAACATTTCACCCTATCAGATCATTTCACATATGCAGATGTGCAGAAAGTCAAGGACGCTGCTCTTAGGAAGATGGCGGTTGCATTCAAGAACCACAAGATTCGTGAATGGGCCAAGTACGTCAACGGAGGAAGGAAGACTCCAGTATTCGAGGGAACACTAGAGAACCAAAGTGCTCATTGGGATGATTTCGTGAAATTCAAGGATTCGGAATTATCTAAGGAACGGTCGAGAATAAACAAGGCCAATGCCGCAAAAAAGGACAAGTTCCATAAGCTGGGGCCAGGTGGCTATGCGGTGGGAATGCCTAAGTGGGATAAGTCTGAGAAAGAGATGTTGGATGCAGGTGTCACTCCAGAAACATTGAGCTGGCCCCCCAGGTGCAGGACTTGGTTCTATGCGCATGGGGGGAGTTGGACCCGAAGACAGGCAAAGTTTCGAACAAGGCATGTCTGGACGGAGCCAAAGATAAGCTACTTGTTGCAATAGAAGAGGCTCGATCCGGGTTGTTCGAGCCCAACAGAGAGAACGACGAGCTTACGCGTGCCCTGGGAAATCCTGAACACCCGGGAAGAACACGAGGCATGGGTGCTATTCTGTGGTATGAGGGGTTTTCGGACTGGAACGCCGACTACAAAACCTGTGCCAGAAAGAAGATTGCGGAGGAGAAGAAGAGGAAGATGGAGGAGGAGCAGAGGAAGCTAGACTATGAGCGCCTTCAAGGCCTAGAATCAGCGCACACGGACTTGGCAATCAAATTCCAGCGGCAGCAGGAGCAGATCGACTCACTTAGCCAGCAAAGGGGGTCTCAGCAGCTAGCGGATGATCCACCAATGGATAGCACCGTCCCATCCATGCCGAGAAGTAGCGTGGGTTCCGCCCCGGGTGACGCATTGCTGGATAGCTACCCAGTGGATGACATCATGGAGAACACTAACTGCGAGCTACACTTCAAAATGAAGAACATATCCATGAAGGTGGTGGACGCCCTTGCTTTTACAAATCCCCCCGAGGCAACCTTCCATTGCAACCCGATTCCAGTGGGCTATACTCGTGTCTTGGTTGATGAGGTGGTGGACCAATATTCGGGGCTAGAGCTTGACATTCCTGGAGGTGATGATGAGCACACACTAGGAGAGGCCAACCATCGTATCCTCCTATGGAGAAAGGATTGCATCATCTTTCGAAGGCCACCGACACCGCGTCATTCGACTCCTCGTCACAGTCCGCCACCGAGTCAGCAGAGTCCCGCTCCTCCAAGTCCACCAACGCGTCAGGACACTCCTCCTCCAAGTCCGGCACAGCTTGAGGCCACTCCTCCTCCAAGTCCGGTAAAGCGTCAGGCCACTCCTCCTCCAAGTCCGGCACAGCTTTAGGCCACTCCTCCTCCAAGTCCGGCACAGCTTCAGGCCACTCCTCCTCCTCCAACTCAGCCATGTCAGCTGTCTTCGCCGCCTCAGCAATCATGGAAGAGAGCCGCCTCAGCTATGGTGCGTAGCGGTACAAGTCGAGGTAGTACTGCAGGTACAGGCGGAGGCAAGCAATTTCAATATGGTCCAAGCCTCGTGCCTCTTCCGTAGAGGCCTTACGACAAGTCCGAGGAGGAAAACGTAGCCATATCGAAGGCCGAGGTGGAAGCCCATTTTGCACCGAAACCGCCACCACCGCCAAGGGAGAAAGTGCCTGTGGAAAATATTGACCACTTCATTCGTATGGCTAGACCACCAGCTCCCAAGCCTGTTGACACAGACTATGAGCGCCACCTCAGGAAGTTAAATCGAGCACGTCTACAGAAAGAGGCGAGCTCGAGCTCGAGCAAATCAGCTGGCAAAAAATGCGGTAAAACCATTCCCCAGTTGGGAGAACAGGCGGCGCAATCAATCCCCCCGCTTGTTGTGCCAACAACACATGAGAGTAGGCGTGCCCAATATTATTGTGGGCAAACCGTTAACGTTCCCGGGGTGGGCAATGTGGTAATAACCAAGGAGCATATTGCGCAGGCTGAATCGATCGGGATCACTGTTGGACAACTCCTCGATATCGAGCCCATGTCTCCGACTAGAGAGGAGGAAATAAAACGGAAATATGCTCGGGGCCAACCTTTGGTCGAGCCAGAGGAGGTCAATAAGCTCCCAACGAGAATGTATGAATTGCATCAATGGTACATGGACATTACCAAGATTTCCAATCGAGAGTCCCTCATGGTGAATGTCAACGAGGAGCATTACTACCATAAGAAATATATGGCCGTTGAGTATTCAGAACTTTTTCAGCTATACAATAAAGACGCACTCGACAAATCTATCGTCAGTTGCTATTGTCAGTAAGTAATTTCTTTCTATAATTTAAGTCTCAAGCTAGCTGATCATTTTGATCAATCATTACCTGTAATTATCCTCACTATATTCTTTTCTGTGGTATTATGCAGAATGAAGATTTATAAAATGAAAAAAGGTGGACGCTATGGCATTGGGTTCGTTGACCCAAATACCATTAATGAATACACATGGAAAATAGATCCATATCACGCAAAATGTGTAGAGGAAAGCATGCTACAGTTTTTCGAGGAACTCAAATACAATGAAGATATACTACTTCCTTACAACTTCCAGTGAGTCACACTGTCTTGTACTACAAATTCTGTTTTTTCCTACTAGCTATAGCTACATGTTTTTGCTTACATATGCGCGCTTAATTAAGACATGCAAACATGTGTGCATGCAGATTTCACTGGATCTTGTTAATCATTAAAGTTGATGAAGGAACAGTTGAAGTACTAGACTCGCTACTTAAGAAAGCAAGTTACTACACCATCATGAAGGAGATAGTCAACAGGTAATTTCAATCATTATTAACTATATCTCGGCCTATTTAATTAGTTCGTCATTTCCTGATAACAACTATTTAATAACCCATTTAT
The DNA here is from genome assembly GCF_002162155.2 of Triticum dicoccoides. Classification (NCBI taxonomy): domain Eukaryota; kingdom Viridiplantae; phylum Streptophyta; class Magnoliopsida; order Poales; family Poaceae; genus Triticum; species Triticum dicoccoides. The sequence continues at coordinate 524,936,581 of NC_041380.1, read as the reverse complement.
TCATTTTCTTTGTCGGCGGGCAGGGCTTGGGCAAATTTCATCAGGGTCACTTCAGGCCCATGGAAACAAAGTCTGAAATGGTATCGACCCAAGGTAAGTAATTAAGTAGTACTAGCTAGCTGCCATCTCTTTAATTATCATGCTTGATTAATTATTATCTGATCAAAATTCCATTCTCGTAAAGGCCTTGAAGCAGGCGCCGGGGAATGATCTATGTGCATACTACGTTTGCGAGAACATTCGCATGATGGCGTCCGAAAGGAGCAAATCTCAAAGACAGGAGTGGGTACGATATCGATTGTCAGAACACTATTCACAATTTTTACACCATTATCGATATCTAGTCACACAACTAATACACATGCATATTGATCTCCTTCTTAACAGTTCAAAGAGGTGCGGGACAAGCTCCTAGCACAGGACCGCATAGAAGCAATTCAAGAGGAAATAGCGGGATTTTTGCTCGACCAGGTCATAGATCCCAAAGGAGAATACTATTACCCGCTACCGCCCCCATGAACCACTTTCAATTGTTATCGTGCTCCGAAGGCACCAATTAGCTAGGCTAATGCCACTGGCTCCGAAGGCACCAATTAGGAGAAATTGTATAT
>NC_041380.1:524914769-524935677 GCF_002162155.2 Triticum dicoccoides | reverse complement strand
TTGGTTCTACTAGAAATTCTATTTATATATATGCATAACGTGTACAATATGTAGTATCGTAAAATACCAGCAAACGAAAAAGAATTAAATGGAAAACACAAAATTAAATGAAAAAGAAATCATAAACCCAACCCCCCCCCCAACATTTTAATATCGGTTGGTGACACCAACCGGTACTAAAGGGCTCCCTGCCCCCGAAGCTGGCTCGTGCCACGTGGTTGCCCTTTAGCACCGGTTCGTGCTGAACCGATACTAAAGGGGGGGCCTTTAGTGCCTACATTTTAGCGCCGGTTACCAAACCAGCACTAAAGGGCCTTACGAACCGATGCTATTGCCCGGTTCTGCACTAGTGGGCGTAGAATCTTTGGAGCCTGGCCGCGTTCCATGGGTTCGGCTCGAGTCGATTATGAAGGAAATATGCCCTAGAGGCAATAATAATGTTATTATTTTATTTCCTTATATCATGATAAATGTTTATTATTCATGCTAGAATTGTATTATCCGGAAACATAATACTTGTGTGAATACATAAACAAACCAAACGTCACTAGTATGCCTCTACTTGACTAGCTCGTTAATCGAAGATGGTTATGTTTCCTAACCATTGACATGTGTTTTCATTTGATTAATGGGATCACATCATTAGGAGAATGATGTGATTGACATGACCCATTCCATTAGCTTAGCACCCGATCGTTTAGTATGTTGCTATTGCTTTCTTCATGACTTATACATGTTCCTATGACTATGAGATTATGCAACTCCGTTTACCGGAGGGACACTTTGTGTGCTACCAAACGTCACAACGTAACTGGGTGATTATAAAGGAGCTCTACAGGTGTCTCCAAAGGTGAATGTTGGGTTGGCGTATTTCGAGATTAGGATTTGTCACTCCGATTGTCGGAGAGGTATCTCTGGGCCCTCTCGGTAATTCACATCACATAAGCCTTGCAAGCATTACAACTAATGAGTTAGTTGCAAGATGATGTATTACGAAACGAGTAAAGAGACTTGCCGGTAACGAGATTGAACTAGGTACTGAGATACCGACGATCGAATCTCGGGCAAGTAACATACCGATGACAAAGGGAACAACGTATGTTGTTATGCGGTCTGACCGATAAAGATCTTCGTAGAATATGTAGGAGCTAATATGAGCATCCAGGTTCCGCTATTGGTTATTGACCGGAGACGTGTCTCGGTCATGTCAACATTGTTCTCAAACCCATAGGGTCCGCACGCTTAAGGTTTCGATGACAGTTATATTATGAGTTTATGAGTTTTGATGTACCGAAGTTAGTTCGGAGTCCCGGATGTGATCAGGGACATGACGAGGAGTCTCGAAATGGTCGAGACATAAAGATCGATATATTGGAAGCCTATATTTGGATATCGGAATCGTTCCGGGTGAAATCGGGATTTTACCGGAGTACCGGGGGTTACCGGAACCCCCCCCCCCCCCGGGGGGGTTATTGGGCCTACATGGGCCCTAAGGGAGAAGAGGAAAGAAGACAAGAGGTGGCCGCGCGCCCCTTCCCTCCCTAGTCCGAATAGGATAAGAAAATGGGGGCGGCGCCCCCCCTTTCCTTTCCCTCTTCCTCCTCTTTCCCACTTCTCCTTCTCCAACTAGGAAAGAAGGGAGTCCTACTCCCGATGGGAGTAGGACTCCCCCTTGGCGTGCCCTCCTTGGCCGGCCGCCCCCTCCCCTTGGCTCCTTTATATACGGGGGCAGGGGGGCACCCTGAGACACAAGTTGATCTTTGTGATCGTTCCTTAGCCGTGTGCGGTGCCCCCCTCCACCATATTCCACCTCGGTCATATTGTAGCGGTGCTTAGGCGAAGCCCTGCGACGGTTGAACATCAAGATCATCACCACGCCGTCGTGCTGACGGAACTCCTCCCCGAAGCTTTGCTGGATCAAAGCCCGGGGAACGTCATTGAGCTGAACGTGTGCCAAGAACTCGGAGGTGCCGGAGTAACGATGCTTGGATCGGTTGGATCGGGAAGACGTACGACTACTACCTCTATGTTGCGTCAACGCTTCCGCTTCGGTCTACGAGGGTACGTAGACAACACTCTCCCCTCTTGTTGCTATGCATCACCATGATCTTGCGTGTGTGTAGGAATTTTTTTGAAATTACTACGTTCCCCAGCAGTGGTATCAGAGCCTAGATTTTATGTGTTGATGTTATATGCACGAGTAGAACACAAGTGAGTTGTGGGCGATATAAGTCATACTGCTTACCAGCATGTCATACTTTGGTTCGGCGGTATTGTTGGACGAAGCGGCCCGGACCGACATTACGCGTACGCTTACGCGAGACCGGTTCTCCCGACGTGCTTTGCACAAAGGTGGCTAGCGGGTGACAGTTTCTCCAACTTTAGTTGAACCGAGTGTGGCTACGCCCGGTCCTTGCGAAGGTTAAAATAGCACCAACTTGACAAACTATCGTTGTGGTTTTGATGCGTAGGTAAGATTGGTTCTTGCTTAAGCCCGTAGCAGCCACATAAAACTTGCAACAACAAAGTAGAGGACGTCTAACTTGTTTTTGCAGGGCATGTTGTGATGTGATATGGTCAAGACATGATGCTGAATTTTATTGTATGAGATGATCATGTTTTGTAACCAAGTTATCGGCAACTGGCAGGAGCCATATGGTTGTCGCTTTATTGTATGCAATGCAATTGCGCTATAATGCTTTACTTTATCACTAAACGGTAGCGATAGTCGTGGAAGCATAGAATTGGTGAGACGACAACGATGCTACAATGGTGATCTAGGTGTCGCGCCGGTAACAATGGTGATCACGACGGTGCTTCGAAGATGGAGATCACAAGCACAAGATGATGATGGCCATATCCTATCACTTATATTGATTGCATGTGATGTTTATCTTTTATGCATCTTATCTTGCTTTGATTGACGGTAGCATTTTAAGATGATCTCTCATTAATTATCAAGAAGTGTTCTCCCTGAGTATGCACCGTTGCGAAAGTTCTTCGTGCTGAGACACCACGTGATGATCGGGTGTGATAGGCTCTATGTTCAAATACAATGGGTGCAAAACAGTTGCACACGCAGAATACTCAGGTTATACTTGACGAGCCTAGCATATACAGATATGGCCTCGGAACACAGGGACTGAAAGGTCGAGCATGAATCATATAGTAGATATGATCAACATAGCGATGTTCACCAATGAAACTACTCTATCTCACGTGATGATCGGACATGGTTTAGTTGATTTGGATCACGTAATCACTTAGAGGATTAGAGGGATGTCTATCTAAGTGGGAGTTCTTTAGTAATATGATTAATTGAACCTAAATTTATCATGAACTTAGTACCTGATAGTATCTTGCTTGTTTATGTTTGATTGTGGATAGATGGCCTGTGCTGTTGTTCCGTTGAATTTTAATGCGTTCCTTGAGAAAGCAAAGTTGAAAGATGATGGTAGCAATTACACGGAATGGGTCCGTAACTTGAGGATTATCCTCATTGCTGCACAGAAGAATTACGTCCTGGAAGCACCGCTGGGTGCCAGGCCTGCTGCTGGAGCAACACCAGATGTTATGAACGTCTGGCAGAGCAAAGCTGATGACTACTCGATAGTTCAGTGTGCCATGCTTTACGGCTTAGAATCGGGACTTCAACGATGTTTTGAACGTCATGGAGCATATGAGATGTTCCAGGAGTTGAAGTTAATATTTCAAGCAAATGCCCGGATTGAGAGATATGAAGTCTCCAATAAGTTCTATAGCTGCAAGATGGAGGAGAACAGTTCTGTCAGTGAGCATATACTCAAAATGTCTGGGTATAATAATCACTTGATTCAATTGGGAGTTAATCTTCCAGATGATTGCATCATTGACAGAATTCTCCAATCACTGCCACCAAGCTACAAGAGCTTCGTGATGAACTATAATATGCAAGGGATGAATAAGACTATTCCCGAGCTCTTCGCAATGCTGAAAGCTGCGGAGGTAGAAATCAAGAAGGAGCATCAAGTGTTGATGGTCAATAAGACCACTAGTTTCAAGAAAAAGGGCAAAGGGAAGAAGAAGGGGAACTTCAAAAAGAACAGCAAGAAAATTGCTACTCAAGAGAAGAAACCCAAACCTGGACCTAAGCCGGAAACTGAGTGCTTCTACTGCAAGCAGACTGGTCACTGGAAGCGGAACTGCCCCAAGTATTTGGCGGATAAGAAGGATGGCAAGGTGAACAAAGGTATATGTGATATACATGTTATTGATGTGTACCTTACTAATGCTCGCAGTAGCTCCTGGGTATTTGATACTGGTTCTGTTGCTAATATTTGCAACTCAAAACAGGGACTATGGATTAAGCGAAGATTGGCTAAGGACGAGGTGATGATGCGCGTGGGAAATGGTTCCAAAGTCGATGTGATCGCAGTCGGCACGCTACCTCTACATCTACCTTCGGAATTAGTATTAGACCTAAATAATTATTATTTGGTGCCAGTGTTAAGCATGAACATTATATCTGGATATTGTTTGATGCGAGACGGTTATTCATTTAAATCAGAGAATAATGGTTGTTCTATTTATATGAGTAATATCTTTTATGGTCATGCACCCTTAAAGAATGGTCTATTCTTATTAAATCTCGATAGTAGTGACACACATATTCATAATATTGAAGCCAAAAGATGCAGAGTTGATAATGATAGTGCAACTTATTTGTGGCACTGCCGTTTGGGTCATATCGGTGTAAAGCACATGAAGAAACTCCATACTGATGGGCTTTTGGAACCACTTGATTATGAATCACTTGGTACTTGCAAACCGTGCCTTATGGGTAAGATGACAAAAACACCGTTCTCCGGTACTATGGAGAGAGCAACAGATTTGTTGGAAATCATACATACAGATGTATGTGATCCGATAAATGTTGAGGCTCGTGGCGGATATCGTTATTTTCTCACCTTCACAGATGACTTAAGCAAATATGGGTATATCTACTTAATGAAACATAAGTCTGAAACGTTTGAAAAGTTCAAAGAATTTCAGAGTGAAGTTGAAAATCATCGTAACAAGAAAATAAAATTCCTACGATCAGATCGTGGAGGAGAATATTTGAGTTACGAGTTTGGTGTACATTTGAAACAATGTGGAATAGTGTCGCAACTCACGCCACCCGGAACACCACAGCATAATGGTGTGTCCGAACGTCGTAATCGTACTTTACTAGATATGGTACGATCTATGATGTCTCTTACTGATTTACCGCTATCGTTTTGGGGATATGCTCTAGAAACGGTTGCATTCACGTTAAATAGGGCACCATCAAAATCCGTTGAGACGACGCCTTATGAATTGTGGTTTGGCAAGAAACCAAAGTTGTCGTTTCTGAAAGTTTGGGGTTGCGATGCTTATGTGAAAAAGCTTCAACCTGATAAGCTCGAACCTAAATCGGAGAAATGTGTCTTCATAGGATATCCAAAGGAAACTATTGGATACACCTTCTATCACAGATCTGAAGGCAAGACTTTTGTTGCTAAATTCGGAAACTTTCTGGAGAAGGGGTTTCTCTCGAAAGAAGTGAGTGGGAGGAAAGTAGAACTTGACGAGGTAATTGTACCTACTCCCTTATTGGGAAGTAGTACATCACAGAAACCAGTTTCTGTGACACCTACACCAATTAGTGAGGAAGTTAATGATAATGATCATGAAACTTCAGAACAAGATTCTACTGAACCTCGTAGATCAACCAGAGTAAGATCCGCGCCAGAGTGGTACGGTAATCCTATTCTGGAAATCATGCTACTAGATCATGATGAACCTACGAACTATGAAGAAGCGATGGTGAGCCCAGATTCCGCAAAATGGCTTGAAGCCATGAAATCTGAGATGGGATCCATGTATGAGAACAAAGTATGGACTTTGGTTAACTTGCCCAATGATCGGCAAGCGATTGAGAATAAATGGATCTTCAAGAAGAAGACTGACGCTGACAGTAATGTTACTGTCTACAAAGCTCGACTTGTCGCAAAAGGTTTTTGGCAAGTTCAAGGGATTGACCTTCTCACCCGTAGCGATGCTTAAGTCTGTCCGAATCATGTTAGCAATTGTCGCATTTTATGATTATGAAATTTGGCAAATGGATGTCAAAATTGCATTCCTGAATGGATTTCTGCAAGAAGAGTTGTATATGATGCAGCCGGAAGGTTTGTCGATCCAAAGGGAACTAACAAAGTGTGCAAGCTCCAGCGATCCATTTATGGACTGGTGCAAGCCTCCCGGAGTTGGAATAAACGCTTTGATAGTGTGATCAAAGCATTTGGTTTTATACAGACTTTTGGAGAAGCCTATATTTACAAGAAAGTGAGTGGGAGCTCTGTAGCATTTCTGGTATTATATGTAGATGACATATTACTAATCGGAAATGACATAGAATTTCTGGATAGCATAAAGGGATACTTGAATAAGAGTTTTTCAATGAAAGACCTCGGTGAAGCTGCTTACATATTGGGCATTAAGATCTATAGAGACAGATCAAGACGCTTAATTGGACTTTCACAAAGCACATACCTTGAAAAAGTTTTGAAAAAGTTCAAAATGTATCAAGCAAAGAAAGGATTCTTGCCTGTGTTACAAGGTGTGAAATTGAGTAAGACTCAAAGTCCGACCAATGCAGAAGATAGAGAGAAAATGAAAGATGTTCCCTATGCTTCAGCCATAGGCTCTATCATGTACGCAATGCTGTGTACCAGACCTGATGTGTGTCTTGCTATAAGTCTAGCAGGGAGGTACCAAAGTAATCCAGGAGTGGATCACTGGACAGCGGTCAAGAACATCCTGAAATACCTGAAAAGGACTAAGGATATGTTTCTCATATATGGAGGTGACAAAGAGCTCATCGTAAATGGTTACATTGATGCAAGCTTTGACACTGATCCGGACGATTCTAAATCGCAAACCGGATATGTGTTTACATTAAACAATGGAGTTGTTAGTTGGTGCAGTTCTAAACAAAGCGTTGTGGCAGGATCTACATGTGAAGCGGAGTACATAGCTGCTTCGGAAGTAGCAAACGAAGGAGTCTGGATGAAGGAGTTCATATCCGATCTAGGTGTCATACCTAGTGCATCGGGTCCAATGAAAATCTTTTGTGACAATACTGGTGCAATTGCCTTGGCAAAGGAATCCAGGTTTCACAAGAGAACCAAGCACATTAAGAGACGCTTCAATTCCATCCGGGATCTAGTCCAGGTGGGAGACATAGAGATTTGCAAGATACATACGGATCTGAATGTAGAAGACCCGTTGACTAAGCCTCTTCCACGAGCAAAACATGATCATCACAAAAGCTCCATGGGTGTTAGAATCATTACTGTGTAATCTAGATTATTGACTCTAGTGCAAGTGGGAGACTAAAGGAAATATGCCCTAGAGGCAATAATAATGTTATTATTTTATTTCCTTATATCATGATAAATGTTTATTATTCATGCTAGAATTGTATTATCCGGAAACATAATACTTGTGTGAATACATAAACAAACCAAACGTCACTAGTATGCCTCTACTTGACTAGCTCGTTAATCGAAGATGGTTATGTTTCCTAACCATTGACATGTGTTGTCATTTGATTAATGGGATCACATCATTAGGAGAATGATGTGATTGACATGACCCATTCCATTAGCTTAGCACCCGATCGTTTAGTATGTTGCTATTGCTTTCTTCATGACTTATACATGTTCCTATGACTATGAGATTATGCAACTCCCATTTACCGGAGGAACACTTTGTGTGCTACCAAACGTCACAACGTAACTGGGTGATTATAAAGGAGCTCTACAGGCGTCTCCAAAGGTGAATGTTGGGTTGGCGTATTTCGAGATTAGGATTTGTCACACCGATTGTCGGAGAGGTATCTCTGGGCCCTCTCGGTAATGCACATCACATAAGCCTTGCAAGCATTACAACTAATGAGTTAGTTGCAAGATGATGTATTACGAAACGAGTAAAGAGACTTGCTGGTAACGAGATTGAACTAGGTATTGAGATACCGACGATCGAATCTCGGGCAAGTAACATACCGGTGACAAAGGGAACAACGTATGTTGTTATGCGGTCTGACCGATAAAGATCTTCGTAGAATATGTAGGAGCCAATATGAGCATCCAGGTTCTGCTATTGGTTATTGACCGGAGACGTGTCTCGGTCATGTCTACATTGTTCTCGAACCCGTAGGGTCCGCACGCTTAAGGTTTTGATGACAATTATATTATGAGTTTATGAGTTTTGATGTACCGAAGTTAGTTCGGAGTCCCGGATGTGATCACGGACATGACGAGGAGTCTCGAAATGGTCGAGACATAAAGATCAATATATTGGAAGCCTATATTTGGATATCGGAATTGTTCCGGGTGAAATCAGGATTTTACCGGAGTACCGGGGGGTTACCGGAACCCCCCGGGGGTTATTGGGCCTACATGGGCCCTAAGGGAGAAGAGGAAAGGAGACAAGAGGTGGCCGCGCGCCCCTCCCCTCCCTAGTCCGAATAGGACAAGAAGAGGGGGGGGCGCCCCCCCCCCCCTTTCCTTTCCCTCTTCCTCCTCTTTCCCACTTCTCCTTCTCCAACTAGGAAAGAAGGGAGTCCTACTCCTGGTGGGAGTAGGACTCCCCCTTGGCGCGCCCTCCTTGGCCGGCCGGCCCCTCCCCTTGGCTCCTTTATATATGGGGGCAGGGGGCACCCTGAGACACAAGTTGATCTTTGTGATCGTTCCTTAGCCGTGTGCGGTGCCCCCCTCCACCATATTCCACCTCGGTCATATTGTAGCGGTGCTTAGGCGAAGCCCTGCGATGGTTGAACATCAAGATCGTCACCACGCCGTCGTGCTGACGGAGCTCCTCCCCGAAGCTTTTCTGGATCGGAGCCCGGGGAACGTCATCGAGCTGAACGTGTGCCAAGAACTCGGAGGTGCCAGAGTAACGGTGCTTGGATCGGTTGGATCGGGAAGACGTACGACTACTTCCTCTACGTTGCGTCAACGCTTCCGCTTCGGTCTACGAGGGTACATAGACAACACTCTCCCCTCTCGTTGCTATGCATCACCATGATCTTGCGTGTGCGTAGGAAATTTTTTGAAATTACTACGTTCCCCAACAGATTAGTCGATGCATCCCACAGTCGGTACGCTCCACCGGTCAGAACTTGGTCAATAATGAAGGGACCTTCCCATTTGGGCTCGAGCTTGTTCTTTTTCTTATACGCCAGGCGTAGAACTAGTTCGCAACGTTATAAGTTTTGGCCTGTACTTCTCTGCTTTGGTATCTGCGAGCCTGTTGCTGATAAAATACGAAACGGGCTTTTACTACGTCGCGCTCCTCCTCCAGGGTGTTCAGACTGTCCTGCCGATCAAGCTCAGCTTCTCTTTCTTTGTACATGCGCACTCGAGGTGAGTCATGAATTATGTCACAGGGCAAGACTGCCTCTGCGTCATACACCATAAACAAGGGTGTATATCTGGTACTACGATTCGGCGTGGTCTGCAGCCCCCAGAGTACGGAGTCGAGCTCCTCTACCCAGTGCGTGTTAGACTCCGTTAAGGAACGCACTAATCTAGGTTTAATGTCGCTCATTATAAGACCGTTTGCTCTCTCAACTTGGCCGTTGGTTTGTGGGTGATAGACTGAAGCGTAATCGAGCTTGATGCCCATTTTGCTGCACCAGAGTTTTACCTCATCGGCCGTGAAGTTCGTGCCATTGTCAGTGATGATGCTGTGGGGGACGCCATAACGGTGTACAACCCCGGATATGAAGTCTATCACCGGTCCGGATTCGTCTGTTTTAACAGGTTTGGCCTCTATCCATTTGGTGAATTTATCCACCATGACCAGAGTATTTTTTCTTGTGGGTTCCCCCTTTAAGGGGTCCAACCATGTCAAGCCCCCAGACCGCGAAGGTCCACGTAATGGGGATTGTTTGGAGGGTGGTGGGTGGCATGTGGCTTTGATTTGCAAAGAGCTGGCAACCGGCGCAACGTTGGACCAAGTCCTGTGCATCTGCCCGGGCCGTTGGCCAATAGAATCCTGTACGGAAGGCCTTGCTTACAAGAGCCCGGGCTGCGCCGTGGTGACCGTCGAGTCCGACGTGAATTTCTGCCAAAAGTTCCGCCCTTCCTCTTCGGAGATGCATCTTTGAAGGACTCCGGTAGTGCTTTTTTTGTATAATTCTCCCTCATGGATCCTGTTGGCCTTGGATCGCCGCACTATGCAGCGTGCCTCATTTTGGTCCTTCGGAAGTTCCTGTCTAGTTAGGTAGGCCAGGAATAGTTCTGTCCACGGGGCAATGATGGCCATTATTACATGGGCTGAAGGTGTTATTTCGGTGGCGGAGCCTCCGATTGTGTCAGAGTGTTCGGTATCGAGTATTTTGGCCGGGTCCGGACTATTGTTACCGGTGTCCCCTTCCCATACTATGGATGGCTTGAACAGCCTCTCCAAAAATATGTTGGGGGGACCGCATCGCGTTTTGCGCCGATGCGGGCGAGGATATCTACTGCCTGATTTTTTTTCCCGAGCCACATGGTCAAATTCGAGCCCCTCGAACCAAGCTGACATTTTTAGGACGACGATTCGATAGGCCGCCATTTTCGGATCCTTGGCGCCAAAGTCTCCATTTATTTGGGATATTGCGAGGTTTGAATGCCCACGCACCTCCAGGCGTTGAATGCCCATGGAGACTGTCATCCGAAGACCATGCAACAGAGCTTCATATTCGGCTACGTTGTTGGAGTCTGTACACAATATTTGCAGTACGTACTGAACGGTATCTCCAGTTGGGGACATCAGGACGACGCCAGCCCCTAGACCAGCCAGCATTTTAGAACCATCGAAGTGCATGATCCAATTGGAGTATGCGCCGTACTCTTTAGGGAGTTCGGCCTCCGTCCATTCGGCGACAAAGTCGGCCAATACTTGCGACTTAATGGCTCGCCGAGGTTTGTATGTTATGTCGAACGGGAGGAGCTCAATAGCTCATTTGGCAATCCGGCCCGTAGCGTCGCGGATGTTTATAATATCATTAAGTGGCACTTCCGAGGCTACTGTAATCGAACACTCTTGAAAGTAGTGTCGCAGCTTCCGGGATACCATGAATACCGCATAAGCTATCTTTTGATAATGTGGGTACCGTGATTTGCATGGAGTGAGGACAATGGATACATAGTATACCGGCTTTTGAAGAGGGAATTTATGTCTGTCAGCTTCTCGTTCGACGACGAGCACTGCGCTTACAACTTGATGAGTTGCCGCAATATACAACAGCATTGGTTCGCCGATGTTTGGTGCGGCCAGGATTGGGTTGGTTGCCAAAATGGCTTTTATTTCTTCCAATCCGACTGTGCCAGTGTCCATCCACTCGAAGTGTTCGGTGCACCGAAGGAGGCGATAAAGGGGTAAAGTATTTTCTCCTAAGCAGGAGATAAAGCGGCTTAGAGCCGCCACGCATCCAGTTAACTTCTAGATTTGTTTGAGGTCTGTTGGGTTAGCCAACTGTGACAAAGCTCGGATTTTGGCCGGATTAGCTTCAATATCTCTACTGGAGACAATGAAACCCAGGAGCTTTCCGGCTGGTACGCCAAAAACGCATTTTTCCAGATTGAGCTTGATGTCGTATGTTCGGAGGTTGTCGAATGTGAGCCTCAAGTCGTCTATCAAAGAGTCGGCGTGTTTGGTTTTGACGACCACATCGTCTACGTATGCCTCTACTGTTTTGCCGATTTGTTTCTCTAGACATGTCTGAATCATGGGCTGATATGTTGCGCCGGCGTTTTTGAGCCCAAAAGGCACTGCGTTGAAACAGAAGGGACCGTATGGTGTGATGAATGCCGTTGCGGCTTGGTCAGACTCCGCCATCTTGATTTGGTGGTAACCGGAGTATGCGTCGAGGAAACACAATGACTCGTGTCCTGCGGTAGCATCAATAATTTGATCGATGCGGGGGAAGGGGAAGGGATCCTTCGGGCAAGCTTTATTGAGGTCCTTGAAATCGACACAAAGGCGCCAGGATTTATCCTTCTTTGGTACCATCACCAGGTTTGCTAGCCAGTCCGGGTGTTTTATTTATCTGATGAATCCGGCCTCCAATAATTTGGCTAGTTCCTCTCCCATGGCATGTCTCTTAGGTTCGGAGAAACGCCGAAGAGCTTGCTTGACCGGCTTGAATCCCTTTAGGATATTGAGGCTATGCTCGGTCAGCCTGCATGGGATTCCTGGCATGTCTGGGGGATGCCAGGCGAATATGTCCCAATTCTCATGCAGGAACTCTCGTAGTGTGGCGTCCACGGCAGGGTTTAACTGTGCCCCGATGGAGGCTGTTTTTGTAGGGTCCATTGGGTGGACTTGGAATTGACTATTTCATCCGCTGGTTTAAAAGAGGTGGACTTGGATCTCTTGTCGAGTATCACGGCATCCCTGTCTACTGTGGAGCGTAGCGTGGTTAATTCCTCGGGCGAGAGGGCTTCAGATAATGCCTCGAGGGCCAGTGTGGCTGTTTTGTTTTCGGCGCGGAGTGCTGTGTCCAGATCACTGGCGAGGGTGATGATTCCATTGGGCCCGGGCATTTTGAGCTTCATGTACCCATAATGGGGTACGGCTTGGAAGATCGTGAACGCCTCACGTCCTAGAAGGGCGTGGTATCCACTGCTGAATGGGGCCACTTGAAATGTAATTTCTTCGGATCTATAGTTCTCTGGCGTACCGAATACCACATCTAGTGTGATTTTCCCAGCGCATCGTGCCTCCCGACTGGGTATGATTCCCCTGAAGGTTGTGCTACTTTGCTCAATGCGGTTCCAGTCTATTTTCATTTTTTGAAGAGTTTCCTCATAGATGAGGTTTAATCCGCTACCGCTGTCCATGAGTACTTTGGTGAGTCGAAAGCCGTCCATGATTGGACTGAGGACCAGTGCGGCTGGTGCTCGGGCTGTTCGAAATTTAGGTTCGTCGCTGGCATTGAAGGTAATAGCCGTGTCACTCCATGGATTTATTGCTGCTACGTGGCAGATTTCGGCCATGCTGCGGAGTGTTCGCTTGCGCCTATTATTTGACGCGAAGGTCTCAAAGACTGTTAACACCGTATTGTTATCCACGGGATGATGCTCTGTGGCATTTGGGATAAGAAGATCCTCACCACTTTTGGCCACCTGCCGGAGTATCCAACATGCTCTAAGGTTGTGCGTTGGTATTGTATCCGCTGTGCTATGAATTTTGCAGGGTCCGTTAAGCCATCCCTCCAATACGGTTCCGTGTCCTGTAGAGGGTTTTTGCTTCTTTGTAATGAACTCGGGTGTCTTATGATAGTGCACCCTTTTACTTCGGACTGGGTGCGTATACGGAGCCGGATTATCCCAAAATTTTGTTTCGGTTTTCCAGGCACTTTCCATCGCGCAGTACTTTCGTACTATGGACGCCAAGTCGGCGAAGCGTGATATGTCACGGCGACTTATGGCGTTAAGAATTCCCTTGTCCGTGCAGTTATTGCAGAAAAGTGAGACTGCGTCTTCCTCGCGGCAGTTCTTAACCTTGTTCGTCACAAGGAGGAATCTGGCCCAATAATGATGTACTATTTCATGGGGCTCTTGCCTGATGTGGGAAAGATCGTTTATGTCTGGGTGGGTGGGAGGATTTGAGTCCGGACCCCTACCCGATCTGAGACCCAGGGGCCGAGGGGTTTCCGATCTTGGAAGTTCGGATTCCGGTATGTTGCCCGATGAGTCTGGCCCACTGCCTGACTCTAGGTTCAGGGATTGGGTGATGTCCTCCCGTAAACGGGTATCCGGCTCAGAGAGCTCAAGAATTTGGACATACTTAGTCTTCAAGATAGAGGGAGGATCGCTGCATTGTTCCTCCACCACCGCAACATGATGGGTGACCGGTGGAGAGTTAATCTCCCTTCGATCGGGTTTAAGCCCAATCTGATCATAGTCAGTAGCGACTCCCATGGCGGCGATGCGATCCAAGAGTTCGTTTAGGGAGGAGAGATCCATTGTATCCATCTGCTCGGCGAATTCCGAGCCGACGTGGAGGCTGTTTTTGATGACCCGAGAAGTCATCGTCGGTGCAGCGGCCGAACAGGCAGTCATGACGAAACTGCCTAGCCGGAGAGTTTGGCCGACAGCCAGAGCTCCCCCGGCGATAATGTTGTTTTTAACAACGAGATGAGGCATCCTTCCTTACGGCGACGTCACAGAGGAACTCTCAATGAAAGCACCAATGTCGGTGTCAAAACCGGCGGATCTCGGGTAGGGGGTCTCGAACTGTGCGTCTAAGGTGGATGGTAACAGGAGGTAGGGGACACGATGTTTTACCCAGGTTCAGGCCCTCTTGATGGAGGTAAAACCCTACGTCCTGCTTGATTTATTCTTGATGATATGAGTATTAAAAGAGTTGATCTACCACGAGATCGGAGAGGCTAAACCCTAGAAGCTAGCCTATGCTATGATTGTATGTTGTCCTACGGACTAAAACCCTCCGGTTTATATAGACACCGGAGGGGGCTAGGGTTACACAAAGTCGGTTACAAAGGAGGAGATATACATATCCGTATTGCCTAGCTTGCGTTCCACGCCAAATAGAGTCCTATCCAGACACGGGACAAAGTCTTCAATCTTGTATCTTCATAGTCCAACAGTCCGGCCAAAGGATATAATCCGGCTGTCCGGATACCCCCTAATCCAGGACTCCCTCAGTGGTACTGAAGAAGGGGGCAAATGGGGAAGATAGGGGTGAAGTGGCACCGCCGAGAAGGGAGGTGGCGACGTTGACCGAGCTACGGACGGGAGTAAGAGGCCAGGCTAAAACTTCCTTCCCGCACTACGGTTACAGAATGGAGTGCACTTCTAATCAGAGCTCCACAACCTACAAATATGAAGAACCACGGGATCGATTTGGAGTGGTCTTCATAAATTATTATGCACACCGAGTGGGGCATGACGACTGCTAGACCAGCCATTTTGACCCCGACCAAGCGATCGAGCCGATATGCCAGCTTGGAGCTGCTCTTTAGGGCATCACCAATGCAGATCTGCAAATTTGCTTTGGCATCCGTCCGCGAATAGGGGGCCCAGTTCGCCGACACTGATGCGGGAGCCGGCTGTCCAACGCTATATATCTTGTAGATGTCTGTTAGTAAAGGGCAATTTGGAATTAAAATAAAGTATGATCCATATGCGCGCTGGATGCTGAATCACATGCCCGATCACACCTAAAAAGAGGCAAGTATGTTGCAGTTTTTACATGTACGATCACAAAAGAATATTAGTCCCGCAGTCCGTGCAGAAAATTAGAATTTTTGCCCTGCCGAACCGGCGGTTCGAGCTTCCACGCTCAAGGTGCGGTCACACCGCATAGGCAGCCTATGCTTCCTCCTCCTCTGCCGCCTACATCTCCTCCTTGTCCGCCGCTTTCAACTCATCTTTTTGCTGCTCCAACATCTTGTAGCGGAAGGCTTACGATGGGCGACACCAGCGGCGCACCGCAGCCTATGCCACAACCTCCACCTCGTCCGCGATCAGCATGCCTGCCGGCACGTCCGTAGGCGGCCCGCTTTTTGAGCGTCTTCTCCTTTGTTGCTTTTGCTTTGACATGGCGATTTTTTCGCGTCGCCAAGTTGATCTTTCAGGCGAATGTGATGCTCGGATACTCCAGCACCTCCACCATGTCCTCCATCTCCTGTAGGCTATCCTCCGGTTCCATGCGGCGGCGGCGGTGGCGGGAGCGAAGAAAAGAGTGGTAGAAAAGGGCGGAAATTGGGTGGAGAGCGGCGGAATGGAAGAAGAGAGTGGGATTTTGCCATGGAAATAGGGTGGACAACTACAAAAGCGCGGGCTCCGCCTGCCTTTGGGTGGGCTGGGGGTGTCAGAGTCCTACGTGTCTACTGTCCGAACTCCCGCAAAACGCCCTCACATTTGGTTCCAATTTACTGGAAAAACGTGATTCGAACCGTTCGACGGACCGATATAGGCATGCATTGGATGACACATCACATCCAACCGCGTGATCCGAACATATGCGGGCAGTTTAAGATCGGCGTTGAAGATTCAGTTATTTTCACGTCTTTTTCCTCGCTCCTCATTGCTCCTAGGGTTTTGTAAGCCCTTTTGCTTATAAGATCTGGTGGGATGCCCCACCGCTTACCCCATCTCTCCCCCCCTCCTTGCGAGATCTGGCCTCCGCCGAAATTGACCTGGGTGGCTACAAAGATCCGCGGTGACATCGACCAGTTCGGCAAAACCATGCCTGCGCCTGAGTCCAGTGTTACTCGCGTAATCTGTCCCTGCAAACATTTTTCTTCTTCTTGCTGAAACAAATCCATCTAGCTGTGCCCTGACTAGCCTGATCCGTGCGTGCAATTTTCCATTGCTGAATCCATTCATCCAGTTGTATTTTTGGTTGCTATTGACTAAGCATGTACTCCATCTGTAAAGAAATATAAGAGCATTTAGATCCCTACTTATATTTCTTTACGGAGGAAGTATATTCCACAAATTAGGCTTGTTTGAATCACAAAAGACTGGCATGTATATTCCGTTCTAGCATAATGTATCCATCCAGTTATGGAATCAGTAAAACACACCTCTGAACTATTGAATTGGAAAATATGAAGAATAATTCTGTATTCAAGCTTGATGCTTGTTCTGTTAGGGCATCTCCAATAGTCGTATGATCATCGTTGGTTAAATTACCATCTAGACTATTTTGATGACATGGCACATAATAAAAGAAGAGAGAGAATGAAACCGTATGAATCTGAACCAACGCTTCAGGCACAAGCTCCGAGGCAAGTCTATTCATTTGTTCAATATTTAATGGACCCGTCTAGTTATTTGACATACGCTTAACATTCGCCTTATTGAAGAGCTTGTATGATGTGCTGTTGGCTGCTGACGTGGACAATTATACCAACGATTAAACATACAAACTATTGCAGATGCTCTTATTCCGCGCACTCGCTGGTACTCCACGTGCAGTGCTGCCTAAATTTAACAATCTGTTGGTCTCACAGTAGAATTTACCATGTTTATTCAAGCGAAAGGTTTTCAGCCTACATGATTCTCAAAGGCTTTCAGCCTACATGGTTCTCAAAATAAAAAGGGATACCACGGGCTTTCATCTACAAGCTGCCAGTAAAAGGAATAGTACTAGTTAAAATTCGTAATAACGTATGAACTGACACAAAGAAATATATTTTTTGGCAATTAGCACTTGCATTTCGAATTTCGACTTCTGTTCCTTTAATTTTAGAAATACACAGTAACTGTTATAAAGAAATAATGTTTGTAGAAGTTACTACTCCCTTCAATCCATATTAATTGACGCTGGTTCAGTACAAAGTTAGTACTCCCTCCGTATTCTTGCAATTTCAGTTCTTTCGTTCTGCTCCTATGGCATTGAGGGACTAGTCATTGATGAATAGAGAACTGATATCTGATGGAAATGATAGGTTTATGCCTCATTTGGTTGTTCCTCTCACGTTTTCTATGGCTGTGTTATGCTTCAGTCAAGTTATATAGCGACGATCTGCTCATGTTCAGACTAGAAACAGGAAGAACAGAGAGCGCAACACATAAAAGTAAACCATCTTACAATTTTTGCGAACTGATGAAAATGCCATGTTTATGCGAAGTACTAGATTTCTCATAGAATCCAGCATTCTAGCTTTGTTTTCCTAGCACAAATTATCTACAAAATGTACAAGATATAGACTTGGCTTGGAACAAACAGGGGAACTGATAGTACAGGCCAGGTCTGCACCAATGGAGACAGTGAACAAAAAGGAGGCAACATCGACTACTTTTCCTGAAGATAATGGTAAAGGCGGAGATGGATCAACCGCCGATGGTCAATATGATCCATGGGATCCTCCCTACCCTCCACGTGATCCTGGTACCCCGTGTGATCCTGACATTGTTGCTCATATCAGATCAGTCAAGGAGGTGCAGTAACTAACCACCTTCATAATGTTTGTCTACTACATTGTTTCCTTTCCGTGGTCTCACAGCTCTTGATGGTGGTATTCTCTCTCACAGTGGTTTAAAAAATAGGGGCTATACTTGCTAAGTCCAGATCAACCAATATAATCATCCCAGACGGTACTCCGCAGGTTCTTTGCAATTGACCTGCAGATTCTTTGAGTATTTAAATTGTCTGTTGCAACATTTCTGTTACTAACTGATTTACTTTCATCCTTATTTGTGAACGGATCAACCTAGAGCATAAATGATGCGTTCTACGATATATTACCAGACCTGGTGCCAATCTTGGAAAGTGATAGTGTCCAATCTTCCCTCCACTTCACTAATAAGAACACTTGCATGCGTAAGTACCTCGAGGACAGTCTAAATCCTAATCAACTACTCCCTCCGTTCCAAAATAGATGACTCAATTTTGTATTAACTTTAGTACAAAGATAGTACAAAGTTGAGTCATCTATTTTGGAACGGAGGGAGTAGACGTGAACTGCAGCGAGGCAGATACCAACTATACACTCAAGCTCCTCCACATCCCGTGCCACCCGAAATGGTTTGTTCCGTATCCATCCTTGCACAAATTACATGTTTGCCGACATAACAAATTGGCACATATCTCAAACCACTGATGATATAGGTCATCACAGAGCTGCACTTCTGTGTGTTACACCGTCTGTATGTGCAGGCCCAAGTTCTATGGCCTTTTTAGTTTTAGTTAACAGAGAACAATTTAAGCTAAGTTCTGAAATTTTGATTTTGTTTAAAACTTGAACTGAGTTTCTCTTCCATGTTCGTTGTTTTTCAGAAACTCTTCTTGGATACGACTAGGCTCCTAGCCAAACACACAAATAATCTGTTAGATGAGCTCTGCAAGTACATAATCGATGGAAAAATCATCCATAGGGCCATTTTGCTCCTTCCAGCTCAAAAGCAGATCCACGGGCTATCTTCCAGCAAGGGAGGCAGCGCTCGTAAGCGATATGGGTTTGATACTATCACTAACTGTGTTGCGGGCAACATTACTGCTATAAAACTCGAGATGTGCCAAAACAAACTGGAAATGGAGCCACTAGAGGGGAAAAAAAGGCTTATTGATGTTACATTGAATCTTGTTCATGTCATTTTTGAATCTGGTGAAGCTGATACTTACATATGGTCTCATCCAAAGGTAACAAAGTTGTAGTTGCAATTACGATACCACCATTTCTTTATTTCTAATAAATAATGTGCATATCACTGGATTAATCTGATCGATGTAACAAAGCTTTAAATTACCGATATCTCTCCAATTTCTGAGGACCTAATTGGCATCTAACATTATGTAGATGTCATGGTGCATGAATAGAGAATATTTTCTAGTGTCAATACATTTGTGATTCTTACCACATATAATGACTCAATACTAGGAGGTAAGCTGAAGATTCATGTTTTACTAATTACAGCATCAAATAATTTTTCATATGAAGTATGAAACCAAAATCTGAACGTTTATTCTGTACATGTATTCAGATACATCCACATTACAATTGTAGTTATATTTTTAAAAAGATTGTAAATAGCTCTTCTACCTTTATACTTGCGTTACTCCGTTCGTAAATAGATACTAGTATTTTAGACAATGCTCTTAATGTTTGTGCCAGTATTTAAGTAGAAGAATATTAGATTTGTGAGGAATATTTTCCTAGCGCAGTGGTGAAGTACTTCTCCCTTGTGCCAAGAGGTCCTGATTTCGACGCAGCCTCTCTGCATTGCACTGCGCAGGAGTAAGGCTTGCCTTGTATAATCGTACCCCAGACACCACCTAGTGTGGGAGCATCAAGCAATGGGTCTGTCCTTACATTTAAGTAGGCAAAGGTAGAAAATCTGACTGCATGCTATGTGGAATTCATGTATTTACGAACAGCGCCAATATTTCTTGTGTGTTCCCATTGCAAACAATTTCATATTTTAATCAGATTTGGCAAACTTTGGTTGAATTTCAAATAAATACAAATGGTTTTCTTGGATAACTGAAATCTGAAACCATGTTTTTAAATCAAAGTCATCTGAGGTATTCTTATGCCTAAGTCGACACGCTGAGCCATCAGATGTCTCCATTTGAGATTCATGAAGAGTCAAGATTAGATCAGATGGCTAACATCATAGTTGACTTAGGTGTCAAACTGAAATATCCGACAACGGTTGTATGTTTGTGTGTGATTTTGCTAGTTAGTTGAGTTTGACCTGGAAGTGATGATACTATGTAACATCCCAAATTTTCAATTTGGAATGCTATACACTAGATAATCATTGCATATCATTTTTCATCGCATTTTGGTTGATCCTAGAAATTATACGCAACTCAAGGACCCTCGGAGAGAGTTGGGGATTTCGTTATTTTCATATTTGAGTTTTCTCAAATTTTGAAAATAGGATCATTTGATTTTATTTATTTCATCTTCAATTATTTCTATTATAAAAATTACGAGAGAGGGAATAAAATGACTTTCCCAAAATAAAGAAATATTGAGTATTTAAATAAAAAAATCAAATAAGATTTTATTTGCTATTTTATTTGAATTTAGGAAAATTTGCACGTTTTCAAAAATTGCATTTAGAGCCAAGAAAATATTCATCCTGTTCTAAATATTTTATTTAGACAGAGAAAATTTGTTTTGGCATTTTTAGATTTTTTTTATTTTTCTAGAATTTTTTTTAGTCGCGGCGAAATTGTTTTTTTTAAACGAGACCCCGCACCCGACTGGGCCAAGGGCCCAGCCGAGCAGGCCGGCCCAGCCGCCCGCCGCCACCTCTCGTCGGGTCGGGACAAGAGTCCCGACCAGCGCCGCCGCCGCCCGAGTCCGGGGAGGACTCCGCCTCCCGAGGCCGACCCCTCCCCCAAGTCGCCTCTCCCCCCCTTTATAACC
>NC_041380.1:524880694-524913987 GCF_002162155.2 Triticum dicoccoides | reverse complement strand
GCTGCCGCGTCGGAGCCGCCGCCCCGCACCACCCGCCGCGCGCCGGAGCCCGGCCGAAGCCTCGCCGGAGCCCCGAGCCGAGGTAGCCGCCTCCCGGTTTTTGAGAAAAAGCCGTTTCATTTTTTTAAAACCCTAGTTTTCGTTTTTTTAATAGATCGATTTTTCTCCGGTTTATTTATTTAGCGAGCGTTCGCACGTCCGTTCGTTTTAACGAACACGTTCATCGTTTAGTTCCTGTTAACGAACGTATTTCTTTTTCTGTTCATTCGTTAACATGTTTGTCGTATTTCTTTTTCTCGAATTAAATCCGCGATTTTTCTGATCGCGATTTTTGATCCGATGTTTGTTTTAGTTTAACTTTTCGCTCGTTTGTCGAAATCAGGCGATTCAAGCGCCTGGAGTTTCTTCTCGAAACCCTCTTTCCGTTTAACCAACTCAAACGAGTTTTTGCCTTAGTAAAATTTTCCCTAGTTTCAGATTAGTAAACGAAGTTTATTTCTTTTGCCGTTTGTCTTTTGTTGCTTCGTTCGGTTTGATTCTTTTTGCCAACCGGAGTTCTTAAGTTGAACTTTCTGGTTAGATCTTTTATTCGAGTTTTACCTGTGCATTAGTTGAGTACTTATTGTATACTTGTTTGTTTGCGATAGAGTACCCGGAGTGCGCCGCTTGCTACTTCGAATCGCTAGGTTTCACGGATCATTAGCAAGGCAAGTAACACTTTGATCATACCTTCCTATTACCCAGTTTTATTGCATTAGATCAATCCTCACACATTGCATGATTAGGATCTAATTAAATTGTGGGTTTGGGAAGTAGATGAGGTAGTACCTATTACCTGTTATTATCAAACCTTAGGGAGTTACTTCTATGTTTGCTTATTATGCTATATTATGCTAGTAGACGTGGATTGGGTGAGTGAAATCCATGACAGATGTGAGATTGTTAAATCAATGGTTTATCTAAGGTGGCAACTTAAATACACATCTGGGTGGATTGAGGCACCTGGGCATTCCAGCTGTTTTTCTTTTGGACCGCCACCCAGTCTCAAAGGGATCATGAGATTATTCATACTGGAAACTTCTGTGTGCAACCACAAGCTACTATGGACTCTAGCATAGTTTACTAAGTCGTGTGAACTCTTACAGTGGTAGACTAGCAGATGTAGGGGATGTAGGTTGGTACGGTCTACCCGTTCGTAAGGTGCTAGCGCTTCTGAAAGACTATGTCTAGGTCATCCGTTTCTCAAACACCATGTAGTTTGAGATTCCCAACGGAGGAGATAGAGTCTTGTGGGGAAAAGTGCGCAAACTTCTGCAGAGTGTATAAACTAATCATGGTTAGCCGTGTCCCCGGTTATGGACATCTTGAGTATCTAGCACCTGGATTATCATGTGAATCTCATCATGTTACTCTAAATTAATTTTGTTGGGTTTTAATGATGATGCTTAATTGGGATTGAGAGCGTGTCTACACTCTCAATGTTTAACAACTACCATGATAGTTAAATAAAATTTATTTCTTTGTACTAGGGAAAAATTGGCTTTACGCAAAACTGTAGCCATAGAGCTTTCCACCAGTCAAATATGCATATAGAATAGCCTTATTCTTTTATTGCTCTCTATGTGTTACATTGCCAGCATATTCCATGTGTTGATCCGTTTCGGGCTGCAACGTTAATGTTGCAGACTTTTCAGACGACGAGTAAGGTGCTTTTAGGTCGTGGTTCTATACTCAGTGATGCCGTTGGAGTTGATGGACTCACTTATCTTCCAAGCCTTCCACTGTTATCGTTATTAGATGGCCTTAAGCCATATTTATTGTAATAAGTTCTCTTTTGAGACTCTCGATGTAATAAGTGTGTGATTGCTACTCTGTTATAAATCCTTCAAGTACTGTGTGGTGGCAGCATTACTGATCCAGGGATTACACCTGAGCACAAAGATTGGACCGTTTGAGGTCTGGTCGCTACAAGATGGTATCAGAGCACACGCTGACTGTAGGACACGACCACTAAGCTGAAGCCCTAGATCACTACTCACTCTTCTCATTCTGACTCCTCATCTTTTCTACTCTTTTAGGATGGAGGATGCAAGGAACAAGTTCACGCAACCGTATGAAGATACACCCTTTGGACGTCATTTGAAGGAAGTCACAAGATACCTGAACATAGGAGTGCCAAGCTTCACCGGTACTTACAACGCCACTTTACCCGAAGAAGAGCGTTGGATGATTCAAGTTCAAGTTCCAGGAAGGACGTTCATGCCAGTCACTCAGTCCATAGAGTTTTCTTTTGATGCACCAACCTGGAGTCTAGGAAAGAGCATGGCAGCTCACATCGCCATGGGATGCATTGGAGAAGTTTACCGCAATGATCTCAAGGATACTATCTACCATATTTGTGGACGCCGAGATGAGCAATAGGAGATGATCAGCACCAAGAAGGATAGATCAATTGCAGCTTTTATCTAGGAGTTAAACCAGCACATTCGACGTCAGGAGAACCAGATGTGCGCCGACATGGTAAATCTAGAGAAGGCAAGGACAAGAATCAAGGAACTGGAGGAAGAACTCAAGGCTACACGTGAAGATTATGAAGAAGAAATCATAGTATTAGTGGATAAGAATGACGATCTGATCAAGAAGATTGGAATATTCATGGGAGACCCTACACCAGTAGGAGAAGACGAAGAACCCAAGGAGATTCGCCCGGAAGACTACATCATCATCGACGACACTGACTCGGATCCAGATGATAGCGATGATGACTATGTTGATGAAGCTGGAGCAGATATCATGGAGTCTGCAACCGAAGAATATTTCTAGTAGACCACCCCAACAGTAGTAGTAGTCCACCATGTAAATATAGTAGTCCGAGCACTTTTGCGATAGTTAGATCGATTGTATGCCCTTGCTTGATTGAGTGAATTGTTTGTTTTTGCCTCATATGCATATGGGTAGTGTTTTCTCTCTAGACTCCTCTCTATTCTTAAATCTCATCTTTTCTAAACCCTCAAATGCCTCCGAGACGTGACCCCGAATTTACCTTCCCACCGGAGCTCACTCAGTTGATCCAGCAGCAGAGCACATTGATGCAGTTGCTAGTCCAGAATCAGAATCAGGGGAACAACAACAACAACAACAACCCACCACCACCACCATCCGTTGATCACTTAGCCCGTTTTCTTAGGCTGAATCTGCCGGTGTTTTTCAGTAGCACTGAACCGATAGTAGCAGATGATTGGCTCCGCAAGACAGCAAGGGAGTTGACCACGGCAGGATGCACAGATGCGGAAAAGGTGAAATTTGCCGCACATCAGCTTGAAGGACCCGCATCATCATGGTGGGAGAATTTCACAGCCACTTTCCTTGTCGACACTGTCACATGGGACCAGTTCCAGCAGGCTTTCCGTACTGCCCATGTTTCAGCAGGAGCTATGGCCATGAAGAAGCGAGAGTTTCGCAACTTGCACCAAGGAGGACGGATAGTTGGCCAGTATGTGAAGGATTTTAGTAAGCTAGCACGTTATGCCCCAGATGACGTTGCTACAGATGCAGCTAAGCAGGAGAAATTTCTGGAAGGACTGAATGATGAGTTGAGCATGCAGTTGATGGTAGCAACCTTCAACAACTACCAGAAGTTGGTAGATCGTGCTCTTATGATTGAAGGGAAGCAGCAGCAGATTGAGAACCGCAAGAGGAAGTATGGACAAGGAAAGTACAATTCTGGAGCTCAGCAGAAGCCACGATTTACCCCTAGGCCGAAGGACATTTTTAGCATACCCATGGAGGAGGTAGCTCGCACAATCACAATGGCACCAAGAATGGGAATGGGAATGGAGGAAGTAGCGGCCAGAATCGCACCAACCCATCAACCCCAGCCAAGAGAGACCTGAGCCAAGTCACTTGCTTTAAGTGCCAGAAGACCGGACATTATGCTAATGAATGTCCTGAAGCCCAAAATGGAAATGGCAATGGAAGCTCTGGGAAGAAGCTGAACCCTTTCAATAGGGGACAGGTGAACCACGTAAATGTGGAGGAAGTTGAAGCCCAGCCCGATGCAGTAATAGGTAAGTTTTTGGTTAAGTCATTTACTGCACTCGTTCTTTTTGATACTGGTGCATCGCATTCATACATATCAAGGGGATTTGTGGATAGTATAAACTGCCAACCCAAGCCCTTAGGTCACCCATGTTAGTAACCTCGCCTGGAGCAGAGTATATGGCTAGTATATGGTGTGATTGGTTACCATTAAGGATTGGTAACTACGTATTTCTCTCAGACCTAATAGTATTGGAATCTCAAGGACTGGATGTGATATTAGGCATGGATTGGTTATCAAAGTATGAAGGGAACATTGAATGTGCCAGTAAGTCAATTTTTCTTACCACCCCAGAAGGGAGAAGGATCAAGTATGTATCCCGGCATGTGCCGAAAAGGACTCAAGTAAATTGCTTAACAGGAGTTGTGCAGGAGGAAGTACCAGTGGTGAAAGATTTCCCTGATGTATTTCCAGAAGAATTGCCAGGCATGCCACCGGATAGAGATATTGAGTTTCTGATTGAACTTTTGCCAGGCACAGGGCCAATATCTAAGAGACCATATAGGATGCTCGTAAAGGATTTGGTGGAGATTAAGAAGCAGATCAAGGAGTTACTAGATAAGGGATATACCCGCCCAAGTTCTTCACCTTGGGGATCGCCAGTACTTCTAGTGGAGAAGAAGGATGGATCGTTAAGGATGGTTGTTGATTATCGAGGATTGAATGAAGTAACCATCAAGAACAAGTACCCACTACCGATGATCAATGATCTGTTCGATCGATTGTAAGGAGCTAAGGTATTTTCCAAGATCGATCTGCGATCAGGGTACCATCAGTTGAAGATTCGAGAACAGGATATACCCAAGACAGCTTTTACCACCAGGTATGGGCTGTACGAGTATACCGTTATGTCATTTGGTCTGACTAACGCACCTGCTTATTTTATGAACATGATGAACAAAGTGTTTATGGAGTTTCTGGATAAGTTCATCGTAGTGTTCATTGATGATATCCTGGTTTACTCGAAGAATGAAGAGGAGCATAAGGAGCATTTGCGTTTGGTACTTGGAAAGCTCAGAGAACATCAGTTATATGCCAAGTTTAGCAAATATGAGTTTTGGTTGAAGAAAGTTGGATTCCTCGGACACATTATATCTGGAGAAGGTATAGCAGTAGATCCCACCAAGGTTGATACCATGACAAATTGGAAAATGCCAACAACAGTTGGAGAGATCCAGAGTTTTCTTGGACTTGCAGGATACTACCAGAGATTCATTGAAAATTTCTCGAAGATTGCAAAACCTATGACGGAGTTGTTGAAGAGGGATACAAAGTTCATATGGACCGAGGAATGTGAGGCCAGTTTCCAGGAGTTGAAGAAACGTTTGGTTACATCACCAGTGTTGATTTTGCCAGATCAGACCAAGGATTATGAGGTGTATTGTGACGCTTCACGTTGAGGACTTGGAGCAGTGCTTATGTAGGAAGGAAGAGTTGTTTCCTATGCCTCACGACAACTTAAGCCTCATGAGTTGAATTATGCTATGCATGATTTGGAGTTAGCAGCCGTAGTGCATGCATTGAAGACTTGGAGACATTTTCTCATTGAAAATCATTGTGAGGTGTACACGGATCACAAGAGTTTGAAATATATCTTCACGCAGAAGGAGTTGAATCTCAGGCAAAGGAGATGGTTGGAGCTCATCAAGGATTATGACATGAGATTGCATTATCACCCCGGAAAAGGCTAACGTAGTAGCTGACGCGTTGAGCCGTAAAAGTCATGTCAACACCTTAATGACGGGAGATTTACCAAGGGAGTTAGCCGAAAATATTCATGAGCTATGTTTGGAAATAGTTCCGAGAGGCTATGTAGCCGCATTGGAGATTCACTCTACTTTGATGGATAAGATCAGAGAAGCCCAGAAGACTGACAAGGAGATTGCCTCTATTAAGGAGAAAATGAGCAAAGGAAAAGCTAAAGGATTTCGTGAGGATGAGCACGATACCTTATGGTTTGAAGACCGCGTTTATGTGCCTAATGATTCAGAGATCAGGAAGTTAATTCTGCAAGAGGCCCATGATTCATCCTATTCGATTAACCCAGGAAATACTAAGATGTATCTGGATCTGAAGGATATTTTCTGGTGGACCGGAATGAAGAAGGATATTGTGGAGTATGTAGCAGTTTGCGATGTATATCTGAGAGTAAAGGCAGAGCATCAGAAGCCAGCAGGATTGCTACAGCCATTGCCGATACCCGAATGGAAGTGGGATAAGTTAGGCATGGATTTTATTACGGGTTTACCCAGAACTCGTTCAGGCTATGACTCGATTTGGGTTGTAGTCGATCGTTTGACAAAGGTAACTCATTTCATTCCAGTAAAGACTACCTATACCAGTGCAAAGTTGGCAAAGATATACATGACCAGGATCGTATGTCTGCATGGAGTTCCAAGGAGCATTGTGTCAGATAGAGGAACCCAGTTTACCTCAAAGTTCTGGAATCAGTTGCACGAAACTTTGGGTACCAGGCTGGAGTTCAGTACAGCTTTTCATCCGCAGACAGATGGACAGACCGAGAGAGTCAATCAGATTTTGGAGGATATGCTGAGAGCTTGTGCGCTAGATTATGGATCTAGTTGGGACGAGAATTTGCCATACGCAGAGTTCTCCTATAACAACAGCTATCAATCCAGTTTGAAGATGGCCCCTTTCAAAGCTTTGTACGGAAGGAGGTGCAGGACCCCGTTGTCATGGGATGAAGTTGAAGACCGTCAGTTGTTTGGACCGGATTTGATTAAGGAGTCTGAACAGAAAGTAAAATTGATTCACGATAGGCTCAAGGTAGCCCAATCCAGACAGAAGAGCTACGCAGATTCAAAACGCAAGGAGACAGTTTACGAAGTCGGAGACCGAGTTTACCTTCGAGTATCTCCCCTTCGAGGAGTTAAGCGCTTTGGAGTTAAGGGAAAATTAGCGCCACGTTTTG
This sequence comes from Triticum dicoccoides, assembly GCF_002162155.2. NCBI lineage: Eukaryota > Viridiplantae > Streptophyta > Magnoliopsida > Poales > Poaceae > Triticum > Triticum dicoccoides. The sequence goes on along the minus strand of NC_041380.1, from coordinate 524,906,956 downwards.
TAGGACCATACAAAGTTTTGGAGCGTATGGAAGAAGTAGCCTACAAGTTGGAATTGCCCGAGTTCATGACGTGTTCCATGTTTCCCAGTTGAAGAAGTGCCACTCAAAGATGGCTGATATACCGCTGAGAGATACAGTGCCGCTGGAAGCGATTCAGTTGGACACTGATTTGACATATGAGGAGAAACCAGTCAAGATTCTTGAGTATGCCAGCCGAGTCACCCGCAGCAAAGTTATCAAGTTTTGCAAAGTTCAGTGGAGCCACCACACGGAAGATGAAGCCACCTGGGAACGAGAGGAAGATTTGCTGAAGGACCACCCTCACCTATTTTCTAGCCAACCCGAATCTCGAGGGCGAGATTCATCTTAAGGGGGGTAGGTTTGTAACATTCCATATACACTAGGTCATCATTCCATATCATATTTCATCGCATTTTGGTTGATCCTAGAAATTCAACGCGACTCAAGGACCCTCGAGAGAGTTGGGGATTTCATTATTTTCAGATTTGAGTTTTCTCAAATTTGGAAATAGGATCATTTGATTTTATTTATTTCATTTTCAATTATTTCTATTATAAAAATGACGAGAGAGGGAATAAAATGACTTTCCCAAAATAAAGAAATATTGAGGGTTTAAATAAAAAAATCAAATAAGATTTTATTTTGGTTTTATTTGCTATTTTATTTGAATTTAGGAAACAATGCACGTTTTCAAAAATTGCATTTAGAGCCAAGAAAATGTTCATCCTGTACTAAATATTTTATTTAGACGAAGAAAATTTGTTTTGACATTTTTAGATTTTTTATTTATTTTTCTAGAATTTTTTTAGTCGCAGCGAAATTGTTTTTTTTTAAACGAGACCCCGCGCCCGACTGGGCCAAGGGCCCAGCCGCCCGCCGCCGCCTCTCGTCGGGTCGGGACAGGAGTCCTGACCTGCGCCGCCGCCGCCCGGGTCCTGGGAGGACTCCGCCTCCCGAGGCCAACCCCTCCCCCAAGTCGCCTCTCCCCGCCCCCTTTATAACCGTCGCCCCCTCCCTGCAGCCCACACCGCCGCCGCCGCCCCACGCCTCCAGCGTCGCCGCTGCCGCATCGGAGTTGCCGCCCCACCGCCCCGCACCACCCGCCGCCCGCCGGAGCCCCGAGCCGAGGTATCTGCCGCCCGGTTTTTGAGAAAAAACTGTTTTGGTTTTTTTTAAAACCCTAGTTTTCGTTTTTTCAATAGATCGGTTTTTCTCTGGTTTATTTATTTAGCGAGCGTTCGCTCGTCCATTCGTTTTAACGAACGCTTTCATCGTTTAGTTCCTGTTAACGAACGTCCGTTCGTTAACCTGTTCGTCGTATTTCTTTTTCTTGGATTAAATCCGCGGTTTTTCTGAACGCGATTTCTGATCCGATGTTTGTTTTAGTTTAACTTTTCGCACGTTTGTCGGAATCAGGCGATTCAAGTGTCTGGAGTTTCGTCTCAAAACCCTCTTTCCGTTTAACCAACTCAAACAAGTTTTTGCCTCAGTAAAATTTGCCCTAGTTTCAGATTAGTAAACGAAGCTTATTTCTTTTGTCGTTTGTCTTTCGTTGCTTCGTTCGGTCTGATTTTTTTTTGCCAACCGGAGTTCTTAAGTTGAACTTTTTGGTTAGATCTTTTATTCGAGCTTTACCTGTGCATTAGTTGAGTACTTATTGTATGCTTGTTTGTTTGCGATAGAGTACCCGGAGTGCGCCGCTTGCTACTTCGAATCGCTAGGTTTCACGGATCATCAGCAAGGCAAGTAACACTTTGATCATACCTTCCTATTACCCAGTTTTATTGCATTAGATCAATCCTCACATATTACATGATTAAGATCTAATTAAATTGTGGGTTTGGGAAGTAGATAAGGTAGTACCTATTACCTGTTATTATCAAACCTTAGGGAGTTACTTGTACGTTTGCTTATTATGCTATGCTATGCTAGTAGACGTAGATTGGGTGAGTGAAATCCATGACAGATGTGAGATTGTTAAATCAATGATTTATCTAAGGTGGCAACTTAAATACACATCTGGGTGGATTGAGGCACCTGGGTATTCCAGCGATTGCCTGTTTTTCTTTTGGACCGCCACCCAGGCTCAAAGGGATCATGAGATTATTCATACTAGAAACTTGCGAACTTTTACAGTGGTAGACTAGCAGATGTCACTATTAGGAAAAGGACTACTAGTGGCGCACCAGTTTTGCCTACTAATGGCGCACTACTGGTGCGCCACTAGTACCACGCCACTATTATTTTTTTAGTAATACAGGTGCGCTATTAGTATCTGGTATACTTTTTTTGCTTAATCTTGAGTCACTATGGCTTAATCTTGGGTCAATATGCTTAATCTCAGGTCAAATCGCACTACGAGGTCAAACTTCCCGAAAGGTCACCCATCCTCACACTACTCCAGCCCAAGCACGCTTAACTTCAAAGTTCTATCCAACCCAGCACCAGCTCACTTCACAGTCACTTGTTGATATATCTAGCATATCAATCTTATCAAACCTTGTTGATGTTTAGGACTTTGTTCATGTTCATGAGTGTGGTGAAATTTTGAAAAAATATTTCAAACTTCCGTTCATATTACGTATTATATTTTGAAAAAAAAATCTGAAAAAAAATCAAAACTAATTTTTTTTCAATTATGGTGCGCCACTAGTAAGTTTGAAATTTTCTAAATTTTTTTGCCTCCAGATCTTAAAAGCCTCGTAACTTTTTTTCTGTTAGGTTTTGAGGATTTTGAAAATGTTTAACGAGGTTCTTATGTAACTTTTCGAGTAGATGATTTTTCATATAGAAAACTTTTTAATCCGAGTTCGTATGCAAAAGTTATGCCCATTTTACAAATTCCAGAGAGATTTTGCAAATAAAGTCGAAATTCACAACTAGACCACATATCACATGGGAAACTTATTTTCTTTTATTTACTAGTTTTCAAAAAATATAAAAAATATAAAAAAATTACTAGTAACTAGTAATGGCGCACCACACCCACGGTGCGCCATTACTAGTTTTGAAAAAAAATAAAAAAATGAAACTTTTTTTTGAAAAATTTTTACTAATGGCGCACCGTGGATGTGGTGCGCCATTACTAATTTAACTAGTAATGGCGCACCACTCTCATGATGCACCATTACTAGTTTTGGAAAAAAAAATCTTGTTACTAATGGCGCACCGCGGATGTGGTGCGCCATTAGTATTTGGACACTAATGACGCACCAACACATGGTGCGCCATTAGTATATAGTAGTGGCGCACCACATGTCTGGTGCGCCATTAGTGTCAATTCCATCTATATCCCTTTTCTTAGTAGTGTGTAGGGGATGTAGGTTGGTACGGTCTACCCATTCGTAAGGTGCTAGCGCTTCTGAAAGACTATGTCTCGGTCATCCGTTTTTCAAACACCATGTAGTGCGAGATTCCCAACGGAGGAGATCGAGTCTTATGGGGAAAAGTGTGCAAACTTCTGTAGAGTGTATAAACTAATCATGGTTAGCCGTGTCCCCGGTTATGGACATCTTGAGTATCTAGCACCTGGATTATCATGTGAATCTCATCATGTTACTCTAAATTAATTTTGTTGGGTTTTAATGATGATGCTTAATTGGGATTGAGAGCGCTTCTACACTCTCAATGTTTAACAACTACCATGATAGTTAAATAAAATTTATTTCTTTGTAGTAGGGAAAAATTGGCTTTACGCAAAACTGTAACCATAGAGCTTTCCACCAGCCAAATATGCATATAGAATAGCCTTATTCTTTTATTGCTCTCTATGTGTTACATTGCCAGCATATTTCATGTGCTGACCTGTTTCGGGCTGCAACGTTAATGTTGCAGACTTTTCAGACGACGAGTAAGGTGTTTTTATGTCGTGGTTCTATACTCAGTGATGCCGTTGGAGTTGATGGACTCACTTATCTTCCAAGCCTTCCGCTCTTATCGTTATTAGATGGCCTTAAGTCATATTTATTGTAATAAGTTCTATTTTGAGACTCTCGATGTAATAAGTGTGTGATTGCTACTCTGTTATAAATCCTTCAAGTACTGTGTGGTGTCAGCATTACTGATCCAGGGATGACACCTGAGCACAGAGATTGGACCGTTTGAGATCTGGTCGCTACATACTAAAAGTATGGAAAAGGGCAAACTAGAAGTATGATTCTACTAGGAAGAACTAGGGATAATCAATTGAACTTAAGTAGAAAAACAACCACCTAATTCACAACAAACAGGACATCATGATGTTAATTAGCAATCCTGCCGTGTACCAAACACCGGCCGTGACGATAACTACTCCAACTACACTCTTGTTACATAGTCACATAAACGCGTGCAGCGAGGTATTATCTCTGTAAACTAATGTAAGACCTTACACGACTACTTAGTGATCTAAAAGGTCTTATATTATATTACAGAGGGAGTACATAGTAAGCTAGGATTTGGCATCAACCTTTTGTGTCATTTTCCCAAAATGATGAGACCAAATAGTGAAGTCATCCATAATGTTCTGTGTGACAGGAGGAAGTACCTTAACTGCAAATTTCATGGCTGGATTAATATTTTGTGTATGAATATCCTTAATGCTTAAACCATTATATTATCTTGGTTTGCAAACATTTTTCCATGCAACTAATCCCCTACGATTATAGTTGAGGGATCAAATTTGGACTTTGTGATAGTTGAGGGGCCTGAGTTATAACTTTTCTTGTCAAAATAATGATGCACCGGTCTCATGAGCATCCTCAAGAAAAAAAACAGGGCCTCTTTTTACAGGAAATGTAAAGCAAAATCATCGACTGAAACCACGGAATATCATCTGGGCAACGTGCCTCTCTGCGGAATAATCACCTGAGGATCTCAAAGAGCCAACCCCAGCTTTCGTCACAGCTCTGATGCTCATGTGCCCACTGGGGATAAAGGGGCTAGGGGTGATGACTGACGACTGATGGAGATGCATCCTGCCGAAAGAAACGAGAGAATCAACCTTTCAAAAGTCGCGCATTGCCTATATATTCCTCTAATCTAGAATCATATCGATGCCCTAGCCCATTCGATGGACGACCCAAACTAACAGCGGCACTGCTGATTAATTAGTCATTTATTCACAGTGGAACTGAAGAACATATTTTACTACTACTACATTGGATTTGCAACATCATGCAATGGATAGATAGGTAATCCTCGCTCCTTTTCGTCTCAGCCATATCTTTCCGAATTTCTACCGAGATTACGCGGCCTTTTCAGTCGCCATCAACTGCTCATCATCACATCAGAAGGAGAATAATTGCCTTTCACCGGCAAATGCATCCGGTTAGTCTGATCCAATCCAGTTGCGGGCGTCGAGAGGTTCCGGTTCTCTCAGGCTTGTTGGTGCGTGTCGCTGCTCCTCTTAGGGACCTTGATCTCCAGCGACCCCGCACCGTCGTCGAAGTAGGCCTCCACCCTGCCCCCGTCGGCGTCCTCCGGCAGCTCCACGCGCCGCACGAAGCCGTGCTCCCACCACCGGCCGGCGCGCCAGTCCCGGCCGTCCGCCGGCGGCGCCCGCCATAGCCCGCTCACGTCCACCACCTTTGCGCCGTCGCCGCTTACCTCCACGTCGCACTTTCTTCCACCTGATGATCATGTCAAAGATAGCAAAATTTAGTGCTAGATACTGCACAAGTACCATGTGTACAATACGATATGATAACGGTGCAAGTGTGCTTGGCTTTGTTGGTTTTGGCAATCGTGTGGCACAATCTACCGCTCGCTTTTCCGCAAGCAAGCGGCACTAGACTGGTCTGGATCAAAGTGGTGCGCCACACGCAGACGCAACGAATAATTTGCCAAGAAAAAGCGACGGCGACAGAAGGCTGCACGTGACCATGACTATAGTGCTGCGGCAAAAGCAAAGGGATAGCAACGGGGAAAGCACACACGAGCACACCCCTCTAGTAGATAGCTAGCAAGTTGCAATCTTGTAAGAACATCTTGATATATGTGGCGAAATGCAAAGGTGTTGGATTCCTACACAAGCCGTGTGGCATCTTCTGAGGTGTTGTTGATCGACGGACAGTAGAGGAGCACGGTAACTTACTAAGCTCGTTCATCTAGACATCTGCTGGTCGATATATTCCTAGACAATCAACGCAGCTAAATCGACCGGGAGTGGAACCCGTGCACTTGGTACAGAGGTCAGATCATACATGCATTTACTGGAACGGCGAATCTATGCTAAAACTTTGGTACTTTTGTCACTTGGGACAGAGGTTTCAGTTTGAAGCTTGAACAAAAATCTGATCGTATGTACTACTGTACTTTTGTTACTACTCAAGTTAAGTCATCTTCGACAACAGACGAACACAGCCGATCTTGTACTGTGAAACAATCGATGGAGCGAGCTGTGTGCGTACGGGGCACGTACCTGGTATGTCGGCTCTGAGGCAGTACTCGCAGTCGTTCTCGGCCCAGTCGACGGTGGTCCGGGCGCCGCGGCGGAGCGCGGCGAGCAGCACGTCGGACTCAAACTCCCACATCGGAAACGCATCAGCCGGGTCGAAGAACTTGCCGAACAGGTAGGGGCTGAACAGGGAGCCCTCCGCGAACACGGCCTTGGCGTCGGCGTCGGCGCCGGGGGACTTGAGGAACGCCGTGAAGGTGTTCTCCAGCAGCGACATGCACCACTTGGGCGCGGCGCCGTCGGCCCGGACCTCGATCGCTCGCCGCGGCATCGGCGCTGGCTGGTGGTGGGGATCGAAGGCAGGCAGGGGAGCGGGCTGAGGGGGTGTGGACGAGGGTGCTCGCGTTATATAGTACGGGGCACGTACGGTGGTGGTGGAGTTGGCGGTGGGGCATGGGGAGCGGCCGGGGGCGGTGGTGGTGGTGGAGCTGATTGGCCTTTGCGGAAAGCAAAGCGTGGGAGGCGATTCCGCCCGGAGTTGGCTGGCTCTGCTTTGATCTATTGTGTGATTCCCGCCTTTTTCATCGCCTGGATCTTTATTTCCGTCGGGCGCGGCGGACTTGGCGGGCTAATGGGCCGAGGATGCCCGGTATGTATAGATTTCTTTTTTGCCACAACGGCGTCATATACTCATATATTTCATTTATAAACCCACATGTAATTCCTTCACAACTTTCTATAGAGCAATAAAGTGAGTGTGATTCCCCCAAAAAAATTATCTAAAACGTTTGTAAATACCAACCCCTCACAGCGAACGTTCGGGGGATATCTTGGTCCTTTTCTTTTTCTTTCCATTTTTCAGTTTCTTTTTAAATTCGGTTTATTTTACTTTTATTTTTTACTAATATATAAATTAAATTTTAAAAAATCAAATCTTCAAAAATTGTTCCCTTCTTTCAAATTTAAAATTGTGTTTTTATAAAATGTATGTGAATTGTTCCATTTTAAGAAAAATGTTCAAATATTTAAAATTTGTTCTAGCATGACAGAACAACGTTCACAATTTAAGAAAAAAACAACAATGTATTTATAAATTTTCAGGACTTCAAAAATTGTTTGCCTTTTAAGAAAATTTTCAGATTTTTCTTAAAATGGGAATTTAAAAATATGCTTGAATTTTCAATTTTTGCTCCCTAATTTCCAAAAATATTGGAATTTAAAATTTCCATGTTTAATTTTTTCTTGTTTTCAGAAAAATAAAAAATATTTTAAAATATGGAATTTTTGAAATTTCATGTTTAAAAATTTGCACTTGTTTTTAAAAAATGAGACAATTTTTTGCCAAAATTTTGGAATTCTAAATTTTGGTTGTCTTTTTCAAGAGCAGTTTTGCAATTTCAAACTTTGTTCACATTTTTTTTCAAAAATTGTTCATGTATTAAAAAGTGTGTTCAGATAATTCAAAAATCTATAGGCTATGGTAATTCACTTCATGACCCGTGCGGAAAAGCATGTTCTCAATTTGAAGGGATCGATCAAGGGTCATCGAGTGATCAATCGGAACTGGGTGTGCGGCCTTGATATTCGTTGACAATTTTTGCCGCTGCTTTGAGGTTCGAAAAAATGTCTTCGTTCGTCTCTACCATGGCGTTCATTCCTTTGATGACTACTTCATCTTGAAGAAGGATGTCGTGGGAAGGATTGGGTTCTCTTGTTACCAGAAGTGCACGACCACGCTGCGGATGCTTGCATATGGCATGGCCGCTGATTCGTGGGACAAATCTTCTATATCTAAATAGCTAGCCCCCACTAACTATTTCTCTCAACATGCAAGCATGCCATATCATCCCACAACAAGCATGAGAAAATGCCCACCCCCACTATCCTATTTCTCTACATGCAAGCATGCCACTTCATCATTAAACATGCATGAAAAAAAGACTCATCTCAACATCCAAACATACATAAGAAATTTCATTCTATTATGCTATTTATAATTAATAAAAAAATTACAACTATATAGTAATCGAACATAATAAATTATATGTATTTCTAGTTTGAGCTTTTTATATTATTACTTCAAATATGCATGTATCATGCAACGAATCACATTGAAATATTGCAAAATAACCCCGCAACAACGTGCGGGTGTCATCTAGTACATATGGATATCTAAGAGCACATCCGGAAATGCCATGGTAAGATTTGCTACTGTCTTGGTCTTGATGTTTGGACATCAATACCTAAGAGAACCAACTATGGCAGACACCTAGAGGATCTTGGCAATGTCTGAAGCAAGAGGATGACCAGGTTTCTCTGATCTCTTGCAGCATTCATTGGAGATGGAAGAACTACCCAAAAGCTCTACAAGGGCAATATAAGGGTCATGTTAAGAAGCCCACTATCATTCTTGAAGCGGTTGCATTACATGATCTTTGGCTTTGGCACGCTTTCTTTGGCATGCACGATTTGTAGTTGTTCATGAAGCTACTAAACAATGGGATCCGAAGACATTGTGGGAGGTGATGACATGTTGTGTGATTAGACACAACATGATCATCGGGGATGAGGGTGAGGATGTTGCAAAAGGTCTTGAATTTGAGAACATGGATGATCCTATGAAACTTTAAGACCAGAATCTGACCACATTTGATGAGTAAAGGGGACAACAATGTTGCAGCGTAAGCAACTCATGAGCAACTAAAGGAAGATCTGATTGAGTATTTGTGAGCGGGTAAAGGGGACAACAATGTTGGAGAGTGATATTTAAATTGGAACCACTGCTGCATTTGAACATTTTTAACTAAACTAGAACTAGATATGTGGCTATATTGAGCCCGCGGATGTATGTAGACTTAAAAAAAATGTTGCGACTAGCTTTGGACGGTTGCCTCCCGCTTCCATGTCTGCGGACTAGCCTTCCTATCATGAACGGATGCGGTGTCCGGTTTGCGGGTCAGCATTGGAGATGTCAGGGCATCTTGAAAGCGGACCCTCAAACTGCCCACAAACGTCGGGATGGCATGGTCCGGATGCGTTTAGCCATCCAACGCGGACCTGTATCCGCCAGCCGACCGGTCTGGACATACTTTTTGCCGCAAAGTCGAAATAAACTTGGGGGAGGGGGCTTTGCATGAGTCCGAACATCAGTCACGTAGAACTCCGATACCCTCAGCCCACCCAAAACCGCTCCCAGACCCCGCGCGTCCATCGTCCCATTTTTCTCTGCATCCGTTTTATCTCTTGCCTCCGCGGCCGCTCCACCACCCCGGGCGCCCCGCCACACCCTTGTTGGAAATCGATGACCCCATCTCCTCAACCGCTACACCCGGGCTCCTACTACTCTCGTACTAGTTGTTGGATTCCCCCGAAGAGCAAGGGTGATGTAGCACAGTAGCAGAAAGTATTTCACTCGGTTAAGAATAAAGGTTTATCAAATCAATAGGAGTCTATAAGCTAGCAACATAAGCAACACCTGCGCACAAACTAAATAAATACTTGCACCCAACTTGGCAAGGGGGTTGTCAATCCCTAGTTGCAAGGTTAATAAAAAATAGTGATAGATAGTGATATGGCAAACGACAAAATAGTAAAGTGAGCAATAAAGCAACACAAATAATAATAATAGAGAATGCACCCGGGGGCCATAGGTTCATGTCATTGTTGCCGCCATGAGCTGGAGTTGACGACCCACATGCCATTTTGGTATAGGTACATGCTACAGATTTGAAACATGGTTAAAGACCGGCTAAACCTTCACCACACTCTCTTACTACGGAGCACTGTTCCATGGAGCGACCACTCCCCCCTACTCGTAGCTAATTTGGAAAAGTTGGCCGCCGAGGAATGCGAAGATTTTCCTTTGGCTAGCCTCCCTTAACCATTGTTGGACAGCCGATCACACGCGCATCATAATCTCCCCCATGATCGGGTTTGCAAACTCTGCAACCAGGAGAGCGAGATCCTACACCAGTTGCTTGTGGGCTGCGTCTTCTCTCGCATCGTTTGGCATGACACAATGGCCTGGTGCCGCCTGCCCACCCCCCCTTCAGACCGCGTGACATGATTCTTTGACTTGTGGTCCACAACAATGTCCATGGCACTGGCTAGCCTGCGTAGGGGTATTAACTCTCTGATCATTCTAACAGTGTGGACTATCTGGAAGCACCGTAATGGCAAACTTTCTAATGGACCCCTCCTCCACTCAACTCTCCAATGACATAAAAAAGGAGGCGCCTCTATGGGCTAGAGCCGACGCCAAAGGCCTAGATTAATCCATGTAACCTGAACTTACTCTCTGAGGCTGAGCAATCTTACCCCCTCTCTACTTAATCCATGCTTTTGATGTCGCCATGCTTGTGTACGTCACCAAAAGTAGCACCCCTATAAACTATCTCCCCTACTTATGAATGAAATGATACACATCATTGCATATTCGTAATTAAAGCTTCACCAGATTCAACCTAACTCTTGAAGTTGGATGAGGACGGTTAAGCTTTTGTTGACAAGCGTTGTGATAGATAAAAGAAAGCAAATTGCACGTTTAATACGTCAACTCGTTGCGCGTTAGAGCATCTCTAGTAGATTCCGTAAAAACGGTCAAACCTTGGTATTTATGGTACAAGCTGAAAAAATCATCCCGAATAGATCTTGTAAAACAACATATCCTGTAAAAAAAAAATTGCAGGCTCCCCTATATTCGAACCCCAGTCTGTTATGTTTAGAGGATTTCGGCCGTTTTTGGAGGATCCTGTAAAGCCGGTCAACGCCGGAGCAGGGGACCTCTCGACGCCGTGCACAAGCAGCGAACAGGCGGAGGAATTCGCCGACAGCTGGCCGGAGCATCGCCAGAGCACGCGTCGGCCCGGCGCGTCACCAAAGTAGGTAGCGGGCCAAATCAGGCGGAAATCAATGTTCGAGTTCGTCCATGCCTGTGTCCCAGGGAAGAAGAAGCATGAGGAAAAAAAAATGTTTACTGTGTGGGTTTACAAAATTTGTTCCGACTGACGCCTCGCTGTATCGTAAATTCGTTTTAGGGGAGCCCGTATAGTGTTTTTACAGGTGGTGTTTATGGGATTGCTAGAGATGCTCTTGCACCGAACCCACGTCTAGATTGTTCCCCACCAAAACCCTAGAATCCCCTAATCCAATCCCCACCGGTTCCCCACGTCTGCCGATGGGGCTCTTCTCGTGGTGGAGGGGCTCCCGCCGCGGCTCGCCGGAGCAGGCCCCGAGCCAGCAGGCCGCGAAGGGAGCGGGAGGCGCGCAGGCCCAGGTGGCCGTCCCCGGCACCCATGGGGCGGTGGAGGTGCTGCGGCAGCGGCAGCCGGACGCGACGGTCTTCGAGTTCGGGTCGGCGGCGGAGTCGGGCACCGCCGTCACGCTCGCCGGCTACTGCCCCGTCTCCGACGAGCTCGAGCCGTGCCGCTGGGAGCTGGTGCCCGCCACCGGCGAGGGCGCCCCGCAGTTCCGCATCGTGTTCTGAGCACGAGGAGATAAGCACCCCCTATGCTGCCGTCGCGCTATCTATCTTGGGTGTTGCGAGGTTTCTTGGGTACAAAGGTGTGATCTTTGGCTGTATACTGGTGCTTGTGCATTTCCCGAAATAAAGCTTGAGATATTGATGAGTCCTGGTGGATGATAACATGTGCTGGCTGAAATTCTGGGCTTGCTGTCGTTTGTGATGAACAAATTAGCCAATTTCGGCAGCTCTTTATAACACTACCAAATTAGATTGCTGTACTTTTGGCTTTTGTATGCACTGAAATTTGTGGGCCAGCCATTTGTTGAAATATTTTCAAGATGCAAACTAAATCTTCATAGGGATTAGGGAGGTAGTACCTTGAAATTGTGGTGGAAGTCAATTTGCTCACTGGGAGATGTAGGAGTGTATGTCCTGTTGCATTGTTAGACATGAGTCCAAAAGATATCAAACAGGGAACCTGGGCTTGAATTGCTCCTTGACCAATGGTAAGGACAAGTACCTTGCCACGACTGTCCGAGCAATAATTTCCTCATTGAGCACATATGCAGCCATTTCCTGCCTTTTTTTGTGTCTGTACCTTACCTTTGGGCTTAGAATTTTAGTTGATAGCACATACATGAAGATCCCAAACTAGTTGGTTCATGCCAATTGGAAGAAATTAGGTTTTGGCTTTCAAATTAGCTTATCTTGATGTATTGCTGTACTTTTGGCTTTGGTATGCACTGAAATTTGTGGATCAGCCATTTGTTGAAATATTTGCAAGGTGCAAACTAAATCTTCATAGGGTTTCTCCAAAATGATTTGCTTCACTATTATTTGATGGAAAGGGATTTCTTTATGTGGTTAGCCATTTCAAATTTCCGCCCTGAACTCGCTTGCAATTTTTTATCTTAATAACTTGTAACCTGAACTAGCTCACAATTTATGATGCTCTTATATTGGATGGCGCTAGTTTTCATGTTTAGTACTAGTAGTGTAGTAAGAGGCTACTAGTATAACAACAAAGCTGATGAGTGGTGATGATGAACACCTCCTGTACTCGAGCTTGAGCCAGAATTCGAGAAGGGAGAGCAAGCTTTTAAATTGATGTAGGAACTGCTAGGAAGATAGGTGGGAGCAAATACAAAATTGTGTAACTTTTGACTGTTTCTGAAGACACACTACCAATCTGTAACATGTATACATGTAGCGGTTTTAAAAGGGATAGTGCATTTGTATGTATCAGACAACTTTCCACTTTGCCTAAACAAGAATCATAGCCTGACATGTTCTTTTGCCAAATCTACATTTTTTTTTCATTTGAACTGAAAAGTGAAAACCCAACAGCATGGTCCAAACATTACAAATTCATGTTCCTGTTCCAGAAACAGCTCGGCAGGACTTGCTATTCTCATTAACAAGTGTTGCAGAATAGCTGTAGCCTGAAGTTGTAGAATCAATATCAAAATATGTATAGGGATCCCATATGTATTTGTGATCTGAAAGTGCTGGTGCATTGTCACTCAAAATGATGATGGTGTATTGAATCAGTTTGTTGGGGTCTTGTGGACCTCCTCTGTTTGTTTGTCGAGATAATATAACCCGGTTATACTCATTTGTTGATGTAGTTCCCCCCTTTTGTTCTTGATATTCCTGGAACAAGCTTGTATGTGCTCTATCATTTGCAAACTATCAGATGTGCGTTGCTTTAGTTCCTCCCTCTGTTTTGAATTATAAAGATGTTCTTATTTTTTTCTGAACCGGATATATATGGCCGTGTTTTTGTGTGTTTGTTCACTCATTTCAGCCCCTATATAGTCCCCTTTGAAATATCCAAAACGTTTTATAATTCAGAGCGGAGTACTAGGGTCTGATATGAAGGCTGGTTGCATCCCAGTACTAGGGGGCTGTTTGGTTTGTGACTAACTTAGCCAAAGATTGCCACAACTAAGGTTAGGCAAGTTTGACCAACTTAGGTGAGTGTTTGGTTCAAGCCACATTTGGGCCCCACATGGCATACACACAAAAAGTGTGGTAAGATTCCCTTAGGCTCCAATTTGTAGCTCTCATTTTGATGAACTAACCTTAGACAAGTTTGGCAAAAATGTGTGGCAAAGTGTGGCAATGCTAGTCCTAAAACCAAACAGCCCCTAGGTCTGATAGTTTTGTAGGTCTGATATGAAGGCTGGTCATCCCTCTGTTTTGCTGCCCATCTTATGGTGTCGCTCACTTATGGTCCGTTGATGCTCTGTGTTCAGTGCTCACTCTCTAATAAACTCCAGCAACTCCTTTAGCATCCTAGATACTAGATCATGAAAGGCGCGCGTTGCTGCGCCCGTCTAATTTGACAGTATAATATTAGTGATTGATGGAATTGTAGAGGCATTATACTATAGAGAATTGGTATGCAAATTATGATATAATAATATATAAATTACTCCGTAGGAATATCTTAGTGGACATACAACCACGGAAGTATCTCGGTACCTGGTATTAGGGCACATTTATGTCAAAGTACATTTTTTTATTATTGATCATTAAGGCGATGTGATTGATTGTCACGAAAGAAGGTGGTGTTTGTTTTCCCGGAAATCACATGTTGCCATTGAGAAATTTTAGTACTCTATTAGTCTCTCAGATGTGCTCTAAGGTTCCACGCCCTTCTATTTTTCTAGTATAGAATAGAAGAAATTTCTATAAATATATGCAATGAAACATATAGCAGATGTCTCCTATATGAGATAAATCACCAATGCCCGAGACAATAGGTGTGTTCTAATATTCTAGGAGTTCTAGCGACAACACAGGCAACTCTACACACTATCACCCTCGAACAACTCTCTAAGCACTGAAAGCATTCCTTAAAAAGGTTGATAGAGTATTTCACTATTTCGTATGATATCAACTGGAGCTATAAGCATCTGTTATTGCAGTGGTACTAAAGTCCAATACTATGATAGGTCCTTCGTGCAAATATATATGACATACATAGAAGTAAGCTTTGCATTATCCACATGGTCCAAATATACCAATCAAAATGTTCTATGCAGCACACTCAGAAATATTTATGTGGGGAATTTAATTCGACCACGCAATCACATATTTTTGAGGAAAGAGTTACACAAAGGCATGCTTACTAAGCAAAACCTCATCATGTCAAGCATTGACATATACAAACAACTCTGGAAAAGTTGTGGCAACATATAATAGAATGCAATTTACAACACTTCTCTATGAAAGTACAAGGAGACCGGTTCCTATCTAAGGAAGTCATCACCTGCATGTAGGCAGATTAGCGTCACAACATTGGTGTGGGTAATCTTATAAACAATACATAGTGAGTTATAAAATTGGTATAGAATTTTAAAATTCACTAAATCAAGTAAAAGAAAAACAATACATCAACTCCTGTCAAAGATTGCCTCGGAATACTTCAGCGCCCCCACTGCAAAATGCGTCGTATTTCTCATGACAGCTAAGTTATAAACTCATACTGAAAATGTATATAATTTAGACTACCATGCACAGACTACTGTCAAACTCATCCCAAAAACACAACCTTGAGTCTTTTAAGTACGCAGGAAAATTTGTACCAAACACAAAATGCTAAAATAATAGAAAGCCAAAGTTATCAAATACTTGCAGATCTCCATGTATCTTTATTTTTAGGAAAGGAGCCACTTACTCTATCAAAATAACATAACATGGATTTTCATCCTTATTGTTGTCTTGCATTTTTGCAGTCAAATTATGTCAGATTGTTCCATCCAAGCATGTGGTTATTGCACAATAAGCTAAATATCATTGTTGAGACTAAAATACCTGGAGGCCAACGAAGAGGCAATTCCCAGAACCAAAAACAAAGTTGAACACACAATGTTTGGCGGATTTCTTGTTATTCTGCTTGCCTTATGCCCTCAACATGCTCCTGGGGTTTTGTGCCCAACTTGGAGCGGGAGCCACTGCATTACAAAACCTCATTCATGTGCATCTTTTCAAACCAACCAGAACCAACAGAAGCACGAACAATAAAGGCAAGAGATATATGTCACTATAGCCGTGACACGTAATTATTCCCCGATTCCAGCACATACCTCTGTAGCGGACCAACAAGTACTCAAGTAGTAAGAGCTATAGTATGTCCGCCCAAATTCTCAACGTTCTTGTGGGTGATCTGAAGCCTGCAAGGGGCGGTCTGCACTGCGGTTGCTCTTTGAGGTGCTAGATGGAGTAGACCGCTTGTTTGCTTCTTCTACCCCATGCATACAACATTAAGTTGCATGCTGAACCAAATTGTTGATATAAGAAAGTTATTCTAATCTGAAGGTACAACAACGTTCTAAGAAAATTATCATGATCAGACAACAAACTAACCGAACAATAACATTATTGACTTCAGATTGCATTTATACTTGTCCCATGTGATGTTGATGCTGAGAGCTACCTGCACTTTAGTGAATTTAAACCATGTTGAACTTAACATAAGCACACTGCTGAATCTAAATATTTGGTGTTTATGCTGGCTAGGTTAATTCTCTAAGAAATGATACAAATGATCTAGATACTTAATTCCTTAGTCGTCGTCACAATTCAGATGTTCAAGTCAGCAAGTTAGGTGTCAAGCGTGTCAATTAGAAGCACATGGTGGGTATTTGATTTCGTTCAAATCCAGGGTACACTGACTGAAGCAAAGACGATTAGATTAGGGGGCAGGGGATTACAGAGTGAGACAACAATGGGGAATTGGAGAATGCACTGGTAAGATGTGACTACTCCATGTTGACAAATCAACTGATTGCAGACGAATTCAATTTGGACTCACCTCATATATATTTTCAGCAAAAGAAATCAATTGCTTCCGATCACAATTCAAAAGGTTGGGTTACTTATCATGATCAGGTGCAGACTGCAGCGATTGAAGGAATTGCCAGCAGGAGGGCATGGCGGCTGCACCTAGCGACTTTCCAGACTCTCGGGCCACGGGCAAGGTCAAGGGAGTGCAGAAGCGCGCCCGTCGTCTTGCCCGACAATGTGCTTGTGGACGCGGACAAAGCAATACTGTGAAACAAGAGGAGGAGCCCCAGTCAATACGCTAGATGTAAACAGAAGCAGTCTGTGAATAATTTAAAGGGAGGAGCCCGAGAATAAAATGGAACAGGTAACTGGGGATCGGCCTAACCTGAAGATCGTAAAGGACGTTGAGGTACAAGGTTGAACAAATTCAGCGCGAGGTTGAGTGCGCTCGGCCGCTACCGCCCCCCGCTCCGCGCCCGCCGGCAGGACGCCATACACCGATACACGTCGAGGAGTCACGCACCGGTGTGACCAGAGACATCGCCCTCGCCCACCACGCATACACGGGGGATGTCCCTCCCTTCCTCCTCCTCCTCCTCTCTCTCTCGGCGGCGCACCAGGTCTTGCCCTAGGCCAACGTCGGGAGATGTCGGGGTGGGATTGAATGGGGCTAGGAGGTGGCCGCAGAGTAAAATCGAGATCGTTCGTGCGAGATCCGACGGTGACCCGTAGCATTGATCCACAGGCTTTCGATTCTGCCCCTAGAGCAGCAGCCCAAGGACAGTCGGCCCAGGAGTAGCCCATGCGGGAGAAAAAGCGTGCGTTGGACGGGCTAGGGACAAACGTGGCCCAGCAACCAGAAACGTGCGTTGAAGGTCGAACTGTAGGACAAATCTGACGGCCAGGAACATCTGCATCGTCAAAATGGACGGTTAAAAACTCTAATTGCTGAGAGAGCTCGCTTTAGGTGCGGTTATACTGTCCTTAATTGCACGCAGCTTCTGGGCAGTGGGGCCAAGCAGCCAGTGTCCAAGCCCAGCTCTGCTCCACCAGCTCGCTTCCCGCACCATGGAGAGCAGAGCACCACACCTTATCGTCTTCTTCTCTTGTTCGCGCCAATGGCGCTCAGCCTCTTGAACCCTGCTCCCTCCTCCAAGATCGCACTCAAAGCTCCAGTCCCGCCACTCCCGAACCGCTCGTTTCTCTTCCCGCCACCGCGCCTGCCTGCTCTCCACGTTGCCCTCCTCCTCCGCAGTCCGCCGCACCGGCGCGTCCAGTCGTCGTCGGCGCCGTCGGCCCCGCCGACGGACGGCTCCCCGACGCCACCATCGTCGAGGGAGGAGGCGGTCGCGCAGGCCAGGTCGTGCCTGGCCACGGCGCTGCGCAAGCCGCTCAACAACTCGCTCCCGGCGCGGAAGCTCAAGAAGCAGCAGCGGCAGGCCCGGTTCCGCGCCGAGATCCCCGTGGTCGACGACTCGCCGGGCTCCCTCGCGCGCCTCGCCTTCGACGTCTTCTCGGGCCTCGGCGTGTCCCGGAAGGGCTCGCCGGCGAGGCTGCTCCTCGTGTGGCCCTCCGCGGAGGACCAGGCGGTGGCCGTGCGCGAGTTCAAGAACTGGGGGGACACGTCGGCGCTGGCGCACGCGCAGCTGGACGCGGTGGCGCCGGACGCGCTGGGCGCCTGCGACGCCGCCGTGTTCCTCTCGCCGGGGCGGCCGCAGGTGGAGAAGCTGCGGGCGGCCGTCAGCGCGCTGGACCCCAGGCCGGCGGTGCTGTTCAACCCGGGGTGGAGCTACGAGGTGGAGGAGGAGGGGTTCGGCGGCGTCGCCAAGGGCTTCGTGGGCTCCTTCAACGTGGTCTACTCCTTCATGGGGCTGGAGGTGAAGGGGCTGCTGAGCAAGAAGAAGGGCGTGCTGCTCCGGTGCGTGGAGGGCGGCAGGTTCGGCGGCGAGAGCTGGGTGCTCATGATGGAGGACGAGGAGAAGGAGCCGGAGCTGAAGGTGGTGTCGCGGATGAAGCGGCGGCCGACGGTCGGCGAGGTGGAGAACATGATGTACAACCTCATGGCCGCCAACTCGCCGGTGACCAAGTCCGCCAGGTTCCTCAGGGAGCTCGTGTCCAACGTCACGGGAAGGAAGGGGAAGCCGTGACATTGGTTTCATTGGCCTTGTGTGTTCACGGCGTCTCCTGAACTTTCAACACTTTGTTGATTGCCTGAAAACTCTGAAATGGTTGTAGTGGTGCAGCAACAAGTTTGCATTTGCAATGCATCTTCGGAATATGATAGGCAATGTTAACCTATGGATAATAGAAGTTTTGCGCGCTAGCAAATGACAGAAATCAGGTGTGCAACAACTTGGGATTAACACCCATTGTTGATAATACTAGTGTATGATACTATATTCGTAACAGTTTGTTTAATTCACATATAAATGATTTTTAAGGACATCACATCTAAGCTCCCACAAATATATAATGCAGCAACAAGAAATAAAAACTAGGACAAAAAAATAGACCACAAACAAAATGAATATCAGCTTAGATGTGATGTCACATATATTCATAATGCATAGTATCGTAGTATTTTGGTATCGTAGAGGACTATATTTATTGACATGCATAACACAAAGTAGCACATCATGTAATATAATACAGTATCAAGTATCAGGATATGATACTCAATCATCTCTTTCTTCATTTAATTCCATACCACCTCATCAAAATTGTTTAGTTGTCATGCATCCATTACGAACAACTTTAAATATCTTTGTTCATCATGACCATTTTCAGTGCTCAGAACGGAATTGAAGGGAATTATTTTCTGGCGTAAGGCAGGCGGCGCTGCTTTCATTGGGATTAGAGGGGAAATAGTTACAGGATGGTACAAATTCCTAAGAGGTGATGCTTAATTTTGAAAGGAAATAATTCCCGATGCTTCTTATTCCCAAGAGATCAATCACGCTTGGGCCGCTCCGACGCCACATTTTATTTTTCACTGTCGCCCTTCTCAATCACTTCTCGGTATCGCCCACCGGCATGCTTCGTTTTGACTACTCGCTGTTGGTAGACACGGAGAAGGTCAGATAAGTATTTATAAACAAGATCAGTAGAGCCATTGATACATGTGCATGTTTTATTATAGGCTTTAGTGTGTTTCACCAATCAACCTGTTCTGAAGATATTGCACTTGATTTTTCTGAATACAGAGTACATGGTACGTCGCCTTCACTGCTTCTCATGTTTGAGTTTCTAGTTTTTACAGTAAACTATAGCCCGTCTCACACAACTGCAGAAAAATGTGCCACGTAGGACAACGGACGAGAAGCCGTTGGGGCGTCAGGGCCATTGTTTTGCAGACTTCTACTCGTTGCTCCTTAGTTTCCCACTATGCATTCCTTTCTCTTTGGTAAGACAGTAAGAGCATCTATAATCGGACTTGGTAAAACCAAGTCCTCGCAATCTTGCGAGCTGAGGAAGAATATTGGCGCCGTAGAGATGGAGCCAAATGGGTGACGAAAGGATACATTCAAGTAAAACTGGAACCCACTCTCTAGTGATGACCTGCTTACCTTGCTAACTGCTCAAAGGGGCACTAACGCTAGGATAGTCTGGAGATGCGTAGGGGCGCTGTTTTGGTCGCTTTGGTCGGTTCGGAACAAAATTATGATTGAACAAAAGTGCCCTGCTCACCCAGCTGATATTATCTTCAAATGCCACATTTTCCTACAGACTTGGGTGCAGTTGGGGAAAACGCGTGACGCGGACCGTATGAACGGGATCATGGAACAGATCAGGGCGACTATGGTGAAGGCTCGACAAACTGCTGCGCCAGTTTGGGACTTTTGCGCTGAGTTTGGTTGATGTTTAGTTGATCTTTTGGGCATATTTGGCTCATGTTATGTTGGCTAGAAACTGTTCTTATTTAGACTAGACTATGCCGGGATGTGACGCCCGATGTTTACTTCCGTTTGGTTTGTATGTTTTAAACTATGTGTAGATGCTGCCTAGTGGCTTTATTAATTTAAAGCCAAACGCTTCTAGCGTCTACGTTCCAAAAAAATAATCGGACTTGGACTAATTTGGACCCTTATACATTCACAGATGTGTTTGGACACTGTTTGGACGTGTCAATTTTGAATCTTCATTTGTCCATACGCACAGCCATGTCTTTCAAATTACCCGGTCAAATGCATATGACCGGTGGGGATGAAGAGAGAACGAGAGAGAAAAATAATAAAGTGATAAAGTGGTCCAAAATGGGCCGCTTTGACGTGGCGGGCTGTTCGTACACCCTCGTATCCTTCTCAGATATGGGCTCAATTTGAGGGTTTCATGGACAAGCGAGACATGACGAAAATTTGGAGGGTTCGATTGGATTGTGTTTTTCTTATCTCTCTTGTCCGGACTGTTCGGACTGTCCGCACGAACATATGAGGGCAGTTTAAGGGATACGGTTGTAGATGCTCTAAAAAAAGTTGAAAACTCCTTTTTTTAATCACAAACTTTATTGATTTAAACAACATTTAGGTGCGTCGAGGGCGGGAGGTTCGGCGGGGAGAGTGGGGTGCTCATGATGGAAAACGATCGGCTTGGTGGAGAACATGATGTACGACCTCATGGCCACCAACTCGCTAGTCACCAAGTCTACCAGGTTTCTCGGGGAGCTCGTGTTCAACGTGACTGGAAGGCAGGGGAAGCAGTGAGATTGATCTCCTTGGACTTGTGCATTCATGGTGTCTTTTGAGTTTCCTTGTTCTGTTGTGCCATTGCGTGAAACTCTGGAATGGTTGTGGTGCCACAACAACATGTTTGATTTTGTAATTTAGGCAGCATTTGCACATCATCTGCAGATTATGATAGGCGATGTTAATCAATGGATAATGGAAAGCTTTGTGTGCTAGCAAATCACAGAAATCAGGTGTTCAAAAGCTTGAGATTAACAACCAACAATAGACATCTTTGTTCGTCATGGCCCTTTTCAGCATTCAGAAAGAATTGAAGGGATTTTTTTTACAGTGAAAGGCAGGCAACGACCTTGCACCACCAATCAAACGAACTTGACGAAGGGGGCGTGATGCAACTGAAGAATTGCCCAAGCTGTCAGTGAGCTTCCCATTGGCAGTCCAGCACTAGGTTAGGGCATCCTTCTCTTGCAGTCACAACTGCACAGATTGGGGATCATACCAGAGAATTGGGTGATAGATTCGACAATGTGGTCAGCCTTGAAGTGTCGCACCCATTTGTCATTCTCCATGGCGGTTTTTATGGCCACAGTCCGGAGAGTGCACTGTTTGAAGAGGTTCGGGTAAAGCTCTTTCAAGCTCTGTCGGTGCATCTAAGGGTCCGTCCTGAATTTTGAAAGGAAGTTTGCTATTACGAGCATGGCTCTAATGTCGAATTGAGCAAACTTGTTCTTCTGACAACGATCAGCACACCAAAATATTGCCCATGCTCATTCAACACGACAGGAATCTCTGCTACTCGAACTCTAGTTCATGATGCATCTTATTCCCAAGAGATCGCGCTTACGCCATTCCAACATCACGTTTTATTCATCACTGTTACCCTTCTCAATCACTTCTCGACATCATCCACCGGAATGCTGGTATACATGAAGAAGGTCAGGGTTATTATAGGCTTTAAAGTTTCACCAATTCTCCAACTGGCACACACCTGCTGGCGTGACGGAGCACGCGCCATGAGTTTTTGCTGAACACGACACTACCAATGGATCCCAGTCGGAGTGGCTGTGAAGGCGCCCGACTATTGGATCCACGGCAGGGCTGCTCCGACAGCGGATCTGTATCCTCCTGGGACAAGCGGAATGTCAGCTGGACTGCTATCTCATCCTCGTCCAAGAAGGCGGCAAGCTCCCAATTGACTAATCTAGACCGGTCGGTCTCATACCCGCCCCTAGTGATGCAAGAGATGGCCGAGGAGGGAGCGGGGCAGAGCTGAGCGGACTGGAAGCGCAATGGACTAAGGGAAATTACTAAGTAGGACTTTGTCAGGGTTGGGATTTTTTGGGGTCAAGATTGGCCTGTCTGTTGTGGCGGCAGCGTCGGCCTCAAATCCGCCCCACATATGATCTAGATATGGGGTGCGAGACATTTGGCCTGGATATGGAGGATCCGATTGAATGACATTTTTCTCAAAAGAAGGATGACTTTTTTTAGCCGTACCCGGGTTGTCCGTCTGAACATATGCTGATATGCAAGAGGACGAAGGGGTCCGATTGAAGATGCTCTTGTCACTTATCAGGCTCATTTAAAGACATACTCCACACGCACGACAGGCGAAACACAAACGCCGCCACATCGAACCTCCTCCCAGTGCTCCTCCCCTCGCCGCCGCCGCCGGCGGCCTCGTGGACGGCTGCGGTGGCGGCGGGGCGCCCCTTTCTCCTCTTGATCCCCTCTCCGGTCGACCCCACAGTGAATGTCAGTTCGCATCGGATCCATGGACTCAATTGCTCATAGTTGTTTGCATCAGATCCAAGACTCGATCACTCATGGTGGCGCTCCAACAAATCAAGCCGGTGCCTTTGATCCAGCGACTGGATCACTCACACCGGCGCTCCAACAGATCGGGCGGATGCGTTCGATCCAGAGACTCGATCGCTCACGGGCGCGCTCCAACTGATCGATCGGGCCGGTGCCTTCGGTCCTAGCGGGCTCTGTGTTGTGGCTCGGGCCAAGTCAAGGGATGTGCCCCCGCATGGTCTGGCCGCAACCAGCCCACCAGATCTGATGGCGGCCAGGTTCTACTGGCTGCTGGCGTCCGGACCGGACCGGGAGATGTCCGCTACGGTTGGATCTTCGCCGTGAAGGATGTCGTGAAGCCATTGTTGGTGTGTCTAGCGTGAAAGTGATGTTGCGGGATGCAGCCGGAAGGCCCTTTCGTGGTTTTGGCGGTTCTCGCTTCGGCCAAGTTGCTTCGACAGTGAGATGCAATCTACAGATGACAACTTGACGCAGAGGGTATGGTTGTGCAGCGGTGCCAAGCCCAACACTGCTATGGGATTATGGAAAAGTGGTGGCGACAACACATGATTGACTCTGAGTTGATGGTGCTTCTTGAGTACCAGGTCTCGAGCTCCAGGATGAAAACCCTAGGTCGGACCATGGTTGGTTATGACTGGCAATGGGGATGTTTTTCATCGTTACCTTGTTGAAGGCATTGCTTAGATATGCTCGGATCCGTTCTTCGGGGTGAAAACCTAGAATTTGACCTTTGGTGGTTGGATCCGGTGAGGATGATGCTTGTGCGACATTTCCTTTCTAAAGACGTTACTGTTGAATAACCTCGCTGTCTTTGTGGTGTCAAGAGATAGTTGGTGAGGATATAGTCGTTCTTGTAGTTTGTCGATCGCAGTTGTTTGCTTTGGGGTCATTTTCTTTTTTCTCACTTAGGCAAAGCTTTGGTCTTGTATGACTTTGTTACTCGCCTTCGCATTTTTGTGTATGTGCGTTAGTATTGACTGTGTGCATCCTACCTATGCAGATACCGGATGTGTGTTCATTGTGTTTTGTATCCATTTGATGCTTCATTTTAAGTTAATAAAATCCAACCTTCATTGGAAAAAAATTAAAGACATGCTATGCAGAAGGCAGAAGGGGTCGGTTGAAGATGCTCTTGTCACTTATCAGGCTCGTTTAAAGTTTCCTGTCAAGAGTTCATGCATACCGACTCTAAGGCACTGTTTGGTTCATAAGTCTTAGGATTTTTTATCCCAACTTATAAGTCTTCAAGTCCCTAAAAAGTCCCTATCTGTTTGGTTTCTGGGACTTAATATGGACTAAAAGACCATATTACAATTATAAGTCCCTATAAGTCCCTCCTTGAGAGTCTTATTTCATAAGTCTCAAATGCCCACTTTAAGTCCCTATAAATCCCTCCTATTTAATTTAGATGAGATTTATAGGGACTTTTTTAAATCCCTAAACCAATAAGTTCCTAAAAACAAACAACCTCTAAAATGCACATGCACAAGGACATCAATAACCTAAAATCTAAAAAGTGGCCGCGCACGATTTGACGCGATCGAGCGGCCGGCTGGGAACCACACGATCTCTATCACGCGCGTCCGTCCCCACTTCAGGTGCCATCTGGTCGGCAGCCAACCTACCTCTCCCTCGTTCTCTCCCAACCCGTCTCTCTCTTTCTGTCTATTCTCCCTTCCTCACAGATCTGGATCGGAGGGGGCTCACTGGCGTCTCCCCTCAACGCCGACCACCAGAAACCTCCACCGGCTAGCCACCGCACTCCACCGGCTGAGGGGAGGCTTGGCCGCGCCGCCACCAGCCCCCACCACGACATCCCGCCTACCGTCCTATTGCTCCTTCCCCTACCGGATCCAGTCCCATCGTCGTCGTTCCCCTCCGTCGTCGACGGGATACGACCTCTGCGTCGACGGGATGGCCATCATCCTCGACGAGATGCGGCCGTCGTCTCCTTCCTCTGATGTCGTCCGAGTATATTCCCCTTCGTCCTGATTGAACCCATTCCCTCCCACTTGCTTGTTTGATGATGATAAAATAAGACAAAAATAAGAAGCAACTGAGAAAAGGTTTAGCATGCACCTGATTACCATCGCAAAGATTACACGGGATTCTTGTTTCTTTTGTTCTTGACGCATTTCTGAACGCAGGAGGGAAGTTACAAGGGAAGGGAAAGCACTAGCTAGCAGGGACCTACTTCATGCGTGTTGCAAGACCAGCATAGGCTGGAGTTCTACCGTTGCTTTGGTCGCGCTGCTAGTGAATTTTTGTGTTGATGCTTATGTTGTTGCTCCTATGGAGTGTTGCTGAATTTTCTTTTCCTACTGAAGATGGTGCTATGTATGTGCTTTGGGCTGTTGAATATGCTACTGAATTTTAGCAAAAGAAGAAGCGGAGGTACTGTGTTTGGGCAGCTATAATATGCTACTAATTTTTTGTTGGCGTTAACAATAATTATAGTTGCACACATAATAGTTCTGAGTTGGATATGATCATTTCAGATCTATAGTCGATTTGGCGCGTATCGCTCTGCAGCCGATTTTTGATGCTCTACAGGTACTAGTGGATTCAGCTGATTTGAGCTCTGTAGTTTATCTAAGTACTGAACATGCTGGCCCATCTGTTGGAATACATCAAGTTTTAAAAAAATTCAGACTTTTATTGTTCTATTTTGTGAAGAAACTACATTGCTGCACATGCGCGCCGTGGAGTTGCACATTTTTGTTGGCATCTATAGTAGTTTTAATTACGCACATATTTGTTCTCAGTTGGATACGATTATTGGAAAGTTGCACACACAGCGATCATTTTTTATTGGCATCTATATTACTTCTAGATATTACGCACATAATTGTTCTCAGTTAGATTCGGTCATTCGAAAGTTACACACATGGTGATCATTTTTTATTGGCATCTATAGTAGTTCTAGTCGCACACATAGTTGTTTTTAGTTGGACACGATCATTGAAAAGTTGCACACACGGGGTTCATTTTTGATTGGCATCTATAGTAGTTCTAGTTGCACAAATAGTTGTTTTCAGTTGGACACGGTCATTGGAAAGTTGCACACACGGGATTCATTTTTGGTTGGCATCTATAGTAGTTCTAGT
>NC_041380.1:524839948-524880656 GCF_002162155.2 Triticum dicoccoides | reverse complement strand
ATTCGGAAGTTACACACATGGTGATCATTTTTTATTGGCATCTATAGTAGTTCTAGTCGCACACATAGTTGTTTTCAGTTGGACACGATCATTGAAAAGTTGCACACACGGGGTTCATTTTTGATTGGCATCTATAGTAGTTCTAGTTGCACAAATAGTTGTTTTCAGTTGGACACGGTCATTGGAAAGTTGCACACACGGGATTCATTTTTGGTTGGCATCTATAGTAGTTCTAGTTGCACACATAGTTTTTTTCAGTTGGACATGGTCATTGGAAAGTTGCACACACGACGATCATTTTTTGTTGGCATCTATAGTAGTTCTAGTTGCACACATAGTTGTTTTCAGTTGGACACGGTCATTGGAAGTAGTTGGCAGGGGAAATAGAAGTAGTTGCACAAAATCTGCTAGGCAGTTGGCCAGGGCAACAGATAAAGTTGCACATCTCACTGACATGGTTTTGTTGAATGGTGAAAAAATGCACATCCGTAGACCATGAGGGTGCAGAAAAGTTGTCTACATGGAGTTGCACACTCTCGTCGGTATAGTCACACATGCATGGCCACAGAGTTGCACAATCTTATCGGCATAGTCGCACATGCATGACCATAGAGTTGCACAATATCGTTCGGATAGTCGCACATGAATTGCCGGGGGAGGTGCTCATGCCCGGCCGCGGAGTTGCGCACTCTCGTCGGTATAGTCACACATGCATGGCCACAGAGTTGCACAATCTCGTTCGCATAGTCACACATAAATTGTCGTGAGAGGTGCTCACGCATGGCTGCGGAGTTGCACACTCTCGTCGGCACAGTCGCACATACATGGCCATGGAGTTGCACAACCTCGTCCACATAGTCACACATGAGTTTTTATGGGAGGTGCTCATGCCCGGCCACGGAGTTGCACACTCTCGTCGGCATAGTCACATATGCATGGCCACACAGTTGCACAATATCGTCTGCATAGTCGCACATGAATTGCTATGGGAGGTGCCCACGTCCGACCACGGAGTTGCACACTCTTGTGTTCATAGTCGCACATGCGTGGCCGTGGAGTTGGGACATTCTTACAGGATAGTCCCTCAAACGCGGTTGTAGAGGCTCACATGCGCGATGACTACCAGGCATTTGGCCAGGGCACCGGGGCAGCAGATGAAATTGCACATTTTCAATTTTTAGAGAGTAGTATGGGGTGGTGTCACTAGTGAAAATTGCATGGCCTGGGCAACAAACGAAGTTGCACATCTCACTGGAAGGAGGCAATTTGTGGATGGAGGTACCATAGAGAAAAACTGCATGTCTACGGTGTACAAGAAAAGTTGCACATCCCTGTCAGGTAGTTGCACATCGACGGCTAGTCAGTTACACAAAACAGGGACAAAATTGCACACAAAAAAGTTTGTCAAAACATATCCATGCGGGATCTAGTTTCAAAGAGCACATCGCGAGGATTTCAGTGGTGAAAGCGAATCTTAATTTCGATATTTGGTTCAAAAGTTATGGCTTTTTTAAGAAACAAAAATTAAAAAGCAAACTAGATGGTCAACTCTCTTTAGTGTACAACGGACCACGTACTTACCTTTTTCATCGGCCGCTCCCAAACTCTACCTGGCGTTTTTAATCCTGAAATCTAAAAAGCGGCCGGCCACTAAATAGACAGAACGAGCGGCCGAACGCTCGCCGCTCGATCGACTCAGATCGTGCGGCCCGCAACGCCAGGTGTTACCTGGTCGGCGAGGCAGTCGCGAGCACCGCGCTACACGACAGACGTCCAATCTCTCCTCCTCCACCTTCTCCTCTTCAGCCACGCCCATCTTCCCCCGTCGTTCCCCTTCTCCATCCACCTGCCCCCGAGCAGCAGGGAGCATCGGCGCCTGCGCTGCGTCGCCATGGATGGCCCGCCCCGAGTAGCAGCCAGCAGCCAACGACGTGAGGCTGGGAGTTCCTCTCCTCCCCGGATCCCGGTGACGGCGAGATCCAGCAGATGTAGACCAACCGGCGGTTGTCGTCGCCACGGCACGCGGCCCTCCATGGGCTTGTGCTTCCGCTCGCCTGGCGACGTGGTTCCCAGTGACTTACCAAACGGCTGCTTCGATCTGTGCCCCGATGACATGCCTAGTGCCCCAAGAAGGTCGTATCTTCTCCTCATCCACTCCTTTTGCTCTCTTTCTCTCTCTTCTTCCCTGGCCTGATGCGATGATTTGCCCCCAACAAATCCATCAATTTTTCATGTTTCCTTGCCGGGAATGAATAGATTGGATGTGTTGGTTCGTTGCTGCAGGGACGTGCTGGAGTCCTCGTCCACTGCATCTAGTAATTACAGGCCGCAGCATGGGAAGATAGAGAATCTCTGCCAACATTTCTGCTCAGACTGCGTACAACTACAAAGTGTTGCAGTACCCAGATCAGAAGCCTCTGCATCCTGAAACGGCACCTTCGCCACTTGCAGATCCAGAACAAGTATTTACAGGGTAGTTTTAGTTGGCATCTATAGTAGTTTTAGTTGCACACATAGTTGTTTTTCGTTGGACATGATTATTGGAAAGTTGCACATACGGTGATCATTTTTGTTGGCATCTATAGTAGGTTTAATTTAATTGCACACATATTTGTTCTCAGTTAGATACGATCATTGGGAAGTTGCACACACAGCGATCATTTTTTGTTGGCATCTACAGTACTTCTAGATATTACGCACATAATTGTTCTCGGTTAGATACGGTCATTCGGAAGTTACATACACGGTGATCATTTTTTGTTGGCATCTATAGTAGTTCCAGTTGCACACATAGTTGTTTTCAGTTGGACATAATCATTGAAAAGTTGCACACACAAGGATTATTTTTGGTTGGCATCTATAGTAGTTCTAGTTGCGCACATAGTTGTTTTCAGTTGGACACGGTCATTGGAAAGTTGCACACACGACGATCATTTTTTGTTGGCATCTATAGTAGTTCTACTTGCACATATAGTTGTTTTCAGTTGGACACGGTCATTGGAAGTAGTTGGCAGGGGCAATAGAAGTAGTTGCACAGAATCTGCTAGGCAGCTGGCCAGGGCAACAGATAAAGTTGCACATCTCACTGACATGAATTTTGTTGAATGGTGAAAAAATGCACATCCATAGACCATGAGGGTGCAGAAAAGTTGTATACAGGTGAGATCTTTGAAACTAGATCCCGCATGGGTATATTTTGACGAATTTTTTTCGATGCCAACTTTGGAGCTATATAGTGCAACTCTATTACTGCATTGTGCAACTTTATTATTACACCGTGCAATTTTTTTCCAAAACTAATGTTTGGAGCTGCGCCTTCGTATGAGGTTACAACCTAGCAACCACGACAACTTTGATGTGCGACTAGTCTATTGCTTCGACGAAAGTCGATGTGCAACCTCCTCTTGTAATGTAGTCTAGTCGCACACACATTGATATTTAGTTGGCTTGTAATGTAGTCTAGTTGCACATACATTGATATTTAGTTGGCTTGTAATGTAGTCCAGTTGCACACACATTGATGTTTAGTTGGCAGAAAGACTAATTACACACGCATATGCTTAGTTGGCTTGTAATTTAGTCTAGTTGCACACACACTGATGTTTAGTTGGCAGGACACTAGTTGCACACACATATGCTCAGTTGGCGTGACAATTTAGTCTAGTTGCACACACATTGATGTTTAGTTGGCAGGACTTTTTTGGCACACACACATATGCTTAGTTGGCGCGGCAATCTAGTCTAGTTGCACACACATTGATGTTTAGTTGGCATGACTTTTTTGGCACACACATATGCTCAGTTGGCGCGGCAATCTAGTCTAGTTGCACACACATTGATGTTTAGTTGGCAGGAAGACTAGTTCGTCGAAACATCCCCATGCGGGATATAGTTTTGAAGAGCACGTCGCGAGGATTCCAGCGGTGAAAACGGATCTTAATTCCGACGCGCGGTTTGGAAGATATAGCTTTTTGAAAATTTTGAAAATCGAAACAAATGGATATGTGATCTGTTTTTTCCAACTGACTGTGACCGGTGTGAATGTATTAAATGCTAAAAGATACATGCGCTAGCGGACAAAAATTACACACATACATGTCTATTTTAAGCCAGCCGCTCGCGCATGTATGGCTGGCCACTCCATCGCGTTAATGGGCAGCCGGCCGCCCATTAAACGCTCTAAATATGCGGCAGTGACTAGACGTCTCGGACAGGGCCGGCCGCTAGCGAGCGGTACCTAGCGCCCGGCCGCCAGCTAGATTGGTCCCATCAATAATTGTACCTCCAGGCCATATTGACATCGACGTCGCAACCGCCACAAGCTTCAGCCTTCAGTTCAGTGCTGCTGCTACCCACTCGACTCCATTATTTCAGCAAACAAGAACAAACATATCGAGGAAATGGCCTCGACGGAGCACGGCGACAAGCTGCGGATCCTGATTGTGCCCTTCTTCGCCACCAGCCACATCGCCCCCCACACCGAGCTCGCTGTCCGCCTCGCCGCGGCCAGGCCGGGCGCCGTCGAGCCTACGGTGGCGGTCACCCCGGCCAACGTCTCGGTCGTTCGGTCCGCGCTCGACCGGCACGGCCACTCCGCAGCGAGCAACGCCGTCAGGATAGCCACCTACCCGTTCCCGGACGTGGATGGCCTCACGCCTGGCGTGGAGAACCTCTCCGCCGCCGGGGCCGACGCGTGGCGCATCGATGCCGCGGCCGTCGACGAGGGGCTGACGCGGCCCGCGCAGGAGGCTCTCATCAGAAAGCTGTCCCCTGACGCCCTCGTCACAGATGTCCACTTCTTCTGGAACTCCACCGTCGCCGATGAAGTCGGCGTGCCGTGCGTTACCTTCAGTGTCGTTGGCCTCTTCTCAAGGCTTGCCATGCGTCACCTCCGAGGCGCCGTCGAGAGCGACCCGGACTGCCAGGAGGTGATCGTCCCTGGGTTTCCAGGGCCGGAGATACGGATCCCGAGGACTGAACTGCCGGAGTTCTTAAGGTGCCAAGCGAAACACGACCGATTCGGAGGCCCGATCATGGCGGGGCAAGCCAGGTGCTTCGGCCTCGCCGTCAACATGTTCTTGGACCTGGAACGGCAGTACTGCGAGTCCTACACGCAAGGCCACGTGAAGCGCGCCTACTTCGTCGGCCCAGTGTCGCTGCCGTTGCCACCGGCCGGAGCCAGCGGCGGCGGCGAGGCGTCGTGCATCAGTTGGCTGGGCTCGATGCCAAGACACTCGGTGGTGTACGTATGCTTCGGCACCTACGCTTCGATCTCGAATGGTCAGCTCGGGGAGCTGGCTCTCGGATTGGAAGCCTCCGGCAAGCCGTTCTTGTGGGCGCTGAGGGCCGAGGGGTGGGCGCCGCCGGCGGGGTGGGAGGAGCGTGTCGGGAAGAGGGGGATGCTCGTCAGAGGGTGGGCTCCACAGACCGCGATCCTGGCCCATCCAGCCGTTGGGGCGTTCCTGACGCACTGCGGGTCGAGCTCGCTGCTTGAGGCGGCGGCGGCCGGCGTGCCGATGCTGACGTGGCCGCTGGTGTTCGACCAGTTCATCGAGGAGAGGCTGGTCACGGACGTTCTCAAGATTGGCGAGAGGGTGTGGGACGGGCCACGGAGCGCGAGGTACGAGGAGCAGCAGACGGTGCCGGCGGCCGCGGTGGCGCGGGCCGTGGCGAGGTTCTTGGAGCCCGGGGGAACAGGGGAGGCGGCAAGGGGCCGGGCGCAGGAGCTCGCCGTGAACGCTCACGCCGCTGTGGCGGAAGGCGGGTCGTCGTACAATGATCTGCACAGGCTTATCAGTGATCTGATGGAAACACGGAAGATCTAGCAGAACCCATCGAGCAGGTGACAAAAGTCGGCCAGGTTCTTCAGGGAGCTCGTGTCCAACGTGAGAGGAAGGAAGGGGAAGCAGTGAGATTGGTTTCCTTGGGCTCGTGTGTTCATGGCGTCTCCTGAATTTGTTTCATTCTGTCACCCCGATTGCCTGAAAAGCTCTGAAATAGATGCAACGGTGCAACATTTGATTTTGTAATCTAGGCGACATTTGCACAACATCCGCAGATTATGATAGGCGATGTTAGCCAATGGATGAAGGCAGTGGCGGATCTAGGATTTGAAGTCAGGGTAGTCCTTCCTTTTTTTTTGACATCTACGATATATGAATGTTCTTAACTAATTAATAATCCCACATAGAAATCATGTATGCTTATATCTTCATAGCATATCTACGAAAGCAGTGTCCATGGTCCTCTTCATTCTTCAATAATTTTGCAATAATAACTTTCTTTTATCAAACATAATGACATAGTTGAACACAAATGATGTGCAAAATTATTTGTACTATATGGTTGTCGATTCATGTTCTGGACAGTGGATAGCACAACAAAGAACAAACTCTAAATCAATTGGAGATTTGGCAATGGGCGACCTCAAATCTGACGACCACCAGAGTGCTGGAGACCTGAGATGTACTCCGAGCGCCGGGAGGCCAGGGGCAAGGCCACAGCCCGCAGGGGTGGGGTGGGGAGGCTCGTGGGTGTAATCCCTGAAGCATTTTCGCGTCCATTTGTCATTCTGCACGGCGGTTTTTATGGTCATAGTCTGGAGAGTGCACTGCTTGAAGAGGTCCGGGTAAAGCTCTTTGAAGCTCTGCCGGTGTATCCAGGGGTCTGTCCTAAATTTTGAAAGGAATTTTTCTATTTGGACCATAGCTCTAATGACGAAGGAAGCACAGTTGTTCGATGGCACCTTGAATTCTGACAACTATCGGCACACCAAAACATTACCCAGGCTCATTCAGCACCTCAGTTATCCCTGCTACTCGAACTCTGATTCATAATGCGTCTTATTCCCAAGAGATCACGCTTAGGCCGTTCCAACATCACATTTTATTCTTCACCGTTACCTTCTGAATCACTTCTCAACATCATCCACCGGAATGCTTCAGTTTGACTACAAGATGTTGGAATACATGAAGGTCAGGGTAAGTATTTATAAAAAGTCAGCAGAGCCATACATGTGTAACAACTCGAGAGTTATTATAAGCTAAAGTTTGGAAAATTCGAATCTGAGCCCGAGCTCATCTGCACCTGCGCTCACGAAAAAAATCAAAATAAATACTAGAAAAAATCAAAAAAATTCATAAAAATATGCACTGTTCATATACTGTTCTGGTCTGATTTGTCTTTTTTGCTGAGAGTTGCATAGAAGTCCAAATGTTTTGAAAATTGGAGCGTACCTCACGCATCAAATTGTCTACCATCCAAAAAAAATTTGGAATTTTTTGAATTTTTCTGTATTTTTTACGAATTTTTTTTCGACCGGGTGCAGATGCACCCGGGCACCGAAACGCCGCTCTCAGTTTGGAAAATTCGAATCTGAGCCCGAGCTCATCTGCACCTGCGCTCACGAAAAAAATCAAAATAAATACTAGAAAAAATCAAAAAAAATCATAAAAAAATTGGGTGATAGACAATTTGATGCGTGAGATACGCTCCAATTTTCAAAACATTTGGACTTCTGTGCAGCTCTCAGCAAAAAAGACAAATCGAGGGCCTGTAAAAATATGCATTGTTCAGGTCTGATTTGTCTTTTTTGCTGAGAGTTGCATAGAAGTCCAAATGTTTTGAAAATTGAAGCGTACCTCACGCATCAAATTGTCTACCATCCAAATTTTTTTTGGAATTTTTCTGGATTTTTTACGAATTTTTTTTCGACCGGGTGCAGATGCACCCGGGCACCGAAATGCCGCTCTCTTAAAGTTTCACCAATTAACCTGCTCTGAAAATATTGCATTTGGTTTCTCTGAACACATAGTAGGAATACATGGCATGTCGCCTTTACTGCTCCACATGCTTGAGTTTATACAAGAAACTAGGCCCGTGTTACACAACCACAGAAAAGTGACACATACGTTTGATGAGAAGCCGTTTGGCGTCTGGACAATTGTTTTGCAAACTACTGCTGCTTGCTCCATTAGCTTCCCACTATGCATTTCTCTCGCTTTGGTTTAAATAACTAATTTTTAATCACAAATTTTATTGATTTAAACAATGGGAATACAATCGTTTTTGTACACGGTATAACGGGAACAGGGATGAATCTACTAGACATGCTTTAACAGGCTTGAGCCTGCCCTCCAACAGGAGTAATTTCTTTTTTATTACCAACGATCAGGCCAGCGCAGCAAATCGGCCGCTTCCCAGCCCATCTCAATGACATAATTAGAGTTGAGCCTACCCTCCATTTAATCCATAGATTCGCCACTGCCGGGAACAATGAATGAAACTAAGTCAGAGACATCTTCTCCTACTCTTGCAAGCTTGCTTCGCACATAGATGTGTCATCTCATTAGTTTCCCACCCAACATGATCTCATAAAGGATATGCGAAGTTTTCGAACCCTCATGCTTTGCCAGGTTTCACAGTTGGATCACTCTACTAACTCATAAACCAGCCAAACACCAACACACACAACCATTGCTTCACCAAAGAACTGGCACCAAATACTCATGTGCTTCCTAAAGGGGTAGTATTTTGCTAGGTTTCCTAAAGTGGTAGTTTTCGTCAAGGTTGGTAGTTTTGTGTAAATACTCCACCCCCTCCTATGGCCAAGTCCTATGGTTGTTAGAGCCCCAGGGGGCAAGGGAGGCGGCGAGGGGCTGAGCACAGGAGCTCGCTGTGAAGGCTCACGCCGCCGTGGCGGAAGGTCATCGTACAATGATATGCACATGCTTATCAACAATCTGATGGAAACACGGGAGATCTAGCTTGACCGATCAAGTTGAGGTATCCACAGTCGTTGGGGAGATCTAGTATCCCACATTTGAATGGGTTGTGTGTAAAATTCGAGCTGTTGCTAATGGCGCCATGCCACAAACTATGAAAATCACACGAGTGATGCACTGACGCTGGCAGAGCAAACTGGACAACATTTGTGATCTACATATATTATTTGCACGCCACATTTCTTCTATCGTGCCAATCACCTGAAACTCTGAATGGTTGCGGTGCTGCTGCAACATGTGATTTTGTAATTCACGCCGCATTTGCATAACATCTTCAGAACATGATAGGCAATGTTAACCAATGGGTAATGAAAGTTCCGTGTGCCGGCAAATGGCAAAAATCAGTTGTTATAAAGTTTGAGATTATAACACTCATAAGTATACCTCTTCGCCGTTGGCTCATCGTGGCCACCATTTCTTAAGTATTCAGAACTGAGTTAAAGAAAAAGTTGCTAGTAGGAGCACCTGCTACATAGCCGTACAAACTAAGTTGTGTTCTGATATTTCTTTCAAAATGTGATATAGTTGTTGGGATGATCTATTTCTTGATAGTTATTGTCAAACATGATATTTAGCACAAATGTATATAGGCTTGATCTCTAGCACAAATTATAACTTGTTGAATTGGGAAATAAGAAGTGGAACAATGACTTGGTGAAGAAATTGCATCAGAAAGGAGAATGCACATTTTAATTGCTATTTCTCCTAATAGGCTCACCTAGCCGAGGACAAACAAGGTCATAAAAATCATCATTTTTAAAAGTTATGCCATTGTCTCTGACCTATCGAGACGAAACGAGCAGACCAAATTCATCATTTGCTTAAAAGGTCTTATAGGTCTTACCTACTTGAGAACCAAGCTCATAACTAAGGAATTCCTAGCGATTGACCTAGCAAAGAACCAATGACCTCATGTCACTACACCTACCACTTGCCTAAGTCTTTTGTAAGGGGCAAGCCTTCACTGAGCCAAAGATGAATAGCTTCTCTGCAGTGATATTATGTGTTTGTAGTTCGTTTATTATTGAGTGGTTTCTGCACAATAGGGGTTTGAAATTTAAGGTGTGGGCATAGGAGGCAGTAGGAACTAAGGATGATTAATGGATAAGTAGAACTGCAACATGCATTATCCACTGCACACATCGAGATATTCCCTCCTACCTTGGACGTCTTGTCCACCAAGCTCTCATATTGTTTCATTGAGTGGGTAATAGAATCTTATGATGCTTGTTTGGGATGGAATGAGGGCCAGAGGAGGTTGGTTTGCATCAGCATCACCAGTTTCAACAAGAGAGGGCTGACGCAGTTGGTCGATAGACCAGAAGGGCAAAATAAATAACTTAGAAATGGTACTTGGAAGGCAATGTTTAACATTCTCTTTCTGGATTATTTTGTTTAGGTCCTAGGTTTGCAAATATCACTGGATATTTGAGAAACTAAAGAAATGTTTCAATTTTTTCATGTAATTTTGAAGTCTGTTGTTTAAAATCTTAGCAGCAAAACTAACCGGGCCCTTTGGACATGCAACTGCAAGTGTTGCCCCTCGATTGCAACTTGCAGGTGGTGGAGGGTGGGTGATGCGGAAGCAACGTTGCCGGGAACGAGAGGGGTGGGAGGGGGCGTTGCATGTTTCGCCAGTAGACACACAACAACAAGTGTTGGCCCCGACTGCAACAACACACCTTCAAAGCGACTGCCACTCGGTTTGTTTGGGTGCGAGCGATTGCAGAAGTGTCATTTTGTCGGGGCGTGAGCAGTTGCATGTCCACAACTAGACATGCAACTGCAAATGTTGCATTCACAACTACACGCCCTCAACGTGACCGCGACCGTGACAACAAAACACGAGATTCTAGTACTTTCTCATTATGTTTTCTTTTGACCCAGTATGCTTCCTTTTTGTGATTTTTTCTTCCATTCTTTTGTATTCTTCTTCTATTTTTTGTCCAAATGTGTGTGTGTAAATATAGTCTACTTTTTCTTTCGGGTGATTCAGAGAAAAAAACACAAGACAAAGTAAAGCACACTAGCTAGGAGAAATTCTTTTTTTTAAATGTTCAAATACAAAGTAAAAAAACTCAAAAGCTCTGTCCAACAGACAAAGGCTGCATCAATAGACAAACAAAAACAACACACCTATAAAAAATATGCACGAGAAACGAAAATAAGAAGAAAAAAATGATGGAGAGGTAAAAGGAACCACACAAATGAGTTGATTTCACTTAGATCTGCACATAACAAAGTCTAGTCAGATAAGCATTTGACGGACCCATATAATTTTTGTGCAACATATAGTTCTCTTTTATTTTTTGCGGGGTCACATGTACTATCTCTCAAAGTACTCTCCTTTGGTCCCTCCTTTGGTGTGAGGCTACCCCGACTCCGCATCCCTCTCTCGAGGCGACACGTGGGGCACCCTAAATCCCTGCCGTCGGCCTCCTTCGTCCCTTCCCCCCTCCCCCCTGGCGCGGCTGCCCTCCTCTCTGGCCATGGTGCGGTGCTTTCGACGGGTGCTCTTGGCAGTGAGGTGCTGCGATGGTCCAATGGAGGTTCGTCGTGATGGCGACAGCGGTGGTGTGTGCCGCGTTCGGTGATGGTGTCTGTGGTCGCGGCGGACTGTTGCTTGGTCCCGTCCTGGTCCGACACGATCTGGATCTGCACCTGGCCGATCAGGCCTTGGTTGCTGCAGCCAATAGGCCGGGTGGCGTCGCGCCTCCACGGGCGTTGGGCACCGTGGTGGTACAGGCAACTTGTGGTGGTTTGGCGTGGTGCGGGACGGTACACGGCAGGACGCGTGGTGGAGCGGGTGTCTGGCAAGGGAAAGCGGCGGTGGGGCGGCACGGACTGGCGTGCTCTGGAGGCGACGGCGCGAGTTGCAGGTCAGGTGGGCCGCAACACTATGCTGGCTCGACTAGGATAGAGTTCCTGGCGAGCAACGAGTGGTCGGTTACTCCGTGTCTATGCAGCGAGCAGCAGTCCCGGTGGTGACCACATGAGAGTTATCCGTGGCTTGGTGCTGGGTCGTCGCAAGGTTGTCCCTTGGTCTAGGTGACAGTCGTCACGGGCGGTCCTAGCCCTTGCTGGAGTGGTTGGTGGATGTTATTCCTTTGTCGGGTTGTTGCGGTTGGTTGGGCCAAGTTCCTCTCTGCCATGTAGTTTGCCGACGGCCCTCGGCCGGCGGCTACGATGGCGTGGTGCTGAAGTGGCGGTGGTACAAAGGAACGTGGACGGTGCTAGCCAATAACCGCGAGGTGTGGAGGTGTGCGGAACTCGGATGAAAATCTTGCACGGCTTTTGCCTAGCCGGCGGCGATGGCGCCCGTGGGTGTCATACCCCTCCTTGGAGGCGTCGCCGAGGGAAATTCAACATTTTCATCCCTCGCTTGGAGTTGGAGGTTGTCTCCGGGAGAAAGCCTCGATTTGGTGTTGAATCGGCACAATGGCGGTGTCCTCGACGTCGTTCTGCTATCGGGAGCATTCTGTTTGGAGCCACGGCTTGGTTCCTCGTTACTCTCCTCCGGTGTTCACCGCGGTCCTATATTGATCCTCGACGGCGTAATGTACGCCCGTCGCCAGTGTGTCCATGACGGTGTATTCCTCGGAGTTGATCAAGTCCTGTCATCCACTCGCCACCTCCTCTCAAGCATTCAGGGTGGATGGTGCATCGACGAGCGAAGTTTTGTGGAAGCTGGTGGTCTTCAGAGGTGTCTGACGTTGGTTGATACGCAGTGTTGTGCTCAGTTAGAACAAGCTCTTCTGCTATGTAGTTTTTGTTTGGTCGTTAGTGGTTGTCTTCGGAATTGCTTGGGTGTGGTGTTCGTGCTACGTTCGTTGTTCACAACGAGGGATAGTGTTCTTTGTATTTACTAGTAAATGTGTACGTGCAATGCACGTTGATATTAGGTAATATATTAATTACACTTAAATATTAGGTAGGATATTATTTGAGTATTAACTATGTGATTAGCATTGACATTAATATTTGGTATGATTTTAACTGCACACTAAACGTGTTGAGCGCTCATCATTGAAGTAGTTTGAGTCGCTGGATTGACCGGATTTAATGATCGGGATTTGTTGGATCTACTTCTTTGAATTTTTTTATATTGATATAGATAATTTTGCGTTCTACGAAGCTATGATACGTCTAGACGTACTCTGAAAAAAAAGTACTGTCTGATTTGCCCATGCAATCTTGTCCCCTTTTGCATGTTGCGTGTCAACCGTTGGTGTATGTAATTCCACGATGCACGTGAACAAAGAGCTTGAGTGACTGTGCACCAAAGGCCCTGTTTGGATACTCTAACTCAGTTAAAGGTTAGCATTAGATTTTAACCCTGAACTAATTCTAATCAAAGAGGTGTTTGGATGGAAGGGTTAGATGAAGCGTGAATACGGCGAGGCGTCTTCACAGGCGGTGCGAGAGGGAGGAAGGGAGAAGAGGAGAAGCTTCGAGGAAGTAGAGAGGGATCTGCTGCGGGGAGAGCGAGAGAAAAAAATATTTTTTAATGACCCCAAGAAGAACTAACCCAAATAAACACCTCTTGTATGGGTTAGTTTTTTTAGATGGGTTAGATGCATCTAACCCAAACTAATCCTTCTGTTTGGATCTTTTTGGGTTAGATGAGTTCAAACTAACCCAAACTAACTCTAACCCATTGATCCAGGGCCAAAGTATTTTATATCTCGAGCTTATTGCTGGGGCCTCCATCGCCGCTCAAACAGTCAAGCATTCATGTGCTAGCAGCGTGCATCGATGCGCTTCAGTTCAGTGCTACCGCTACCCAAATTGACTCCATTATTTTACAGGTACCGGAGTAGTTGGGATTTGCATTTTTGCTCAAATCCTTGGGTGCAAGATTAGTGAGTTTCCTATTAAATATTTGGGAGCCCCCTCCATCACAGAAAGCTTAAAAAGTGTGAGCTCTAACCTACTATTGATAAAATTATCAAAAGAGGAGCGGGGTGGAGAGGGAGATTACTGTCTTCTGGCAAGAGACTCACATTAGTGAAGACCCGCCTTTCTACTATTCCTAGTTATCTTATGGGGATTATTAAATTTCCAAAGTGGGCTATAAAGCTAATTAACTCCCAACTAGCTCACTGCTTTTGGGATGACTATGAGGGTCATCATAAATATCACTTGGCTGCCTGGGGCAATGTGACCCTACAAAAGCAGCATGGAGGTCTAGGCATCCCTAACATTGCGGACATGAATTTATGCCTCTTAGCTTCCTGGATTAAGAGATATTTCCAGGATGAGGGCAAGATTTGGAAGCAAGTAATTGATGCCAAATATAGAACTCGCATCCCTAACATTTTTACCTGTTCTAGTAATGGTGCTTCCGCCTTCTGGAAAGGGATCCTGTGGGCTGTTAAAGCCACTAAAATGGGATATTCTTGGATAGTGGGTAATGGCAATAGCATTAGATTCTGGGAAGATCAATGGATTGGGCATACCACCCTTGCTACCCAGTATTGGGAGTTATATAGTATTGCCAATGATCATGATGCTTCCATTAGTGAAGTATGGGATGGCACTAACCTGAAAATTACTTTTAGGAGGTGTTTTGACCAAAAAATGCTAGCCATTTGGCATGATCTATTTAGTCGCATTCGTGATGTTGTTCTGGAGGATAAGGAGGATACCATCCTCTGGAACTATGAAGCTAAAGGAGTTTATACTGTTAAATCTTTATACAACATTATTAATTTTAGGGGGATTCAGCCGGGTAACTTAACAGTTATTTGGAAAATAAATGTCCCCCTGAGGATTCGGATTTTTCTTTGGTTTATGGCCAAAAACAAACTGTTAACAAGAGATAATCTGCAAAAAAGACAGCAGGTAGAGGATGTTATCTGTCTTTTCTGTGGTGAATCTGAATCTGTAGATCATTTATTTTTTAACTGTGTCGTTGCGATAGAACTGTGGAGAGTGATCTCTGATATATCCAAGAAGCGAGCTGGAATGTCCGTTCAAGACATAATGGCCTGGTGGTTTAATAACAAAAATCACCCAGCGGACTGCATGTTACATTCTGCTGTCCTATGGTCGCTATGGAAATATCGTAATGACATTTGTTTCAATCATGTACCCTGGCTTGGGATGCAGGTTCTGTGAAGGAAAACTGCTTGTACTCTCGGCAGTTGGATGGTTCGATGCTCTGGCCCTGTCAAAGAAAGGGTGATGTACTTGGTGAGAAATCTGAAACAGAAAGCGCGAGCCCCTCCACTTCTTATGTGGCCAGACCCTGGTTAGGCCTGAGGCAATGCTCGGAGGTGCTACTTAAATCGTGAAGATCTCGAGATCCAGTGACTATGTTCTTTGCTGGTTGCCGGGGGTTGGTTGTTAGTTCCTTCTGAGACTAGCGTTTATCTCTTTTAGCTCTAGTTGCTTTAGTGGCTTGAGTTTCACAAATTCTGCCCTTTTTGAGGCTCTATTATTTGAATTTGCTGGGGCAGCGTGTGTGCTGTTTATCCCCTCGCGTGCTTGTAACGAATATATTGGTGGTTCTGGGTTTCATTTGGTAATACAAATGGAGCCGGGCCGAAAAGCCCTTTCCCTCTAAAAAAAATAGTTGGGATTCGCGTCTCCTTTGGCATCGACGTCGCAAACCACGAGCTTCAGTTCCGTGCTAATGCTACAAAAGCTGACGCCACCATTCCAATTTCAGGAGCACTCCAAAGCAGCATCAAGAAAATGGCCTCGACAGAGCGAGAGCACGGCGAGAAGCTGCGGATCCTGATCGTGCCCTTCTTCGCCACCAGCCACATCGCCCCCCACACCGACCTCGCCGTCCGCCTGGCCGCGGCCAGGCCGGGCACCGTTGAGCCTAGGGTGGCGGTCACCCCGGCCAACGTCCCGGTCGTTCGGTCGGCTCTCGACCGGCACGGCCACTCCATGGCGAGTCGAGCCGTCCGGATAGCCACCTACCCTTTCCCGGAGGTGGGCGGCCTCAAGCCGGGCGTCGAGAACCTCTCCACCGCCGGGGCCGACGCGTGGCGCATCGAGGCCGCGGCCATCGACGAGGCGCTGACGCGGCCCGCGCAGGAGGCACTCGTCAGGGAGCTCTCCCCTGACGCCGTCTTCACCGACGTCCACTTCTTCTGGAACTCCATCATCGCCGGCGAGCTCGGCCTGCCGTGCATTACGTTCAGTGTCATCGGACCCTTCTCGAACATTGTGATGCACCACCTCGGCGGTACAGTTACAGTCGACGGCGACTCTGGTTGCCAGGAGGTGGCTGTGCCAAGTTTTCTAGGCCCAGAAATACGGATCCCGAGGGCCGAACTGCCGGAGTTCTTGAGGTACCAGGAGAAAGACGACGGATTCAGCAGCCCGATCATGGCGGGGCAAGCCAGGTGCTTCGGAGTAGTCGTCAACACGTTCATGGACCTGGAGAGCGAGTACTGCGAGCTGTACGCGCGCCTCGGCCACGTCAAGCGCGCCTACTTCGTCAGGCCAGTGTCGCTGCCGTTGCCACCGGCCGGGGCAAGCGCCGGCGAGTCACCATGCATCCGTTGGCTAGGCTCGATGCCAAGATGCTCGGTGGTGTACGTATGCTTCGGCACCTACGCCTCCATCTCTGGAGACCAGCTCTGGGAGCTGGCTCTTGGACTGGAAGCCTCCGGCAAGCCGTTCCTGTGGGTGCTGAGGGCCGAGGGGTGGGCACCGCCGGCAGGGTGGGAGGAGCGTGTCGGGAAGAGGGGGGTGCTCGTCAGAGGGTGGGCCCCGCAGACTGCAATCCTGGCTCATCCGGCTGTGGGGGCATTCCTGACGCACTGTGGGTCGAGCTCGCTGCTTGAGGCGGCGGCGGCCGGCGTGCCGATGCTGACGTGGCCGCTGGTGTTCGACCAGTTCATCGAGGAGAGGCTGGTCACGGACGTTCTGAAGATCGGCGAGAAGGTGTGGAGCGGGGCGCGGAGCACGAAGGAGGAAGAGAAGGAGACCGTGCCGGCGGAGGCGGTGGCGCAGGCTGTGGCGAGATTCTTGGAGCCCGGTGGGACGGGGGAGGCGGCGAGGGGCCGAGCGCTGGAGCTCGCCGTGAAGGCTCGCGCGGCCGTGTTGGACGGCGGGTCGTCGTCCTGTGATCTGCGCAGGCCTATCGACGATCTGATGGGGACAAGGGAGGCCGTCGCCGGCGGCGACACTAGTACGTCGCGCTCTGCTGAGATCTAGCGTCATCGTGGCATTTCCCTGTGACCCTGTGCTTCAATCCGTTTCTAAATCCTGTAACACCGACCGCTTAATATGTTCTGTATTTCCATTTCCCTGCTACTAGTGTCTGTCACCTGCTCTTAGGCCAACTCCAGCGCACGAACCTTAAATGGACGTCGGTTTTACATGAATTTTGTCAGTTTGGTAGGGCAATGGGGTCGTGTCCGGAAAGTTTTTAGGATGCGGTGGCCGTGCGCCCAACGCGCGGACGCATCCCGGCCGCATCTTGTTCGCCTACACTTTTCTTTGCAAGTCCATAATTTTTTTCATCATTAATTTTTGGTACATGAGAATAGATCATCAAATTTTGACTAGAAAAGCAAGACAAAAAAACAAGAACCACATGATGAGGCTCGATGTTGCGTGCTTCTTTCTTCTTCGAGTCTAAGAACATCTCCAACAGGCATCCAAAAAGAGCTCCATGCATTATAAATTAATTTTTTTGGGCGCCCAACAGCTCCAACAGATACTGTAGCGCTAAAAAGTTTTAGGCGCGCACTGAAAAACGCTATCGCGCACAACATATTTTGGGCTCCGAATTACGCGTGCTTCACAATTTGCACCGTCTGCTTTTTGGGCGCGCGTCTTTGGACGTCTGCTAAATCAATGTTGGTCCCGGCGCACTAAAAGTGCTAAAGTGACCTGCTATAATTTTTATTGGGTGCGAGATTTTTGTGCGGCCGTTGGAGATGCTCTGAAGAAGTAGACGTTGGTTCCTCGCATCTAGTCTCATGTCTAGCCTCTATTCTAGCAACAAATGCAATAGTCTCATCTCTGGCCTCTATGCTAGCTAAAAGTGCACGAACATCTACTAAATTGCGCTCTATCAATATATCAATGTAATCTTCTTCCTAAAACCAAAACTTGCATCCATTCTACATAATAAATTTTTAAGTTAGCACGACTAGTCAAATTCGATAGCACAATCGAGCTAAAAAGTAGCACATACCCCATCGTTTATGCACTTGATGAACACCCATCCGGGATGTTCCGGCGTTGTAGGCACGCGGCGCATGATCTTCTTTATGCAGCTGTCACACTTAATGAGTGGCAACGGTGCGCCGACGAGCTTTTGGGTTAGCACCAAGCCCGGCCGACCACCATTCATGTATCTACTGGCGGACCACCGACGGTGTAAATCCAAGCGGCTAGAGGAGGAGCCACTACCTGCATGCGGCCTTGCAGCCTTGCCGGGGCCTTCCGGCCCTGTGTCCGGCCAGTCCATGGCGCGGCGCGGCCTCCCACGGCCGGGCGAGCTCAAGACC
Organism: Triticum dicoccoides; assembly: GCF_002162155.2. NCBI lineage: Eukaryota > Viridiplantae > Streptophyta > Magnoliopsida > Poales > Poaceae > Triticum > Triticum dicoccoides. Next base: position 524,862,391 of record NC_041380.1, on the reverse strand, counting down.
GACTGGATCCGCTCCAAATCCGGCCGCGGGGTGCGCAAATCAGGTGGCCGGGGTTGGGTAGCTCGGGGGCGTCGAGGGGAAGGGGATGGGTCAGCGCGCATCCGAGCTGCACAGCTTCAATAACAGCGGCAGCGGCGAGGGGCGGGAGTGGAGGGGGTGCGGTCTGAGGGAGGGAGGGGAACGGATAGAAAAAGTTTTTCCTGTGCCACCGACAAGCGGGTCAGGGGAGGACATGCGCACATGGCCCGCCCGTCCGTGCGCTGTCCGTTTCACCCTAAAAACGGCCCAAACTTGAACCGGGCAGGGGTTGAAAGCGGACAGAAAACGGACAAAAGTCCGTTTGCGCCCGCGCGCTGGGTCGTTTGATTTGTCCATTTTACTTCAAACGGATGCACCCAAACAAGATGGGGTCACGCGCTGGAGTTGGCCTTAATGCATTTCATGTCGTCGCATTTACATTTTTCTCAGCTCATTATCTCGTTTTATGCATGGGGCTCTGTCTGCACCTATGCAGACTTGGTCTTGGAAGTTGGAACATGGCCATCTCCACTACGATTCGAAATGCAAAAGGAGAATTTGTATATCTGTATGAAACAAAGCTGCAGGCTATTATACAGGTCAGAAGCTCATCAGAATCCTAATAATCCCGTTAGCAGACGAACTACATGATTTTGTACTATGCTTAGGATTGGGTCTTGTTCATCACATCATTCTTCTAATGATGTGATCCCGTTATCAATGACATCCAATGTCCATGGTTAGGAAACCGTAACCATGTATTGATCAACGAGCTAGTCAACTAGAGGCTCACTAGAGACATGTTGTGGTCTATGTATTCACACATATATTACGATTTCCGGATAACACAATTATAGCATGAACAATAGACAATTATCATGAACAAGGAAATATAATAATAACCATTTTATTATTGCCTCTAGGGCATATTTCCAACAGTCTCCCACTTGCACTAGAGTCAATAACCTAGTTACACTGTGATGAATCGAACACCCATAGAGTTCTGGTGTTGATCATGTTTTGCACGTGGAAGAGGTTTAGGCGGATCTGCGACATTCAGGTCCATATGCACTTTACAAATCTCTATGTCTCCATCTTGAACATTTTCACAAATGAAGTTGAAGCGACGCTTGATATGCTCGGTCTTCTTGTCTCCTTGGCAAGGGCAATAGCTCCAGTGTTATCACAGAAGATAGTCATCGGGCCCAACGCATTGGAAATAACTTCTAGGTCGGTAATGAACTCCTGCATCCAGATTGCTTCATGTGCTGCCTCCGAGGCTGCCATGTACTCCGCTTCACATGTAGATCCCGCCATGACGCTTTGCTTGCAACTGCACCAGCTGACTGCCCCACCATCCAAAATATACACGTATCCGGTTTGTGACTTGGAGTCATCCAGATCTGTGTCGAAGCTAGCATCGATGTAACCCTTTATGACGAGCTCTTCGTCACCTCCATAAACGAGAAACATATCCTTAGTCCTTTTCAGGTACTTCAGGATATTCTTGACCGCTGTCCAGTGTTCCATGCCGGGATTACTTTGGTACCTTCCTACCAAACTTACGGCAAGGTTTACAACAGGTCTGGTACACAGCATGGCATACATAATAGACCCTATGGCCGAGGCATAGGGGATGACACTCATCTTTTCTCTATCTTCTGTCGTGGTCGGGCATTGAGACGTGCCCCTTCTTGGACTGATCCATATTGAACTTCTTCAATATCTTGTCAAGGTACGTGCTTTGTGAAAGACCAATGAAGCGTCTCGATCTATCTCTATAGATCTTGATGCCTAATATATAAGCAGCTTCTCCAAGGTCCTTCATTGAAAAACACTTATTCAAGTAGGCCTTTATGCTTTCCAAGAATTCTATATCATTCCCCATCAATAGTATGTCATCCACATATAATATGAAAAACCCTATAGAGCTCCCACTCACTTTCTTGTAAACACAGACTTCTCCATAAGTCTGCGTAAACCCAAATGCTTTGATCATCTCATCAAAGCGAATGTTCCAACTCCGAGATGCTTGCACCAGCCCATAGATTGAGCATTGGAGCTTGCACACCTTGTCATCATTCTTAGGATCGACAAAACCTTTTGGCTGCATCATATACAATTCTTCCTTAATGAAACCATTAAGGAATGCCGTTTTGATGTCCATTTGCCATATCTCATAATCATAGAACGCGGCAATTGCTAACATGATTCGGACGGACTTCAGCTTCGCTACGGGTGAGAAAGTCTCATCGTAGTCAACCCCTTGAACTTGTCGATAACCCTTAGCGACAAGCCGAGCCTTATAGATGGTCACATTACCATCCGTGTCTGTTTTCTTCTTAAAGATCCATTTATTTTCTATGGCTCGCCGATCATCGGGCAAGTCAGTCAAAGTTCATACTTCGTTTTCATACATGGATCCTATCTCGGATTTCATGGCTTCAAGCCATTTGTCGGAATCCGGGCCCGCCATCGCTTCTTCATAGTTCGAAGGTTCACCATTGTCTAACAACATGATTTCTAGGACAGGGTTGCCGTACCACTCTGGTGCGGAACGTGTCCTTGTGGACCTACGAAGTTCAGTAGCAACTTGATCTGAAGTTTCGTGATCATCATCATTAACTTCCTCTCTAGTCGGTGCAGGCACCACAAAAACATTTTCTTGAGCTGCGCTACTCTCCGGTTCAAGAGGCAATACTTCATCAAGTTCTACTTTCCTCCCACTTACTTCTTTCGAGAGAAACTCTTTCTCTAGAAAGGATCCATTCTTGGCAACAAAGATCTTGCCTTCGGATCTGAGGTAGAAGGTATACCCAATAGTTTCCTTAGGGTATCCTATGAAGACGCATTTTTCCGATTTGGGTTCGAGCTTTTCAGGTTGAAGTTTCTTGACATAAGCATCGCATACCCAAACTTTCAAAAACGACAACTTAGGTTTCTTCCCAAACCATAATTCATACGGTGTCATCTCAATGGATTTCGACGGAGCCCTATTTAAAGTGAATGCGGCAGTCTCTAAAGCATAACCCCAAAATGATAGCGGTAGATCGGTAAGACACATCATGTGTGACGCCCCTCGTCCGATGCGCCAGGTGTCTTCCAGTTATTCGCCGACGTTGCCATGTCATTTTCCTGCGTGTTGCATTTCATCATGTCAGCATGTGCATTGCATCATCATGTTTTCAAAACTTGCATCTGTCCCGGTCTCCCTGTTCTTTCTGTTGCCCGTTCTGAGCCCAGTCACACTTGCACGCGCCTGCGGCATGTCCGAAATAGTATTTTATAAGTGGCCGGAAAATGTTCTCGGAATGGGTTGAAAGTTGGCGTGTGGTCTTATTAAAGTGTAGATAGACCGTCTGTCAAGTTTCATCGCATTCGGAGTTCGTTTGATAGCTCAACCGTTAAACTATAGCGGCATTATAGCCGGGCACACGTCGGACGTTTTCGGTCTCCGGAAACAGTCGCCGGGCCTCTCTTCTCTTCTCTCAGCCTGAGGCCTTCTGCACAGTCCACTACCTACCGCCAGGCCTAGCCTAAGCTCTCTCGTCAGCCTGTCGCCCTCCTCGCGCGCGCGTCTGGGAGCTGTCCCGGACCCGAACCGGGCAGTCGTCACCGTTGGGTCTGGAACATCCCCAAACATCTACAAAATATCACCGTTTTCTTATTTGGCCTCCATAGCCTATTTTTCTTGACCGTCTGATTTTGATCGGAGGGACGAGATAGCCCCTAAACCTATCCGGCTTACTATATGTTATGGGCAACCCTAGTTTCTAGGCACCTTGTCCCATCCATCCCATCATGCGCAGCCACTCCTCTTGTTTTCAGCGCCGAACCAACCAACCAGCCTCCATCTTGCCCGATCCAAACCCAACCACCATCGATCCAAAAATCCTCTCAGCCTCCATCCAGCGCCTCATCCCCCCCTCCTCTGCTTTGATCGAGGATGGATCGAGAGCAGGCGCCGTCCGGCCCCGAGCAACACCGCGCCATGGCCCCCGCCGTCAAGTCGCCCCGACCCGCAAGGCCTCCTCCCTATTTTCTCATTGTTCTTCTCTACTGCTGCTACTAATCGCGTGGTCACCGTGTTTTCTCCTGCAAGGACTGCGCCACCAATTCAAGAACGTCGTCGGCCTCGTCAACTCTCCTTGTTGCTCGATCTGACCGCATCCAGCGTCAAGAACCTGCGTTCCCAGTCTCATCTCCGGCCTCCCTCGCTTTTCCCGTGTCACCGGAGATCGCGCCAAGTACAGCGCCGCCTCGTCCCTGAGTTGCAGCGAGCCGCCGCTGCTTCTCGTCTTCATCGAGCCGGCCAAGTCCCAGGAACGTCATGGCCGCCCCTCTCCTCCTCACGGGTCCTGGACCCCTGCGCCCCGTCACCGGCGTCCAGCGCCGCCATGGATTCGCACCAAGGGTTCCTCACCGCCGCTCCGTTTCTGCCGCCGTCGCGCCCTGCTTCGACTGAAGACGATGCCCTCACCTCGTCTCGATCCAGTGGATCCTAATGCCCAGTGCCGCATCGACTTTCCTGCACAGCCGACGTCCTTCATCAGGTCCTGCCAGCGCCATGCCCCGCGACCCCTCCTGCTGCAAGTCCCGCGCCCGCCGGCCTCCATCCACCGCAAGCTCTACGCCGCCACCCCTCTGTTTTCTGTCGAACAGAGGACCACGCCCGAGGCCTCTCATGCCTCCTCGACGCGAGAATGGGTTGCAAGGGCGCCAAGGCCCAGCGTGTCGCCAACCCCACTTCGCCCTGCTTCCCCTCTCCACCCACCGGGCCAAGCCTAGGGTGAGCTCTGCCGCCCCCACCTCTTGCACTGTTGGCCCAAGTGCACTGTTGGCCCCTGTCATGTTTTTTTCCTCTAGATGATTTTGTCTATTATTCCAGAGAACGCCCGTTTTGCAGAAAAGTCCCTTAACATCATGCATATTATAGCTCACCAACCGTGCATCATATTAAAATAAATTATATATGAAAGATGCTTAGTTTTTTGTCTAGTTTCATATGTCTTTTCCATCCATGTTTAAAATGTTTAAAATGTTGTTTGTGTAATTTTGCCCATATGTCATGTTAAAATGCTTTAATTCATAACTAAATAGTCGTAGCTCCAAACCTAACAAACTTTATATGTAAATGGGGTAGAAAAATGCCTAGTTTAACTTGGTGGCATCACTTTGCATGTTTAACAACTATAAAATATGGTTTAGGGCAGAACAATACCAAACCTAATATATGCATATGAGGATTTTCCGGAATTGTTGTTCGTTGTTTCCGGCCTCATTAAACTTGACTAGATAGGTAGTTTTACTTTGCTTCACCTTCTTGCCATGTTTAACAACATTTAATATTGTTGGGTACATAAACAAGATCGAACTAAATAAGTTCACGTGGTGTTTTGTCAATATGCAACGGAGTTGCACTTTGAGCTCCACTTAATTTGTAGGGTTGTTTGTGCACTTTACCATGCCATGCTTCATTAAACCGGACATGCATCATACTTGATTGTGCATCATGCCATGTTCATGTGTTGGTTGTTTACTATGTTGTTTGCTCCTTTCCGATGTTGCTTCTTCGGGTTGGTTCCGATAACGTCGTGTTGTGAGGATTCGTTCGACTACGTCCGTTTGCCTTCTTCATGGACTCGTTCTTCTTCCTTGCGGGATCTCAGGCAAGATGACCATACCCTCGAAATCACTTCTATCTTTACTTGCTAGATGCTCGCTCTTTTGCTATGCCTATGTTGCGATACCTACCACTTACTTATCATGCCTCCCATATTGCCATGAGCCTCTAACCCACCTTGTCCTAGCAAACCGTTGATTGGCTATGTTACCGCTTTGCCCAGCCCCTCTTATAGCGTTGTTAGTTACAGGTGAAGATGGAGTTTGTTCCTTGTTGGAACATGGATATTTGTTGGGATATCATAATATCTCTTATTTAATTAATGCATCTATATACTTGGTAAAGGGTGGAAGGCTCGGCCTTATGCCTAGTGTTTTGTTCCACTCTTGCCGCCCTAGTTTCCGTCATACCGGTGTTATGTTCCTTACACGGTCGGGTTATAATGGGAACCCCTTGACAGTTTGCTTTGAATAAAACTCCTCCAGCAAGGCCCAACCTTGGTTTCACCATTTGCACTAACAACCTACCACCTTCCCTTGGGTTCTGCAGACTCAAGGGTCATCTTTATTTAACCCCCCTCCCCCCGGGCCAGTGCTTCTCTAAGTGTTGGTCCCAAATAGAGCCACTTGCGGCGCCACCTCGGGGAAACTTGAGGGCTGTTTTTAGCTATACGTAGTGTTCATTCGGTGTTGCCCCGAGAATGAGATATGTGCAGCTCCTATCAGGATGTCGGCGCATCGGGCGGTCTTGCTGGTCTTATTTTACCATTGTCGAGATGTCTTGTAACCGGGATTCCGAGCCTGATCGGGTCTTCCTGGGAGAAGGAATATCCTTCGTTGACCGTGAGAGCTTGTGATGGGCTAAGTTGGGACACCCCTATAGGGATTTGATCTTTCGAAAGTCGTGCCCGCGGTTATGGGAATATGGAAATTTGTTAATGTCTGGTTGTAGAAAACCTGAAAACTTAACTTAATTAAAATGCATCAACCGCGTGTGTATCCATGATGGTCTCTTCTCGGCGGGGTCCAGGAAGTGAACACGGTGTTGGAGTTATGCTTGAACGTAAGTAGTTTCAGGACCACTTCTAGTTTGCAAACGTGCTTCGCCTTCTCTTCTCGCTCTCTTTTGCGTAAGTTAGCCACCATATATGCTAGTGCTTGCTGCAGCTCCACCTCACTACCTTTTCCTACCCATAAGCTTAAATAGTCTCGATCTCATGGGTGTGAGATTGCTGAGTCCCCGTGACTCACAGATTACTTCAAACAGTTGCAGGTGCCGATGATACCAGTGCAGATGCCGCAGCTGAGCTCAAGGAGGAGCTCGATGAAGATCGTGTTCGTTGTGTTGTTTCGTTTCTAGTTGATCAGTAGTGGAGCCCAGTCGGGGCGATCGGGGATCTGTAGCATTAGGGGTTGTCTTCTTTTATTTTGGTTCCATAGTCGGACCTTGATTGTATCTGGATGATGTAATGCTTTATTCATGTATTGTGTGAAGTGGCGATTGTAAGCCAACTATGTACCTCTTTTCTCTTTCAGTACATGGGATGTGTAAAGATTACCCCTCTTGCGACATTGCCTACAATGCGGTTATGCCTCTAAGTCGTGCTCCGACACGTGGGAGATATAGCCGCATCGTGGGTGTTACAAGTTGCTATCAGAGCCTTCCCCGACTTAGGAACCCCCTGCTTGATCGAATCGCTAGCGTTGTTGAGTCTAGAAAAATGTTTTGAGTCTTTTAGGATTATATATACCGGAGAGTAGGATTCTTTTTACTCCTCAGTCCCTTCGTCGCTCTGGTGAGGCTTCCTTACGTAGTGTTTTGACTATTCTGTCCTCAAATTTCACTAAAAAAATTAGGATCACGCGGGTATCTTGGAATCGTTCCGATGGTTTTGTGACGAGAACATTGTTCTTGGTGCCTCCTGACATTTAGGGCTTGTGGCAGTGTCCCGGGGAGTTGAGCTCCGAGGTGTTGTCGTCACAATTTTATCGTTGCAGTTCTGGAATACCTGAGTTCACCGACATCGAAAATCTCCTTTATGCAGTTGTTGGTGAGATAACCTCGACGCCACCCAGTACTGGGGCGGGAGTTCGGGAGTATTGCCATAACTCGTATAACAGATGCTTTTCAAAGGTTGAGGTAAATGATTTCCGAAGGTTTCTTGGTTATGTGTTGAAGGATGGATACAGCTGGATGTAGGATTTGCTAGTTTTGGGTGAGATATTATGCTTCCCCTGTATCCCCAACACCTGATTGCATAACTGGAAAGTTTTGGGAGTTTATAAGTGGGAATTCAAGTAGCTCTTAGGATATCTTTCCGACAGATGTATGATACGAAATTGGGGTTCGACGTCTAGTGGTCCGCCTATCCACGATTGGTTTGACAGTGGTCTCGTTGTGTCTTAAAGAGTCCTTGGCTATGCTGACTCGGGGACACTTCGTATGTCATGTGCACTGCCTTGTACATGATAGTGTTGTACGATCGAGCCCGTGTAGGCCCCACCACGAAAACTTCAGACGAAATCTCTATCATATGTTTGTTCTGGCTTATTCTGCAAACCAATCCTTTGTTTTGTTTTGGGTTGTGGTATTCGAGTTGCTTCGAAGTCAAATGTGGATTCCATACCTTTCCTAAACGGTGTTCTCATACTCCGATGTGAATACCAATCCTTCATGATAATCGAGTTTGTCATGTCAATCCTTGTCAACCGACGTGCTCCTCTTCAAATGGATCCAATCTTGTCAACATTCACAAGATCTTTTATCAGTTCTTCTCAACGGTGTTTGTTTCATCCGTCTCCAAGTTGCCCTTGTTTTCCCGCCCTCCCACCCTTTTTTCTTCAAGGACTCAGATCACTTAATCAAGTATCCTTTTATTGGTGGGAAGTCTCTCCATTATTTCCATCAATGTTCTTATCCGGTGGTTCTCATGAAGATGCTCTACAAGTTCATCATTTGTCATTCTTTTTCTTCTCCGGTGGTTTCATGTCAAGCTTTGTTGATCATATCCTTTCCTCGTTTCAATGCTTTCTCATGCCGGTGCAATTCTTAATCATTCACCTCTCGCTATTCATTTGTTCCGGAGTGCTGAAGATATCTCAGAAGATGCTAGTGTTTATTCTCATTCATTTAAGCTCTTTCGAGATTGTTATCTCATTCAAGCCATTTAATTCAATCGACGCATGCTTTCTTTTAAATTGTTCAACGGTGTATCTCTTGAGTGGGCCCTAACCCACAGGTCTTTTCCCAGGATCTTACCTGACTCTTCAAATTTTTCCCGGAGCTATTCTAAATTTCATTTCAAAGTTTGACGTAAGAATGATTTACCATCAGTCATATGTCTTTCTCCAAGATCTTTCAAAATTCTTTCATCGTTGGCTCAACCTCTTCGCTTTTGCTTCTCCCGGAGTGTCTAAACAATTATCAGTGGTGGTTTTCGTCGTCATTCTCAACATTTGAAGACCGAAGAAGAGTTTTTCCTCAAAAAATTATCCGTTCTCTCAAAGACGCGAAGTTCAAGATGGATGTCATCCTCTCATAATTGTTTTCGATTGTGAGAATTCTTTTCACCCATCCGGAGCAATTCAGGAGTTTTTTTAGTTTGTTTCTCCAGAACCCATCATCTCAGAAGTATTCATTCTCAACTTTCAGCTCTCGTTCTCCAAATCTTACCGGTGCATCGTTCAAGCATTCTCTCATCAGCCCGTGATCTCTTCGTTCTCATGTATCTAAATCCCCTCAAGTATCTTCATTTGTTCTCTAATTCTTCTTGGTGTTTCTTTATCTTTTGTTCATTCATTTTCAATTCCTACGGTGGTTCGTTCAAGATTTTCTATTCCTTCATTATCATATCAATTCATTCGTTGTTTCAATTCTACCGGTGGTTCGTTGAAGACCTTCTCAAGTTTGACGCTATATCTATCGTAATCCTTTCTACGAGAATAAGTAGCATGGCAAATCCAATGTGGGTCATCAATTTAATCGGTGAGGGATAAGCATAACATAATTATTATTCTTGTTTCATCCAAGTGATAAATTCCTTCCTCGGAGTTTGTTCATGATGAATAAATTCTTGATTTTCTTTTGTGCATCTTTCTTTTCCGGCGGTCCAAGCTCTCTCAATTATCTCGTCGCGAAGATCCATCTAAATCATTTCAAGGCTTCACCTTATATTCTCAACTACTCTTTCTTTTGACATCCTTTTGTTTACCGGAGTTCTTCATGGAGGTTCTACATGATGTTTCATCAAGGATTTAATTCCTTCTCGAAGTGTTCATCAAGATTCTTTTCAGAGGAGTTCAACCTTTCTTCATCTTGCATTCCGTAGTGCAATTCTTTCTACCATATCATTTGAGGTGGTGCTATGTCATTCTTCATAACTTGAGTTCATGTTTCATGATTCACATGTTGTGAAGAATGAGGTATCTCAAATCCATCAATCTCTTCATTGGAGTTATCTTGGGTTATATTTCAACTAAAACCTTCCCTAAGGAATGTTGCTATTGGGGTGCTTATCAATAATCCAAGTTTCCTCCTATTCTCGCGATGAAAGATGTTTTCATCTCTCCGTCGCTCTCAAGCAAGCAATTGTTTTCGTTTGTGGCAGGTTTCACCTCAAGTTCTTGAGATGTTTTCCATAAGCCCACAACAAGCTTACTCTTTTCGTTGTTGGATTTCCAACAACTCCGTTCGACCCTTCTCCTAAAGATGCTTTTTCCAAGCTCATTTGAGGCAGAAGATGTGGTTTTCTCCTCCGTTCTTTTGATTCCATTCTTACATTCACTCCGGAGGCATTGTATTGTTGCTATATTCACCCATTATCTTGTTTTGTCAAAGATCATGTTTGTTTCATGTTTATCCAATTAACCGGAGCGTTGTGTCTATCATTCCTCTTCTAACCGGACTCTCATCCAAGTGCTTTCATTTTTGGCCAAGCTCATATTCCTTACCTTCCTTTTCCAACCGGAGTGTTGTCGTAATTGATCTTTATCATTCTTGTACATCTCGTTTCATCCGGAGTGCTTGCATGTATTCTTTCTTTCTAATTGTTCAACCTCGCAAGGTTCTTTGGTTTCACTCGTTTGTCAAAGAAGTAACTTAGTTTTAACTCTTCTTTTCCTCTTCCGTTTTCCTCCGGTGCCATTCTAGATCTCGGGACGAGATCCTCTTGTAGTGCTGGAGTGTTGTGACGCCCCGAGTCCGATGCGCCAGGTGTCTTCCAGTTATTTGCCGACGTTGCCATGTCATTTGCCTGCATTTTGCATTTCATCATGTCATCATGTGCATTGCATCATCATGTTTTCAAAACTTGCATCCGTCCCGGTCTCCCCATTCTTTCCAATGCCCGTTCTGAACCCAGTCACACTTGCACGCGCCTGCGGCATGTCCGAAATAGTATTTTATAAGTGGCCGGAAAATGTTCTCGGAATGGGTTGAAAGTTGGCGTGTGGTCTTATTATAGTGTAGATAGACCGCCTATCAAGTTTCATCGCATTCGGAGTTTGTTTGATAGCTCAACCGTTAAACTATAGCGGCATTATAGCCGGGCACACGTCGGACGTTTTCGGTCTTCGGAAATAGTCGCCGGGCCTCTCTTCTCTTCTCTCAGCCTGAGGCCTTCTGCACAGTCCACTACCTACCGCCAAGCCTAGCCTAAGCTCTCTCGTCAGCCCGTCGCCCTCCTCGCGCGCGCGTCCGAGAGCTGTCCCGGACCCGAACCGGGCAGTCATCACCGTTGGGTCCGGAACATCCCCAACCATCTACAAAACATCACTGTTTTCTTATTTGGCCTCCATAGCCTATTTTTCCTGACCGTCCGATTTTGATCGGAGGGACGAGATAGCCCCTAAACCTATCCGGCTTGTCCCTAGTTTCTTATGGGCAACCCTAGTTTCTAGGCACCTTGTCCCATCCATCCCATCATGCGCCGCCACTCCTCTTGTTTTAGCGCCGAACCAACCAACCAGCCTCCATCTTGCCCGATCCAAACCCAACCACCATCGATCCAAAAATCCTCTCGGCCTCCATCCAGCGCCTCATCCCCCTCCTCTGCCTTGATCGAGGATGGATCAAGAGCAGCGCCGTCCGGCCCCGAGCAACACCGCGCCATGGCCCCCGCTGTCAAGTCGCCCCGACCCACAAGGCCTCCTCCCTGTTTTCTCGTTGTTCTTCTCTACTGCTGCTACTAATCGCGTGGTCACTGTGTTTTCTCCTGCAAGGACTGCGCCACCAATTCAAGAATGTCGTCGGCCTCGTCAACTCTCCTTACTGCTCGATCTGACCGCATCCAGCGTCAAGAACCAGCATTCCCAGTCTCATCTCTGGCCTCCCTCGCTTTTCCCGCGTCACCGGAGATCACGCCAAGTACAACGCCGCCTCGTCCCTGAGTTGCAGCGAGCCGCCGTTGCTGCTCGTCTTCATCGAGCCGGCCAAGTCCCAGGAATGTCATGGCCGCCCCTCTCCTCCTCACGGGTCCTGGACCCCTGCGCCCCGTCACCGGCGTCCAGCGCCGCCATGGATTCGCGCCAAGGGTTCCTCACCGCCGCTCTATTTCTGCCGCTGTCGCGCCCTGCTTCGACTGAAGCCGATGCCCTCACCTCGTCTCGATCCAGTGGATCCTAATGCCCAGCACCGCATCGACTTTCCTGCACAGCCGACGTCCTTCGTCAGGTCCTGCCAGCGCCATGCCCCGCGACCCCTCCTGCTGCAAGTCCCGCGCCCGCCGGCCTCCATCCACCGCAAGCTCTACGCCGCCGCCCCTTTGTTTTCTGTCGAACAAAGGACCACGCCCGAGGCCTCTCGTGCCTCCTCGACGCGAGAGTGGGCCGCAAGGGCGCCAAGGCCCAGCGTGTCGCCAGCCCCACGTCGCTCTACTTCCCCTCTCCACCCACCGGGCCAAGGCTAGGGTGAGCTTTGCTGCCCCCACCTCTTGCACTGTTGGCCCAAGTGCACTGTTGGCCCATGTCATGTTTTTTTCCTCTAGATGATTTTGTCTATTATTCCAGAGAGTGCCCATTTTGCAGAAAAGTCCCTTAACATCATGCATATTATAACTCACCAACCGTGCATCATATTAAAATAAATTATATATGGAAGATGCTTAGTTTTCCGTCTAGTTTCATAATATGCCTTTTCCATCCATGTTTAAAATGTTTAAAATGTTGTTTGTGTAATTTTGCCCATATGTCATGTTAAAATGCTTTAATTCATAACTAAATAGCCGTAGCTCCAAACCTAACAAACTTTATATGTAAATGGGGTAGAAAAATGCCTAGTTTAACTTGGTGGCATCACTTTGCATGTTTAACAACTATAAAATACGGTTTAGGGCAGAACAATACCAAACCTAATATATGCATATGAGGATTTTCTGGAATTGTTGTTCGTTGTTTCCGGCCTCATTTAAACTTGACTAGATAGGTAATTTTACTTTGCTTCACCCTCTTCCATGTTTAACAACATTTAATATTGTTGGGTACATAAACAAGATCGTACTAAATAAGTTCACGTGGTGTTTCGTCAATATGCAACGGAGTTGCACTTTGAGCTCCCCTTAATTTGTAGGGTTGTTTGTGCACTTTGCCATGCCATGCTTCATTAAACCGGACATGCATCAAACTTGATTGTGCATCATGCCATGTTCATGTGTTGGTTGTTTACTATGTTGTTTGCTCCTTTTCGGTGTTGCTTCTTCGGGTTGGTTCCAATAACGTCGTGTTGTGAGGATTCGTTCGACTACGTCCGTTTGCCTTCTTCATGGACTCGTTCTTCTTCCTTGCGGGATCTCAGGCAAGATGACCATACCCTCGAAATCACTTCTATCTTTGCTTGCTAGATGCTCGCTCTTTTGCTATGCCTATGCTGCGATACCTACCACTTGCTTATCATGCCTCCCATATTGCCATGAGCCTCTAACCCACCTTGTCCTAGCAAACCGTTGATTGGCTATGTTACCGCTTTGCCTAGCCCCTCTTATAGCGTTGTTAGTTGCAGGTGAAGATGGAGTTTGTTCCTTGTTGGAACATGGATATTTGTTGGGATATCACAATATCTCTTATTTAATTAATGCATATATATACTTGGTAAAGGGTGGAAGGCTCGGCCTTATGCCTGGTGTTTTGTTCCACTCTTGTCGCCCTAGTTTCCGTCATACCGGTGTTATATTTCTTGATTTTGCGTTCCTTACACGGTCGGGTTATAATGGGAACCCCTTGACAGTTCGCTTTGAATAAAACTCCTCCAGCAAGGCCCAACCTTGGTTTTACCATTTGCACTAACAAACTACCACCTTCCCTTGGGTTCTGCAGACTCAAGGGTCATCTTTATTTAACCCCCCGGGCCAGTGCTTCTCTAAGTGTTGGTCCAAAACAGAGCCTCTTGCGGCGCCACCTCGGCGAAACTTGAGGGCTGGTTTTAGCTGTACGTAGTGTTCATCCGGTGTTGCCCTGAGAACGAGATATGTGCAGCTCCTATCAGGATGTCGGCGCATCGGGCGGTCTTGCTGGTCTTGTTTTACCATTGTCGAGATGTCTTGTAACCGGGATTCCGAGCCTGATCGGGTCTTCCTGGGAGAAGGAATATCCTTCGTTGACCGTGAGAGCTTGTGATGGGCTAAGTTGGGACACTCCTACAGGGATTTGATCTTTCGAAAGCCGTGCCCGCGGTTATGGGCAGATGAGAATTTGTTAATGTCCGGTTGTAGAAAACCTAGAAAACTTAACTTAATTAAAATGCATCAACCGCGTGTGTAGCCGTGATGGTCTCTTCTCAGCGGGGTTCGGAAAGTGAACACGGTTTTGGAGTTATGCTTGAACGTAAGTAGTTTTAGGATCACTTCTTGATCACTTCTAGTTTGCGAACGTGCTTCGCCTTCTCTTCTCGCTCTCTTTTGCGTAAGTTAGCCACCATATATGCTAGTGCTTGCTGCAGCTCCACCTCACTACCTTTTCCTACCCATAAGCTTAAATAGTCTTGATCTCCCGGGTGTGAGATTGCTGAGTCCCCGTGACTCACAGATTACTTCAAACAGTTGCAGGTGCCGATGATACCAGTGCAGATGCCGCAGCCGAGCTCAAGGAGGAGCTCGATGAAGATCGTGTTCATTGTGTTGTTTCGTTTCTAGTTGATCAGTAGTGGAGCCCAGTCGGGGCGATCAGGGATCTGTAGCATTAGGGGTGGTCTTCTTTTATTTTGGTTCCGTAGTCAGACCTTGATTGTATCTGGATGATGTAATGATTTATTCATGTATTGTGTGAAGTGGCGATTGTAAGCCAACTATGTACCTCTTTTCTCTTTCAGTACATGCGATGTGTAAATATTACCCCTCTTGCGACATTGCCTACAATGCGGTTATGCCTCTAAGTCGTGCTCCGACACGTGGGAGATATAGCCGCATCGTGGATGTTACATCATGGATCACACCATATCCAATAGAGTGCGATTTCGACGTTCGGACACACCATTACGCTGAGGTGTTCCAGGCGGCGTGAGTTGTGAAACAATTCCACATTTCCTTAAGTGTGTGCCAAATTCATGACTCAAATATTCTCCCCCACGATCTGATCGTAAGAACTTGATTTTCCTGTCACGTTGATTCTCAACCTCACTCTGAAATTCCTTAAACTTTTCAAAGGTCTCAGACTTATGTTTCATTAAGTAGACATACCCATATCTACTTAAGTCATTAGTGAGAGTGAGAACATAACGATAACCACCGTGAGCCTCAACGCTCATTGGACCGCACACATCAGTATGTATGATTTCCAATAATTGGTTGCTCGCTCCATTGTTCCGGAGAACGGAGTCTTGGTCATTTTGCCGATGAGGCATGGTTCGCACGTGTCAAATGATTCATAATCAAGAGACTCCAAAAGTCCATTTGCATGGAGTTTCTTCATGCGTTTGACACCAATATGACCAAGGCGGCAGTGCCACAAGTATGTGGGACTATCATTATCAACCTTACATCTTGTGACATTCACACTATGAATATGTGTAACATCACATTCGAGATTAAACAAGAATAAACCATTGACCAGCGGGGCATGACCATAAAACATATCTCTCAAATAAATGGAACAACCATTATTCTCAGATTTAAATGAGTAGCCATCTCACATTAAACGAGATCCAGATACAATGTTCATGCTCAAAGCTAGTACTAAATAACAATTATTGAGGTTTAAAACTAATCCCGTAGGTAAATGTAGAGGCAGCGTGCCGACGGCGATCACATCGACCTTGGAACCATTCCCGACGCGCATCGTCACCTCGTCCTTCGCCAGTCTCCGCTTATTCCGCAGCTCCTGTTTTGAGTTACAAATATGAATAACCGCACCGGTATCAAATACCCTGGAGCTACTACGAGCGCTGGTTAGGAACACATCAATAACATGTATATCACATATACCTTTGGTATTGCCGGCCTTCTTATCCGCTAAGTACTTGGGGCAGTTCCGCTTCCAGTGACCGTTTCCCTTGCAATAAAAGCACTCAGTCTCAGACTTGGGTCCATTCTTTGGCTTCTTCCCGGCAGCTAGCTTACCGGGCGCGCCAACTCCCTTGCCGTCCTTCTTTAAGTTCTTCTTACCCTTGCCTTTCTTGAACTTAGTGGTTTTATTCACCATCAACACTTGATGTTCCTTTTTGATCTCCGCCTCCGCTGATTTTAGCATTGAATATACCTCAGGAATGGTCTTTTCCATCCCCTGCATATTGAAGTTCATCACAAAGCTCTTGTAGCTAGGTGGGAGCGACTGAAGGATTCGGTCAACAACCG
Organism: Triticum dicoccoides; assembly: GCF_002162155.2. NCBI lineage: Eukaryota > Viridiplantae > Streptophyta > Magnoliopsida > Poales > Poaceae > Triticum > Triticum dicoccoides. The sequence goes on along the minus strand of NC_041380.1, from coordinate 524,845,973 downwards.
CATCATCCGGGAGATTAACTCCTAGCTAAGATAAGCGGTTGTGCAACCCAGACATTTTGAGTATGTGCTCGCTGACAGAACTATTCTTCTCCATCTTACAACTGTAGAACTTGCCGGAGACTTCATATCTCTCGACCCGAGCATGAGCTTGGAAAACCATTTTCAGCTCTTGGAACATCTCATATGCTCCATCTGTTCAAAACGCTTTTGGAGCCCCGGTTCTAAGCTGTAAAGCATGCCGCACTAAACCAGGGAGTAATCATCACTACACGACTGCCAGGCGTTCATAACGTCTTGAGTTGCTGGGAAAACAGGTGCATCACCTAGCGGTGCTTCAAGGACACATGCTTTCTTGGCAGCTATGAGGATAATCCTCGGGTTACGGACCCAGTCCGTGTAGTTGCTACCATCGTCTTTCAGCTTGGTTTTCTCTAGGAACGTGTTGAAGTTGAGGGCAACATTAGCGTAGGCCATTTGATCTACAAGACATATTGCAAAGTTTTAGACTATGTTCATGATAATTAAGTTCATCTAATCAAATTATTTAATGAACTCCCACTCAGATAGACATCCCTCTAGTCATCTAAGTGATACATGATCCGAGTCAACTAGGCCGTGTCTGATCATCACGTGAGACGGACTAGTCATCATCGGTGAACATCTTCATGTTGATCGTATCTTCTATACGACTCATGTTCGACCTTTCGGTCTTCCGTGTTCCGAGGCCATGTTTGTACATGCTAGGCTCGTCAAGTCAACCTAAGTGTATTGTGTGTGTAAATCTGGCTTACACCCGTTGTATGCGAACGTTAGAACCTATCACACCCGATCATCGCGTGGTGCTTCGGAACAACAGACCTTAGCAATGGTGCATAGTTAGGGGGGAGACAATTCTTGATATTTTAATGAGGGATCATCTTATTTATGCTACCGTCGTTCTAAGCAAATAAGATGTAAAACCATGATAAACATCACATGCAATCAAATAGTGACATGATATGGCCAATATCATTTTGCTCCTTTTGATCTCCATCTTCGGGGCGCCATGATCATCATCGTCACCGGCATGACACCATGATCTCCATCATCGTGTCTTCATGAAGTTGTCTCGCCAACTATTACTTCTACTACTATAGCTAACGGTTAGCAATAAAGTAAAGTAATTACATGGCATTTTCATTGTCACGCAGGTCATACAATAAATTAAGACAACTCCTATGGCTCCTACCGATTGTCATACTCATCGACATGCAAGTCGTGATTCCTATTAAAAGAACATGATCAATCTCATACATCACATATATCATTCATCACATCCTTTTGGCCATATCACATCACACGGCATATGCTGCAAGAACAAGTTAGATGTCCTCTAATTGTTGTTGCAAATTTTTACGTGGCTGCTATAGGTTTCTAGCAAGAACGTTTATTACCTACGCCAAAACCACAATGTGATATGTCAATTTCTATTTACCCTTCATAAGGACCCGTTTGATCAAATCCGATCCGACTAAAGTGGGAGAGACAGACACCTGCTAGCCACCTTATGCAACTAGTGCATGTCAGTCGGTGGAACCAGTCTCACGTAAGCGTACGTGTAAGGTCGGTCCGGGCCGCTCCATCCCACGATGCCGCCGAATCAAGATAAGACTAGTAACGTCAAGTAAATTGACAAAATCAACGCCCACAACAACTTGTGTTCTACTCGTGCATAGAAACTATGCATAGACCTAGCTCATGATGCCACTGTTGGGGATCGTTGCAGAAATTAAAAAATTTCTACGCATCACCAAGATCAATCTATGGAGTTTACTAGCAATGAGAGGGGAGTGCATCTTCATACCTTTGAAGATCGTGATGCGGAAGCGTTGCAAGAACGTGGTCGGTGGAGTCATACACAAAGCGATTCAGATCGTGGCTGATTCCGACCTAAGCACCGAACAACGGTGCCTCCGCATTCAACACACGTGCAGCCCGGTGACGTCTCCCACGCCTTGATCCAGCAAGGAGAGAGGAAGAGGTTGGGGAAGACTCCGTCCAGCAACAGCACGATGGCATGGTGGTGGTGGAGGAGCGTAGCACTCCAGCAGGGCTACGCCAAGCACTGCTAGAGATGAGGATGGATAGGGGTAGGGTTGCGCTAGGAGAAGGGGTGCAGTTGCCCTCCCACCCCCACTATTCATAGGGGGAAGGGGAGAGGGGGCCGGCCCCCTAGATCCATCTAGAGGGGGGGCAGCGGCCCCCTTAGGGTTTCCAACTAGGGGGGCGCCCGCCCCGGGGGGGGGGCAGCGCCCCCCTAGGGTTTCCAACCCTAGGCGCCTTGGGCCCTTGGGGTGGGGCGCACCAGCCCACTAAGGGGCTGGTTCCCACCCAACTACAGCCCATTAGGTCCTTTGGGGCAGGTGGACCCTCCCGGTAGACCCCCGGAACCCCTTCGGTGGTCCCGGTACAATACTGATAAACCCTGAAACCTTTCCGGTGACTGAAACTGGACTTCCCATATATAAATCTTTACCTCCAGACCATTCCGGAACTCCTCGTGACGTCCGGGATCACATCCGGGACTCCGAACAACATTCGGTAACCACGTACATCTATTCCCTATAACCCTAGCGTCATTGAACCTTAAGTGTGCAAACCCTACAGGTTCGGGAGGCATGCAAACATGACTGGGACATCTCTCCGGTCAATAGCCAACAACGGGATTTGGATACCCATGTTGGCTCCCACATGCTCCACGATGATCTCATCGGATGAACCACGATGTCAATGATTCAATCAATCCCGTATACGATTCCCTTTGTCTACTGGTATAGCACTTGCCCGAGATTCGATCGTCGGTATACCGATACCTTGTTCAATCTCGTTACGGCAAATCTCTTTACTCGTTCCGTAACACATCATCTCGTGATCAACTCCTTGATCACACTGAGCTCATAATGATGATGTCCTACCGAGTGGGCCCAGAGATACCTCTCCGTCATACGGAGTGACAAATCCCAATCTCGATTCGTGCCAACCCAACAGATACTTTCGGGGATACCCGCCGTGTACCTTTATAGCCACCCAGTTACCTTGTGATGTTTGGCACACCCAAAGTACTCCTACGGTATCCGGGAGTTGCACAATCTCATGATCTAAGGAAAAAGATACTTGACATTAAAAAAGCTTTAGCAGACGAACTACACGATCTTTTGCTATGCTTAGGATTGGGTCTTGTCCATCACATCATTCTCCTAATGATGTGATCCGTTATCAATGACATCAAATGTCCATGGTTAGGAAACCGTAATCATCTATTGATCAACGAGCTAGTCAACTAGAGGCTCACTAGGGACATGTTGTGGTCTATGTATTCACACATGTATTACAATTTCCGGATAACACAATTATAGCATGAACAATAGACAATTATCATGAACAAGAAAATATAATAATAACCATTTTATTATTGCCTCTAGGGCATATATCCAACATGTTTCACCCTAAAAGCGGCCCAAACTTGGACCGGAGAGGGGTCGAAAGCGGGCAGAAAACGGACAAAAGTACGTTTGCGCCCGCGCGCTGGGTCGTTTGGTTTGTCCGTTGTACCTCAAACGGACGCACCCGAACAAGATGGGGTCACGCGCTGGAGTTGGCATTAATGCATTTACTGTCGTCTGCGTCTGCATTTACATTTTTCTCATCTCATTATCTCGTTTTATGCATGGGGTTCTGTCTGCACCTATGCAGACCTGGTCTTGGAAGTTGGAACATGGCCATCTCCATTATGATTCGAAATGCAAAAGCAGAATTTGTATATCTGTATGAAACAAAGCTGCAGGCTATTACATAGGTCAGAAGCTCATCAGAATCCTCCAAAGACGGCTAAGCAATTTTTCTCATCAGCCATCTGAAGGAGCTTCAGCTGGCACTTTGATTTCAAGCAGTCACAAGTTTTTTTATGTCAGCACGGCGCACCAAAACAAGCACACAACCACAGTAGTGCAAACCAACATCGACTTGTTACTAAGCCTCAAGCATTTGTCGCAAACTTTTTTTTCTGAAAAAGGAGGTTAAAAGCCCGACTTCTGCATTAATGGATGCATACAACCATCTTTATTAATTATTTAACAAAGATCTGTCAAGAACATATGTCGAGTAACCCAAAGTCACCGCTCAAACTTACTAACTTGATAATGTGGAGTGCTCTCACTCTCCATATCTAAAACCGGTTTGTTGCCGATCCATCCGCATAACATATCGCAACCTATAACTGGCGCAGCAAACCTAAAGCGTACACCACATGTATATGTTTTAGAAGCCACCAAGGTAATCAAACCGCTGACCCATCTTCAGGAAAGAGATTCGCATCATCCTTGTCCAACTGGCCATCCACCGACGCCACAATGGCGCCTAACGGCACCACCTCCATGCACGCAAATTGCTGAGCATGTCGTGGTCGCTGTCGGTACATCACAGCATCATGCCGCCAGGTACCACTAGCTGACACAGCTTGAAGTCTCTGGCAGATCTATCGTGTGTAGCATCTGCCGAACAGGCATGAAACAACGTAGCACTTGTCGGCCAGACATGACTTGCCATCTCCACCAAACCTCCGTGCAAGACAAAGCCGCTCCACCTCCTGTTGTTGTCTTCCAGCACTGCTCCACAAATGTTGCTCTCAAGAGAGAAACGACGCCGCAATGCCGCTGTCGTCCGATCTAGAAGACCAGATCCTAGAGTTTTCCTCGCAGCAGCACGAGTGGTCGACAGTAGTTACACGACGATGCCTTCACCAAGGTAACGACGCAGAACGCCGCCATGGTCTGCCGTGGGCTCAGCTTTCACTGACAACTATGTCTCCCCAACTCGCAGCCGGGACTAGATGACGGATCTCGATATCCGACCACTCAGCCTCAGGATGACCACCTCCGACGGAGGAGATAACCACCAACGCCAAGCCAAGAGTCGCCGCCCCGTAATGCAGATCAAGACCAGGAGCGCCACCGTGATCCAAAGCTGAACCGGAGGTTGAGCGGCTGCAACATGGCCACCGCTGCCACATGACGGTGCGGCTAAAGACCCGCCACCACACTCCAACCGTCATTATCCACCATCACCACCGAGGAGATCAAGATCGGAACTGCATAACGATCTTTAGCAGCTGACATGCGAGAAGGCCATCGCCACCGAGCCGCTCGGGCTTTGCCCTGGTGTTGTCGCCGCCGCCGGTGGAGAGGAGACTGTTGGCGGGGGAGGGAAGGGGCGAAAACGGGAGGCTGGGGACACCCTGGTGCGACGCTGTGGCGCCGCATGGGAGCAGGGGTAGGGTCGGGTGAATTGGCGGCAGAGAAAGGATCCGGCAGCGTGCGCTAGATCAAGTCGCTTGCAGGGTCGTGAAAGGCGCAAAGGCTAGGCTGTCCATTCATGGTAGATAATTTGGTGCGCGAGGTCCGCTTCAATTTTCAAATCATTTGGACATTTGAATAGCTCTCGGTAAAAAAGACAAATTTAGGGTATGTAAAAATATTTACTGTTCATGTATTGTTCTAATCCGATTTATTTTTTTGCTGAGAGCTATTCAGATGTCTAAATGATTAAAAATTAAAGTGGACGCCACGCAATAAATTATTGAGCATGTAAAAATATTTTAGAATATTTTGATTTTTTAAACTTTTTTAACTATATGCAGATGAGTTTGAGCACCGAATCACTGCACTTCTATAGAGTACAAGTTTCACTTAACAATAGTAGTGATGATCTAAACACTCTTATATTTCTTTATGGAGAATCTAAACATTCTTATATTTTCTTACAGAGTATGTTGGCTTTTGATCGCTAGACTAAATTGCCCAGGACAAATACACGTACGTACGTGCAAACCTAGCCAACCAACCAGGCAAGCAGCTTGATCAATTCTTTAGCCGCAGCACATGCATGTATACGTGGATAGCTAACTTCGGCAGTCTCGGCGGAACAGATACGAGGCACCAAATCGATGGATTGCTACAGGCTCGTCTCGAGCCTGATATCTTTATCTTTA
>NC_041380.1:524834017-524839540 GCF_002162155.2 Triticum dicoccoides | reverse complement strand
ATTATTCTGATCACGGGATCAGAATAATATTCTGATTACAACATGAACTTCCCGAGTAACGCGTCTGACCTTCCCCGAGTATTAGGTTGAACTTCAGCTAAAAGGTGTCCAAATGGGGCTTGCGATATACCGTTGGATAGCTATGGACATCAGTATCATGACCCAAGTTAAATTTTTGGCAAAATGTAAGCGGTTTAAGAGCAATTTTGAAAACTGTTATTTCTTCACACAAAAAACGTGAATCGTATTTTCGATTGTATTTTTAAACCGTTTATCAGAATGAGGCAAATAATATTTGGAAAGCTGCTGCAAAACCGCTCCTTCCACATGTTGAAAGTTTTCTCTAATTCCCTACGGTTAAAGAGTAATTCAGAAAATCGTAAAATTTCACAAATTGAACACCCGAGTTTGTATTTTCGACGTCATTTCTAAACGGCTAATCCAATTGAGGCAAATAATATGGCGTTGGAAAGCTTATGAAAATGCGCTACTTTTTTATGTTAAAAGTTTTTTCTAATTTTGAATGGTTTAAAAGTAATTTAGAAAACGGTACAAGTTTCACCGAGTTCGTATTTTCGAACTAATTTTTTAACCGTACGTCCAAATGCAGCAAATGATATGGCGTTGGAAAGCTTGAAGAAATGCGAAACTTTTTTGTATATATTGTTTCTCCTAATTCATTATAGTTTTATGTCAGTTTTGAAAATGGTTAAAAACGTATTTTTGCCATAATTTCTACAAACTTTATCGGAATGATGCAAATAATATACTGCTAAAAAGCTACGGAAAATGCGAAACATTTTCATGTTGATGGTTTTCTATGATTCCTAGCCGTTTTCAAGTAATTTCAAAAACGGCAAGATCATTCGTTCTGCCTTTTTCGCGAAACAGATTGTCAAAAATGCATCGCGTGAAGAATCTGAACTTCTCGGCGTGCGCACCTGAACTTCACTCTGTTTTTCACGTGATTTTTTTGCTCGTAGGTCTCCATCCACTGCTTGTAACTCTCCATCCACTCACCGAAATTGAGCAAGTGATATACCGGTGGAAAGCTGATGTAAGCACTTAACTTTCCCGTGTTGATCATTTTTCATACTCGCGACGATTTTAAAAGTTTTTCATCTGAAATTCATTCAGTGTAGTAGGTGAACTTCCTGCTGTTTTCAGGTTGAACTTTTGTGACGTATTTTCGTTCTTAATTTTCTCATCCATTTTCGTCAGTGTTACACAAATGATACTCTTTTTGTATAAACCTCTCTCACAATATTTTTTTTAACTTTCTCCGACCGAGGACTTGAACTTACACAAATAATATTCCTACCATTTTAAGGTAAATTAGAAAATGGCGAGATCATGATTTCTGCGTTCATCGCGAACGTAAACGCACTACGTGAAGTAGTAGAACTTCTGGGGCATGTCTGTTTGAACTTCAATTTGTTTTTGACGTGTTGTTTTTTGCACTACATGAAGTAGTTGAACTTCCGGGGCATGTTTGTTTGAACTTCACTCTGTTTCACTTTATTGTTTTTTTCTTATATGAAACACACACCATGTAGTACGTGAAATTCCGGTTGTTATCACGTTGAACTTCTATCTGCTTTGAGAGAGTTATTTTAAAACACAAAAAACAACATATATTTTTACGTATTTTGGACATCTAAATACATGGTGAACCTCTCTCACAAGAATTTTTCGAACTTTTCCTCGCCGAGCACTTGAACTTCTAGCAACCATTTTTTCGTTTATGAGGTTGTTTTTAAAAGTGCAAAAAATGGCGTTGTATTTTTTATTTTTTGAACGGGTAAATCCTAGGTTTTAATAAACTCCGAACTTCTATGTTATTTCAATTTGAACTTCACCTTTTTATATTTTGATTAAATAATTGTATTCGATTTTTATACAACAAAAATCGAACATGGAAATACAAGATGAACCTCTCTCGCAAAGATTTTTTTAACCTCCCCGGACAAAGCACTTGAACTTCTTTCAACAACCCTTTTAAGCTTTTATTTTTTCTATACTTTTATTGTCACCTGAAATGCATTCCTTGCAGTAGTTGAACTTCTCGTTGTTTTCACCTTGAACTTCTGTCACGTATTTTTGTTCAACCTCTCTCACAAGAATTTTTGAACTTTCTCAGGCCGAGCACTTGAACTTCTAGTAACAAAACTTTTGGCTTTGCATTTTCATTCTTTTTTAATACAAAATGCACATCGTGTAGTACGTGAACTTCTGGCAGTTATCAACCTCAACTTCTAAGATCATGTGTTCTGCCTTCATCGGAAAAACAGAAGTCTCCGAAAATGCACTTCATGAATAGGTTAAACTTCTGGAGCAGTTCTTTTTGAACGTCACTCTGTTTTTCACGTGTTTTTTTGCCTGTAACTCCCAAACCACTTACCGGAATTGAGAAAATGGTATACCAATGGAAAGTTGTTGAAAACACGCAACTTTTTCGTGTTTCATTTTTTCTCATACTCACGGCGGTTCAAAATATATTTTTTTGAATGCATAAAAATGTGTTTTTAACAGTATACATAAATTTTTTAAACCATTGATTGGAATGCAGCATATAATATACCGTTGGAAAGCTTATGAGTAGGAGCAACTTTTTCATCTAGACAATCATTACAAATTCGTTGCCGTTTGAAAGCAGTATTGATCTTGAACTTCACCGAGAGGAGCACGTGAACTTCTTGCAACAAACCTTTTAATCTTTTAGTTTTTTATTCATTTTATTCTCATCTGAAATGCATTCCGTGTAGTAGTTGAACTTCCCGTTGTTTTCATTTTGAACTTCTACCATGTATTTTTGTTTGTAATTTCTCACCCCTTCATCAGAGTTGCACAAATGATATACCGTGCCGATTACCTCTCTCACAAGAAGTTCTTGAAGTTTCCCGTGTCGAACTTCTCTATTATTATAATTTGAACTTCTCTATTATTATAATTTCTCACCCCTTCGAACTTCTCTATTATTTTAATTTGAACTTCTAGGTTTTATTATTAGAAAAAAGTGTTTTTAAATAAGCATCAAACATCTTTTAAAAAATGAACTTCATACTTTTATTAATTTTATTTTGAACTTCAAGATTTTATTTCTTTGGTAACAAGGAAATCTAAGTTTTTAATAAATGTCGAACTACTTTATTTTTGTATTTTGTACTTCTTGGATTACTTCTTTAGCAACGGAAAAATTCTAGTTTTCTAATAAATATTGAACCGGTCTGTAATTTAAATTTGAACTTCTAGAGTTTTTTATTTACAAATAGTGAAAATCCTTTTTTATAAATTATAATTAGCTCTATTTTTTGTTTGAACTTCTCACTTTTTGTTAATTAGTAACGAAAAAAATCTGAGATGTTTTAAGCGTCGAACTACTCCATTAATTTAATTTGAACTTCTCAACATTTTTATTTTCAACTTCTGTGTACTTATTTTATAAATGTGGAAAATAAACCGATGTGTTTGTCCCGATAAGGAATTTCACGAGTTTATTTTTAAGTTGAACACTTACAATTTTATTTCTTTTTGATGCATATCTAGGTCTTTCATATAAGTTTGTGTGTGAAATTCCTTAGTTTTTTTGTTTTCAAGAGAGAGGTTCTATATTTTTTATATTGAGACAAAAGAGGTGGGATACGAGTACTAGAAAAGTTTGGATTTATTAACATTTTTGAGCTTCCATATTTGAACAATTTGAAATTCTCATTATTTTTCCAACGAAAATCATTGGGTTTGTCTCTTCTTGTTTCTTTTTTGTTTTTGTTTTTATGAACACAATTTGTTTTTTGAGACACACGCCACACTCACTGCACAAAAGTTCAACATCCACGGACCTTGGTCAGCCGCATTTTTTTTGTGCTCCCCTAAGTGCACACAACAATCATCAGATACCATATACATGAACTTCAATGGTTGACAAATATGAACTTCTTACTTAGTTGTCGCCGTGAATATCAAAGACAAAAGTGTGAGCTTTTTCTTTCCTCTTTTTCCTTTTTGATCCTCCCGAACTTGCATTTTTCTATAGATATTTTTTCACTCTGTTTCTCAATGCACTGCTACAACCAGTTGGAACTTCTCAATAATACAATATAAACTAACATACTTGAACTTCTCGGACACAACATTTTGACCTTCACAAAAACAAATAAAAATCAGAAAAATTACACGGTTGTACAAGCACAACAATAGAGCAATTTTCTCATTCACTAAATTTCATAACAAGCCATCACCTGTCCCAACACCGATCTCCATGGCAGTAACACCGTCGAATTCAGACGACGTGAAGCTCTTGTGCAACACAAAGTCAGGTTAGCAGCATGGCTGCCTTCCAAACATGTAAACCAACAACAGCAAACAATGGACCACAAATGAAAGAAGGATGATACACAGTAGGAAATCCGACACTGAATGCTCTCTAGCAAGAAGCCCGACGCTCCGGAGCAAAGAGGTGACGCCGTGCTGCACGGTGAGCACATGATCCTTGTCCCTTCTCCCTGCAAACCAAGGAACATCAATCAAATTCATAACACACCAGCAACGGAAAGACAGCCACAGAACAAATGCCTTACTGTGTCTCTTCATTCTCCGATAGAGAACGAGATCGCCGTCATCATCCATGGCGACAGCATCCGACGAGCCACCTTCTCAATAATACCAAGAATCAAGCCTGAAAGCGAACAATCCGTCGTCTACGGTAAGAGTAATGCAAAATGGAGCATGTACCAGTATTCACATACTTTTTTCTCTGGATCAATTCTGTACCTGTATGGGAAGATGAGTACTATAAGAGTAACATGTGTTTGTACGTGTATGGTAAGATGAGTACTACAGAAGTAACATCCAGAATTTCTATATAATGCACGCAGGTTCACATTCACAATAATATCTTCTTTGTAGTATGCTTTTCTGTTGATGCAATACTTCGTTTTTTTCACCTGGATTTGATTAATGCCAAGATGGTGGGTGTCGTTTCTCAATATAGTTTCTTCAGAAGTTCAGATCTTCCCAAACTGAAGAACAAAAGCATTCTGCACATACAGGGGTGTTGCTGGGGATTGAGAAGCTTGTAGACGAATGTAGAGGATGCGGGTATACAACATGGGAAGGTCGGACGGCGAAGGTCGGACGGCGGGCACTGCAAAAATCAGCCAATTCCTCTAGCGTGATCCAGCCAAGGACGGGAGCCGTGCGTTACCTGGCGCGGAGAGGGAGTCGTGCTGGACAGCGGAGGAGCCCATGGATCCGATCTCGACGGAGATCGCCACCTCTCCTGGCCAATTCGGATCCCGCCTCGTGTGTGTCTCCCCCGCACCTTCAGCTACCACGACTCCTCAGCGAGCCGCGCACGGCACCCACGCGGCACGAACGGCGGAGCGGGGGCACGCAGCGAGTCTCTGCGCCCGTGTAGCCGGCGGGGGGCACGGCACCGGCGACGAGAAGGGAGCCGCTCGCCGACGGGGGGCACGCGGGATGCGGAGTGGGGGCGGCCCCGCTCTCTGCTCGGGGGCTAGCTAG
>NC_041380.1:524831687-524833664 GCF_002162155.2 Triticum dicoccoides | reverse complement strand
GCTAGCTAGAGCAATGTGCGCGGAGGCTCTGGTTTGGGGGAGGGGAGGGGGGCGGCGGCGCCTTGGGTAGGTCGACCGACGGGAGGAGGCGTGCGGGGCGGCGAGATCCAGGGCGCTCGGTGGAGGGTATCGAGGGGGCTGTGTGTGTGTGTTGTGTGTGTGTGAGGAACACCTCGTGGCTCCTATGTAGGGTTGGTTGTGATTTAAATAATTATTCTAATCCTGAAATTACAATAGTGTTATTATATATATATATATATATATAGGATTGTGATATTTGGCACACGTGTATCATATAAGCAAAACTGTCACACCTCTATTTTTTCATTTTAAAGTACCACACGATTCCCCGTCCTTTGACCTCGCCTCTTCTCAAATGACCCCGGAGGCTCGTCCGAGAAACCTGTTTCTCCCGCACATCTCGCGCGCCCATCCCCGAGAAAACTGTCACTTTTTCACGTCTACCACATGATTTCTTCTCAGGACAAAGTTACCATGACATTCATATGCAAGTTATCAGGCCTGTGTTGCGTAACTTACCATACTATTTACATAGAACGTACCAGGTACTATGCTTCAACAACTACACCCCTTCAAAGTCACCACTGTATTTTATACACAAGTTAGAAGGTTTTCAACGTGTAAAATACCGTGGTACTTACACATAAGTTATCAGGGTATATATACATCAACCTCCCCCTGGTCAAAATTACCATGGGGGATTGTACATGAGTTACCGGGTCTGTAGTTTGTATATTATCATGTTATTTGCACCTAAAAACCTGGGTGTGTTTCGGTAGCATTTCCCATAGGTAAAAAATTACCACGATATTTTTGCGTAACTTACCACGCCTATAGCACGTGTGCCCCTCATGACACTAAATATTATGTCACTTTCTCGTGGCACGTCATGTGTTGTGTTCATCCAAGAGGCCCACGCGCGAGGCGAGTGTATGTCTTTAACAACTTATTTTTCTTTGGTAAAAAAAGTTATCATCATGTTTATATTGCAAGTTATCGGTTATGCGGTGCTTATATTATCATGTTATTTACATGAAAATTATTGGGGATGTTTTGAACAACTTTTTCCTGGGAGAAAAAGTTATCATGGTGATTCTAGGTAATTTATCAAGCCCGTAGTGCTTATATCATGCTAGTTACACAAAATTTATCAGGTGTATGTTTCAGCAAATTCTCCCCCACGGGTCAGAAACTTATCATGGTGTTTAGTTATTGCAGTGCATATATTTTCATGCTATTTACACATAAAAATGCCAGAGGAGGGAGGTATACTACCGTGCTATTTACACAGAAGATATCGGAGTATCTTTTCAAAAAAAATCCCTACGATCAAAGTTACCATGGTGTTTCTACCTCAGTTATCAGATGTGCGCTGCGTATATTACCATCTATTTACACATAAATTATCGAGTATTTTTTCACATTTATCTTTCCCAATGGTTAAAGTTACCACGATGTTTGTATCTAAATTATCAGGTCTATAGCGTGAATGTTATCGTGCTATTTACAGAAATTACCGGGGAGCGGGTTCAACAAATTTATTCCCAATGATCAAAGTTACCACGGTGCTTGAAACAAAAAAAATTCAGTGCTAACATATTAAAGGCAAAAACATGTCAAAAACAGTATTTCCCTTAGTTTGTTCAACAATCAGTGTCATAGATGAGGTGGTTAATTCCCTTTGTTGATTACCTGTAGACCAGAGATCAAATCCTAGTCCAAGCATTATTTTTGCCCAAAAATTGGGAAGTCGTGTGGGGCCATAATTGACGATTACGAAAATTAGGAAGTCACGAGCAGGTGTGCCTGCGGGAAAGGAAAGAGATCGGGAGATGTGCAGGAAAGGAAAGAAATCGGGAGGGAGGTCGGGGAGGACGTGCGAGAAAGGAAGAAGATCGGGAGGCGTGTGGCAGTTTCGCAATCTGGCACACGGTTGCCATATACATATTTCGATAT
>NC_041380.1:524786181-524831328 GCF_002162155.2 Triticum dicoccoides | reverse complement strand
ATATCTTTCCCTACTAATAAAGCAGCGAGTGCTCCTGGTCGTCCGTCGTTAAGCTTTTTGCAAAAAAGTCCCCCCGTTTCTGAGAAATCAACCCACAGTCCGTTTTTAAGTGACTATCAGAGAAAACGTTTCGTTCTTGCAAAAGAGTCCCTATAATTTGTGCGATTCAACCCACCGTCCGATCAGATTTGCAAAGAAAAAAACAGACACGACCACACACACGGTCTCGCCTCCTCTCCCTCTCGCCCACGAAGTCCTCGCAGCCGCCACCACCCATGCTGGCCACTTCCGGCGAGCTCCGGCGACGCGCAGCACGCTCCCGAGCTCCCCACGGTCCGCGCCTCCCTCCCCTCCGGACAGATTCTCCGCTTCTGGCCTCTACCGCCCGCTCGCAACCCCACCCCCGTGGCTAGGGTTTCGGCCAAGGCTTCGCCGGCGCATCTCCGGCGGCCCCAGGTTCGTCCCTCCTTCTTTCTTGGCCGGGATCTGCCACCTCTACACCTCACCTTCTCTTCCTGTCCTCTGCTGCAGATGCAGATGTAGCACCCCATGGGAGTTCCCCATCCACCACGGTTGCAGATTCTTCATGGGATGTGATGCAAAAGAAGCACAATAGTTCAGTGATGATTAGGTTTGTTTTTTCCCAGCTGAGAATTTGAGGTTGTGTGTATACACTGTCAACAATATTTTCAGAAACAAAATAATCGTGTACATCCTTGTATGGGGAAAGGTGGGCTGTATAAGCATGGACATTAATCCTCACTTTTTGTGCTATATAAGCATGGACATTAGGTAGTCAATTTAGCCAGATATAGAATTCGTTACAGTATTACATTTACAAAAGGAATATAGAAGGTCACATATCATTTTAGTTGTAATTATTCAAATGGCTAACACAAGGTTCAGTAGGAATAACATTATGATGTTCCAAATATGCAGCGACATGACTAAAGCTCAAATTTCTAAAGTGGTTGTCGTGCTTGCCATAACAGCGTTGATGTTTTCACAATTCCTCAATTTATTGGTAAGTTTGGATGTTGTAGTCTGATCCGCTTTGGCAAGTCATGTTTGCCTACAGGATGATGATGTTTATGCATCTAGGGAACCATGGAGATTTTAACATGTGATATTTCCTCAAGCAAACTAAGTTCTTTTGCAATTTGCTGCTCAAGTTGTGGCTCTCCTGCAGGTATGTCGTTGTGGTCCTTTCCACTATATTTATTTGACGTATATGTTTCCAGACAATACTTAGGTTTTGTACTACATGGTAAATGAAATGAAATTCCTAATATGCTAGAACGTACAATGGTAATTGTTAGTTTCACTAGATGATACCTCGCACGTTATTGCGGGAATATTTTGCAACATATTTCAATGTGATTCGTTGTATGAATAATGAATATTTGAAGTAATAATATGACAGCTAAAACTGAAAATACATATAATTTATTATGTTTGATTACTATATAAATAGCATAGTAGAATGAAAATTCCCTTGGATGTTTGCATGTTGAGAGGAGTCTTTTTTCCATGCATGTATAATGATGAAGTCACATGCTTGCATGTTGGAAGACATATGATAGTGGAGGTGGGCCTTTTCTCATGCATGTTATGGGATGATGTGGCATGCTTGCATGTTAAGAGAAATAGTTAGTGGGGGCTAGCTATTTAGATATAGAAGATTAGTATTTCTTGGCAAACCATTGTTCTTTCTTGGTCTGCTGAAAATAATTGTCATCAGTTTTAGTTTACATTGTCTATAGAGAAAGTGATGTTTTTTAAGAGATAGATGAATGATTTCAAAACATGGATTAAGCCCTGTGCGAAGTTGTGTTCCCAACTTTTAATCTCTCTGCCTTCTTACTTCAAGGCAAATCTTCCCAACAAGAAGCATAACAGAGGCCTCTCTTTCAATGTCTGAAGATTGGGTATCTAATAACTGGCCATCAGAGGGAGAAATTCAGCTCCATAACCTCCATGTAAATACCATCATCTATTTTCCCTCTTGCCCATTTCTGTTACATATTTACATTTTTGTGTTGGTATGTTCTAAAGAATCTGCACCATTTTCCCCTTGTGAGTAAATTGCCAGAAATCTAAACTCATGGGCAAATGAACTGTTTGATTCAGTGCAAACCATTGTTCTTTCTTAGTCTGCTGAAAATAATTGTCATCAGTTTTAGTTTACATTGTCTATAGAGAAAGTGATGTTTTTTAAGAGACTGATGAATGATTTCAAAACATGGATTAAGCCCTGTGCGAAGTTGTGTTCCCAACTTTTAATCTCTCTGCCTTCTTACTTCAGGGCAAATCTTCCCAACAAGAAGCATAACAGAGGCCTCTCTTTCAATGTCTGAAGATTGGGTATCTAATAACTGGCCATCAGAGGGAGAAATTCAGCTCCATAACCTCCATGTAAATACCATCATCTATTTTCCCTCTTGCCCACTTCTGTTACATATTTACATTTTTGTGTTAGCATGTTCTAAATGTTGGAAATATGCCCTAGAGGCAATAATAAATTAGTTATTATTATATTTCCTTGTTCATGATAATCGTTTATTATCCATGCTAGAATTGTATTGATAGGAAACTCAGATACATGTGTGGATACATAGACAACACCATGTCCCTAGTAAGCCTCTAGTTGACTAGCTCGTTGATCAATAGATGGTTACGGTTTCCTGACCATGGACATTGGATGTCGTTGATAACGGGATCACATCATTAGGAGAATGATGTGATGGACAAGACCCAATCCTAAGCCTAGCACAAAATCATGTAGTTCGTATGCTAAAGCTTTTCTAATGTCAAGTATCATTTCCTTAGACCATGAGATTGTGCAACTCCCGGATACCGTAGGAGTGCTTTGGGTGTGCCAAACGTCACAACGTAACTGGGTGGCTATAAAGGTACACTACAGGTATCTCCGAAAGTGTCTGTTGGGTTGGCACGAATCAAGACTGGGATTTGTCACTCCGTGTAAACGGAGAGGTATCTCTGGGCCCACTCGGTAGGACGTCATCATAATGTGCACAATGTGACCAAGGAGTTGATCACGGGATGATGTGTTACGAAACGAGTAAAGAGACTTGCCGGTAACGAGATTGAACAAGGTATCGGGATACCGACGATCGAATCTCGGGCAAGTATCGTACCGCTAGACAAAGGGAATTGTATACGGGATTGATTAAGTCCTTGACATCGTGGTTCATCCGATGAGATCATCGTGGAACATGTGGGAGCCAACATGGGTATCCAGATCCCGCTGTTAGTTATTGACCGGAGAGTCATCTCGGTCATGTCTGCATGTCTCCCGAACCCGTAGGGTCTACACACTTAAGGTTCGGTGACGCTAGGGTTATAGAGATATTAGTCTGCGGTAACCCGAAAGTTGTTCGGAGTCCCGGATGAGATCCCGGACGTCATGAGGAGTTCCGGAATGGTCCGGAGGTAAAGAATTATATATAGGAAGTGCTATTTCGGGCATCGGGACAAGTTTCGGGGTCACCAGTATTGTACCGGGACCACCGGAGGGGTCCCGGGGGTCCACCGGGTGGGGCCACCTGCCCTGGGGGGCCACATGGGCTGTAGGGGGTGCGCCTTGGCCTATATGGGACAAGGGCACCAGCCCCAAGAGGCCCATGCGCCAAGAGTCAAGGGAAAGGAAGAGTCCTAAAGGGGGAAGGCACCTCCGAGGTGCCTTAGGGAGGTGGGACTCCTCCCTGGCCGCACCCTTCCTTGAAGGAAGGGCCAAGGCTGCGCCTCCCCCCTCTCCCTTGGCCCTATATATAGTGGGGGGAAGGGAGGGCAGCCCAACCTAAGCCCTGGCGCCTCCCTCTCCCTTCCATGACACATCTCCCTCCTCCCGCAGCGCTTGGCGAAGCCCTGTTGGAATCCCGCTACTTCCACCACCACGCCGTCGTGCTGCTGGATCTCCATCAACCTCTCCTCCCCCCTTGCTGGATCAAGAAGGAGGAGACGTCGCTGCTCCGTACGTGTGTTGAACGCGGAGGTGCCGTCCGTTCGGCGCTAGGATCATCGGTGATTTGGATCACGACGAGTACGACTCCATCAACCCGTTCTCTTGAACGCTTCCGCGCGCGATCTACAAGGGTATGTACATCCACTCCTCCTTTGCTAGATGACTCCATAGATAGATCTTGGTGACACGTAGGAAAATTTTGAATTTATGCTACGTTCCCCAACACTAAAGAAGCTGCACCTTTTTTCCCCTTGTGAGTAAATTGCCAGAAATCTAAACTCATGGGCAAATGAACTGTTTGATTCAGTGATTTGCCAGATCAACAACAGAATATTACTAAGTAGCTCATGTCATTAACTTTTTAATAATGATGCACGTGAGATATACTCCAAGGTATGCAGACAGGTATTTTTGGTAGAATATGTAGTGGTAAATCAACTCTCATGCATGCCCTTTTCTGTATCATGTGTCCTACTATCAGTTAGATAATAGTAGACATCGTCGACATTGGCACCATTGGGTTGCACGATCTGATTTCTAGATTGGCCATCATCAATGTTCGATTGAACTGTGAGAAACAACCTTGACCTCTAGGAGAGTACACTGACAATCAAATCTAGGAGGTAGTCTTGATATTCACATGCTCATTGCTTGTCATTTCTCAAATTACTAAACAATCACTAAAAAAATCTGTTTGTCTTGGCTCGAAGTATGAATCTGTTGCTCGTAATTGTTTCTTAGTTCGATATGTCTTCACATTCATACAATTCTATGAACCTATGTGTTCCCCTTGATACTTTGTAAATCTTGTACTGGCTACTACGGCTTTGTGCATTTCTCAAATACAGAGGCCCTCCAATCTTCTTAACTTATCTAATCATGACTGAAATTTGTTATTCTACATTTCAAGCATCGGGTCACTATCAGTTAGGAGTTGAAGTTCGGAGAAAGGGGCTAAAACATGATTCGCCAGCTCTGCTTTACTCGTACCATAGAGTTCATATTCTGGTAGTTTTGGTGCTTCTGAAATTGCTGATAAATTCCAAATTGCCCTTGAAGTGTTAGATAGTGGAGAGAACTGGTGTGTGGGCCAGTGTCAGCCCGTCTGTCTTAGTTGGGTGATTCTGAGACGGACCAAGATACTGGTTCTGCCACTGCTTCGGTGGACTTGCAACCTCTTGCAACAGATAACCTGATACCGGACACACCACAATAGCATTACTCAGGGGTGATTGGCATGACGATCGTGCATCGAATCACCTTGGTCCTTCAGAGCGAAATACTCTAGCTTCTTGACTATGGTGGTACAGTCTGGGGAACGATTTTCTGTACAAGAGGAGGTCAAAAAAGGGCATTGCTTATTTTACATGCATTAGATTCTACAGGCAGGGGACCTTCAGCTTTGTAGTACCCCTGCTGTTTCATGAAGCTTCAGATTATATTACTACATTTTCCCTTGATTGTAAGAAAATCAAGCATGCACTAATAAAATTAAGCATATAATACATAGTAATTTAATCTGAAGCTTCATCAAACACTAGCAACAATACGTAGTCTCTCCAAGGCCTATATAGGTATGTTTATCTTGCTGTTTCAGGTTAGAATAATGATTTTAAGCCATGTAGATAACCTTCAACTAGCAATGCCAATCATATAACCCTTGAGCATGTGACAGAGTTTTCACCCTCACCATGTCCAGTGACGTTGCTAGCAGGAGTAAGATGTTTGGGTTGGCGGAGTCGGCGGCCGGTAGTAAAGCAAGGGTGTTGTGTTACAAATTTTTCATCAAGAAATTCGCATAGGAATATATTTTTTCCTTCAATAATGACCCTTTATATTTTTAGCACTTTCAATATTGTTTCGCTCAAATAAAAGTATGTTTTGCTACTTACAAAATTGTATCCTTGTGAAGTAGTTGCTTTTTTACTTACATTGAGAGAAGGTTCATCTTCAGTGTATATAAATTCCATGTCCTTTGCCATATTTGGCCGCCTTGAATGATGCACATGCTGACCTTCTATCTTTGTATGTTGGGTGGAGTCAAGCCCCTACATGCAGTAGAAGAATCATATTTAAGGGTTGTGGTTCAGAGTTTTTCCATGTATGTTGGTGAAGTCATGCAAGTGAAGCACCTCATTGTCCCCTATATTTTTTTGACTTGTTAGTCTATGTATGTTGGGTGAAGTCATGCAAGTGAAGTGATATATTTTTCCGATTTGTTTGTCTATGTATGTTGAGTGAAGTCAGTGAAGAAGTTCATTTTGTTCGTCCTTTAGAAATTTATTTTGTTTTGTTTCTGATTAACAGGTAATACTGTCCAGTTTAGAGTGCCTTCTAAAAGTTTGTGTTTACTTTACCGTTTCTTCATGATGAATTTACAATACACGACGATCGAATAACTGCCCTGTAGCTATTAGAATTTTTTGAATTGCTATGATGGATTTTACTGTACTGTAGTACTCAAAGAAGTCTACTTGTTTTTGTTTTCGTAGTAAATTATAGTTAATTGATGACTAACCTGATGATGAATTTAGTGTCCTGTAGCTTCTATAATTTACAGCTCTATAATTTTTTTGATTGTTTGAATTTACAGTGACCTTCTGCTTGAATTTACACTACCCTGTTCGAAGATTTACAATCCTACAACTTCTGTAATTTACAGCAGTACCATAAAGGTTGTGATTGTTGTATTTTACAATGACCTGGTATAGATTTTACAGTATACAGTTACCTTAATTTATGGTGCTACATTTTTCTGAACTATTGGTGTTCTAGACATGTTTTGATGATGCTCTTAGGTGTTGATCTTCTTGTACTGGAAGAACTATTTGGAGGAGATTGCGAGAGTACTGACCTGCAGTTTGTCTTCTTGGTGTGACTGTAGTTTCCTGATTGTGTAGCTATTCTGTCCCCTTCTTCCTCCATCCTTTTTTTCGTTCTTATCTGATCATAAAGCACACATTGTTACTGGTTGTTTCTCCTTATTTTTACGGAAGTTCCAGTATCTTTGTTGTGATCTGGTTGTTACTGACTGAAATTATAGTAAAACGAACACTGTAAAATTCATCAAAGCTCGATACACTTTTAAAGTTACTGTTTATCATAGTGAGTTGACTGTAAATTTCAGTCGAAAAAACTGTATTTAAAGCTTCATGACGATGAAATATTTAGTATGTGATTAGTTCATAATGTGTTGATCATTGTACAGCAAGTTGATGATGATTTTACGGCAGCCGAATGATGAATTATAGCATGTTTGTGTTCAGCAGTTTCCTCTACAAGTAGTTGATTAAAGGCCAATTCAATTTCAGTCGATTGTAATAGACACTCCTTTTTTTAATACCAAAGTGTTTTTTTTTTGAGAATCACCAAAGTGTTATCTGTGTACGTGAAATGTCCATGTCAAGAGCTTTCTTTGGGCCAAGCCCAAATAATGAAAAATACAAGAATAACGACTCCCCACCAAAGAACAAACTTATATATAAAAAAACTCAACATAGTAAAAATAGTTTTATATATTCACACTTTTTAAAAACTGGTCAAAATTCCCAAAAGTTGTTCCATTTAAAAACAGTCACTATTTTTTAATAAAGCACTTATTTTTATTAAACAAATCATGTTTTCTGAAATAAAAAAAAAAGAAAACTGAATCAAACACTATTCCATGAAGTCTTCAATTAGGCGAAGAATGCCATGGTGGCTTCTGAACGACCAAAATTCAACCGAGAAGCAACAATGTAACCTAGTACCGACGTTTATTAGAACTGAATATAAGAAATGGTGCGTATATGACAAAGAAATTCAGGACTTCATGGAGTCCAAGGTTTGCTGGGTGCGTTGTTCAAGAACAAAGTTGCCCATGTTTTAGTTGCAATAAGAATAAGCTTTCTAAAACATGGTTTCATGTCTTGCCAGCGTGTGTTATCACGCTCAGAATCAATGGAGACTGGTTAATAAATCACAGCGATTCCAACTCAAGAAAAAGGGAAATTGTACCTAACGACATATGGAGCAGGTTTTGTAAGATTCCACGCCCGTTGCAACGCACGGGCATTTGTACTAGTATATAATATATAATCTTTCCCTATTTTTTTAATTTTTTTTAATAATAAAGCACGGATTGACTCCGTGGGTTCACCGTCATAATACGCTTCTTCCCGTGAATTTACGCTTTCAATTCGAATTTAAAACATATACGTGAGGTGGTACTAAATTTCGTCCGTCCAATTTTGTTTTCACAGCTTTATATTACATGGGCCAGAAAATTTGCTATGGGCCACGGGCCGCCGCCTACCCGGTTCCAGCCGAACGCGCGCCGGCTGCTCTGGCACGGCGGCGGGTTAAGCCTCGGCGTGGACCTAAACGCTTCATTTTTACATAAAAAACCCTATGTTTGTTTGAAATACGGTCCGTTCTCTAATTCATCTTATCCAAACTCCTCCTTTTCCAGCGACGGCGGAGCATGGGCAGGTGACGGGCAGCGCCCTTGTCGTCGGACGGCTACAACCGCGGTGGAGGAGAAGGCGGATGCCGTGGGTGCGTGCTTGGGTAAGGGAGTCCACCCTTGCGTGCTTGTGGGCGTTCATGGAGGATGGAAGGGGGGTCAACTTCCTGTGGGTGCGCCAGCTGTGCTCGTGGGCGTTCATGGAGGATGGAAGGTGGGACAGCATCCTGTGGGTACGCCGGCCATTCGCCGCTAGCACTGGCCGTCCGCCGCCACCAGTCCTCTCCGGACTCCTTTGTCGTATCCGTCTCAACCTCCGACTTACTGCTGATGTGTTGTGATTTGGATAGGAAATTGGAAACCGGCCCTGTCCTTCTCCAACACAAATTGATGGAGCGCCCGACCCGGATTTGATTGGCTGCTATTAGTAAGGGTCCTCGGCCGGAATCTCCATTAGGTCGTGCCTCGGGACCATAATCTCCATCATCCCGTCGAAATTACAATTTTTGACCAAACGTCCAATGTCACCGCCGAGTTCGCCGGAGGAAAAAGTGCCGAGTTCGCCGGAGGAACAAGAACATCCGTCGAGCCGTGCAATGTCTCCTGTGGCGGCTACACGAGAGGTATGCATCCCCTTGAAAGCTAATCACTCGATGGTATCCCCTATTTTAGTCATTGTTTCTGTCCCATTGCTCTGACTGCGATTATGTTTTTTTCCAGTTAACAAGTAGCTCTTCAGAATAGATATGCTAGCTGCACCTAGCAAACCAGGATTAGGAGGTGTATTCAAGTGCAACATATGCATTGATCAACAAAGAAACATGTGTGTTTCTTAGCGTGTACTAAATAACTTTTCTCTCTGTAGTTTCTGGGGTTGTCCAACATGTGTTTCTCAGATTAATGCCTTCAACACCCCTCTTTCCACACGCATGCATGTAGTAGCAGATTGCCTGATCTGTTGGCCTAAATATTCTCTTTGCCGTGCTGTTATTATTAGTTCAGACTTGCAGACCCATGTTTTTTGCTCAAATCAATCTGTCAAAACTCCATTACAGTTGCACAAGATGACAAGACCTGATATGCAAATGTTTGCGTGGAGCTAACTTCTCTGGGCATGCGGCCAGTGTGTATGTGCATATTTTTCAGTAGAATTAAGTGCCTGGTGCCACTTGAAAGAATAAAATAATGATCAGCTATTTTTTGTTACATTATTACGATTTAGTCAACATTGATGTCCGTCTGCAAAAATCTTATTTTGATCTGGAGTTGCAAAGATTTTTTACAAGCATTTGTAGAATGGGATGCGCCGCCGCCGCCGCCAGCATGGTCCCAACAGCAGCCGCGAGTCTCCACGATCGGCGTCGCCATCCGTCTGTGCCCTGAGCTCGACGGTTCTCCGGCCGACAAGCGTTTGTTCGTGTCGCCGCTAGTGTTATGCGTTGCTCGCCACCGCCCCAGATCGCTGTCGTGCGTCATCGCCGCCCCAAGCTCCATGAGCTACTTGAAGAGGGAGTGCTTGGCCTGCTTCATGTATTGTCTCAAAACAACTTCCCATGCCATATTTCTGTGCTTCATGTATTGTCTGAATACTTGAGAGTTTCAAGGATCCCAAATGTTCCAAAGGATAAGCAAAGTCATGAAACGCTTCGAATTGATGATTTCCTGCCAGTTTGGAGTATGCCAGTACCACACCAAACAACTTTTGTTGTAGGACACTGAATAAATAGACGAGAGCAAGTTTCTGTGGCTTGGAGACACATGGGGCAGATGTCTGAATCAAGTATGGTCTTGTGTAAATTTCGAAATGTGTTCATTCTTCCGTTATGCAGTAGCCATCCAAAAAGAATACATTGTTGGGCACCCTTGAGGACCAAACCAGAGAGAGACTGGGATCATCAATTCCTTGGTATCTCTATCCCCAACCAAACTATGGATAATCCAACCTTCGGTCAGGTTCACTATCTTCAATCTTAGTGCTGCATATTCCTATTTGAATGATACTTGGTGCATAAAATTAGTGATTCAGAAAATTCATTTTTTTCTTTGTTACGAACAAATTTGTAACTCTCCCAGATAGAAGATTACCACTAAAAGAGAACAACTATTAGTCTTGGTAGGTGAAGTCAGATTGTGTACTGGCATTGTTGTAATCTCTGTATCCTATTTCTTGCCACTGTTTGTGTTATTTTGCTTACACAGAATGGCCATGTTTATCTTAAATTTCCTCTGTCAATTGCCTTTAAACTAACAAATCAGGGTAATAAATAGAATGTGTTTGTTCCATTACACAAAACTGTACCATTATCTACTATTGAATAGTTGGATCATAAACTTTTCATAATCTTTTGTTGTAGAAGAGCAATGTTCTACCTACTTATAACTATATGTTATTCTTGAGTTGTTATTTGTAGAGTTAACTACCCATATCTTTTATAACTATACATTATTTGCTTATAACTATACATTATTTGCTTATACTTGCCAGTAGTGTAGCTTTCTGCTGGACCATATATCATGCCAGGAGAAGTTTCAGTGACCAATGGAAGCTTTGATGTATTCTTTTGAAGCAAAAGTAATCGTCTATTACCCATGTCAGGTTTCGACCCAAATTGTGGTGCTTCTGTTCTATGCATTTTTATTTTCTTACTGATGCTATGTTCTGGCATTCCTTATCTTTTATGCTGATGTGTGTCTTAGTGCTAATAAGACCTATTTTTTTCCAATGGTAAATCCACCTTTTCCCCATCATGTGACTTAAAACTAACCTGTTTCGGTGTAGTTTTTCTTCTCTTTCTTTTACTGTAACATAGACCATGCTCACATGGTCGCAACTTGTAAACAGAGATGGAAACGTGCATCCTGATCTCTCAAGCATGCAATATTTTTCCAGGGTGACAATTTTTTACATGGCTTTATATCTGAAGACACCTTCTGGTTGGCTCTATTTGTTGTATATAAGTTATATCTGAGTATTCCTTTGGATGCTTATACCATAACTGATGGCCCTGGATAAGTTATATCTGAAGATACCTTTAGTGACCCCTTTCTATGTTCATTGGTGGATAATAGCGTAAAAAAACTTGAATGAAACCATGAGTAGACATAGAGGAACACTACTTGGGGCAGTACAATGTTATAGTTGTCGCCTTGTTGAGAGGTGAGCAAATGCATAAAACCATCAGAGCAAGGGTGGGTGAATCATGACTAGCTCTGATTTACTTTGATGTCTCAGTGCTCAATTTATCTTTTATGTACGATTATTTGTCCTGCTCTTGCAATTCTCACACTTTATGTGACAGAAGATCCCACGAGAATTATCATTGTTTGTGTTTAAGAGAGCCATAAGATTTATCCATATCATAGTGAGACATTGAGTTATGTATTTGCTATAGACTAGATGACTGAATCTCAGTCAAGTTTTTCAAACATGCAAATTATATCACAGTTCATTCTTCATTCTTCCGCAAGAGAGACAAGGGGACTACATGGAGCAACAACACCAAAATATTTTTATGCATTTGCAAGATAACTGAATCCCAGGTGACTTTTCAAACATGCAAATTATGGTACGTTCATGTTGCAACGCATGGGCAATTAAATGAAGAGGGTCAATTATTTGTTTACTAGGGATAGTGAGATGGGGAACGGGAAGAGAGACAACGTGGGCAGTTCTTCTCGCAACGACATTGTCTTCTTTTTCTTAAAGTGTGCGTGTTTGTGTAGGCAAGTCCTTATGTTTGGGCCAAGCCCAAATAGTGCAAAAAATATTACAAATAAAATATAGTTTTCAAAAAGACAAAACATTATTAAAAAACATCTGTTAAAAATTCCTATTTAAAGAAATGTTCCAATTTCATAAAAATGTTAACTATTCTTCAAAAAGTGTCCCGATTTTTATGTAAACGTTAACTTTTATTAAAAATAAGAATATTTCCATATTTAACACATGAAGCAGGTTTTTAGGCTAACTACACGCTTTATTTATTGCTCAATAATGTTTGGAGGAACACACTTTTTTTTCACATGAAGCATGGTGTGCCTCTTTTTCCGCCCGGTGCAACGCACGGGCATTTGTACTAGTCTATATCTATATCTATACCTACTAATAAAGCAAGGTGGTATTCTTGGTTTCGTCCCGCCTACGTGATTTTGTTATTTGGACTTTTTTTAATCTAATGAGGTGGTACTATTCACGTGAATTTCTGGCCGTGTTTTCATGCGATGGGAGAACATAGTCGGAAGGTGCAACGGCCCAACTGGCTGGGCATCGACCTTCCTTTGATGGGCCTGCTCCTGCCACTTTCATGAAAAAAGGTAAAAAATATATGTTTTAACTGGGTATCAAACCCCTAACCTCTGGGTTGGGCCACGAAGGCTATAGCCAGCCGGCCTATAATCGGATTGCAGTAAAGAACTGATTCAATCAATATTAGTCCTACCTCGCTCCTTTAGATCAAATTTCACCAACTTATATACACACGTGAGTTGTAGTAGATTCAACTTATATCAGCAAGTCATCTTCAAAACCAAGAAAGAGAGGAAACAGCATACCAAAAGGAGAGAAAACTCCATAATGAAGGGGATATGGACGATGCAACCATGTTGTATTGGCTCTAATTAGAAGGATTTATGGGCTTGGCATGGTGTGATTGGCTCTAATTAAATTAAATGAGAAAAAGATACATGCATGGCTCTAATTAAAGGAAATGATGACATGATAAAAGCGTACATGCATGACCCGTATGCCGCGTTGATGGGCATTTTGGTGAATGGCGAAACTAGCCTTTTTCTCAAATCAATGCATCAATTTTCTTCCCCGTTGCAACGCACGGACTTTTGTGCTAGTAATAATAAAAGGGCTATTGCTTCTTCTCATCATAATTTCGTCCATCTTAAAATTTTCGTCCGTCCGTGTCAAAACCCATTGTACGCCAGTTTCGCTTTCGTCTAAAAAATCCTTCCTCGATATCTACTCTGGTCCGAGAGAAGGACTAAACCCAACATCCACACGAGTAGGCCGAATTAACCATCCCGTTTGATGCGTCCGATGGCCCAAGGAATCAGGCCCACTTATCCTGACGAGCCAGACCAAGGCAAAAAATGTTTGAGCCTAAATCGAACACGCAACCTACTGTTGAGCGCATAACGCCACAACCAACCAAACTAGGTTATATTCAGTGTTAAAAGGTCAACTCGCCTGTCAAATAATACCACATCGCCCCCTTACATGTGATCCACCCAATTTATATATGTCATTAACTTCCCTGGGAGTTAAGAAGTCCTCTTGGAAATAAGAGAGAAAGAGAGAGATGATAAGGAGGGAAAGAGAGAGGGGCTAAAGAAATTAAAGAAAGAGAGGCTGATTTCAGAAATAAGGAAACAAGGAGAAACAGACGTGATTCACGTTCCTCAAGAGGGAGGGCTGAGTAAGGAAGGAAACAGAGAGAATGCACGGAAGGAAAAGGGGTAGAGAATGGTATCATCAGTTACGGCCCCACGCGCTTTCTATCTCACCTATGACACTCATTGTTGAACAAGCTAAGGAAAAATAATGTTTTTGACATGTTTTGCCTTCAATATTTTAGCACTAAAAAGCTTTTGTTTCATCTATCAAACCTGGCACATAAACTTTTCCCGTGGTAAATTCTCCATCACCACCACGATAAATGACGCACACCAACATGATAACTTTTGTATACCACGCAGTATATTATATGTAAGTAGCATGGTCATAAGCATTGAAGGCGTGATAACTTTGATGAAAGCATCATGGTAACTTTGATCATTGGAAAGAAATTTGTTGAACCCCGGCCCTCGGTAATTTCTGTAAATAGCACGATAACATTTACGCCATAGACCTGATAATTTAGATACAAACATCGTGGTAACTTTAACCGTTGGGGAAGAAAAATGTGAAAAGAAACCAGATAATTTACGTGTAAATAGATGGTAATATACGTAGCACACATCTGATAACTGAGATAGAAACACCATGGTAACTTTGACCATAGGGAAGATTTTTTTAAAGATACTCCGGTATCTTCTATGTAAATAGCACAGTACTATACCTCCCTCCTCTGGTATTTTCATGTGTAAATATATAGCATGAATACATATGCACCGCGATACTAAACGCCATGATAAGTTTTTGACCTGTGGGGGGGGGGGGATTTTGCTGAAACATACCCCTGATAAATTTTGTGTAAATAGCATGATATTTTAAGCATTGCAGGCTTGATAGGTTAACTAGAATCACCATGATAACTTTTTGTCCGGGAAAAAAGTTGTTCAAAACATCCCCGATAATTTTTGTGTGAATAACATGATAATATAAGCACCGCATAACTGATAACTTACAATATAAACATAATGGTAACTTTTTACCAAAGGAAAACAAGTTGTTAAAAACATACACTCGCCTCGCGGGGCCTCTTAGATAAACACAACAAATGATGTGCCACAGAAAAGCCACATAATGTTTAGTGTCATGAGGAGGCACACATGCTCATGGGTTGGCCCAGAAAAACGGCCCACTTTGACCTGCTATAGGCGTGATAAGTTACGCAAAAACATCGTGGTAATTTTTGACCTATGAAAAAAGTTACCGAAACACACTCAGGTTTTTGGGTGTAAGTACCATGATAATATACGAACTGTAGACCCGGTAACTCATGTACAATTCCCCATGGTAACTTTGACCAGGGACGAGGTTGATGTACATATACCCTGATAACTTATGTGTAAGTACCATGGTATTTTACACATCGAAGACCTTATAACACAGTGGTAACTTCGAAAGGGGTGTAGTTGTTGAAACATATTACTTGGTAAGTTCTATGTAAATAGCACGGTAACTTACGCAACACAGGCCTGATAACTTGCATGCGAATACCATGGTAACTTTGTCCTGAGGGAAAATCATGGTAATTTTCTGTATTTTTTTGTAGTAACACAATTGTAAAAAAAGGGATCAAAACGATTAGTTTCTTTAGTTCGAGCAACAAATACTAAGGGTGAGGTTGTTGTGGTAGCGCGCTTTGGTGCCAAGAAGGTGTGGGTTTGAATCCCACATGCACATTTTTTTTTATCATGTGGTAGACGTGACGAAGTGGCAATTTTCTCCGAGGTGGGCGCGCGATATGTACGGGAGAAGCAGGTTTCTCGGGCGAGCCTGCAGGTCGTTCGGAAGAAAGTGGGGTCGAAGGAAGGGAGATCATGTGGTACTTTGAAGTGAAAAAAGTAAAGGTGTGGCAGTTTTGCTTATATGGCACACATGTGTCAAATATCATAGTCCTTAGAAAAAAACAAAATCAGCGTTATGAAACCTATCGGCAAAATAAAACAATTAAGATTCAATCCAGTTGCAAAATAAGACACATGAGAGGAAGAAATATTCAAACATGGAGCCAATACGAAAGAAAAAAAATGCACACAGAAAGGCAGAAATATGAAAATATGCAGAGGATAAAAAATTGTGTTTTGGTATTTTGAATTTTGTTATCTTTTGTATGTCTTTTTATTCTTATGCTTGAGTTTATTTTTTCATCACAGTTGGAGATGACTATCTTTAATCAAACCCGCAAATTGTACAATGCATAAGTTTATTAGCCATTTGTACAAAATGGTTGGCTGAAATCAAAATTCTCCTTCATGTTACTCCTTAACATACACATTCCCGTCGCCATGCATATTTGGTTTAGGACATGTATTTTTCACCTGTTGCAACGCACGTGCATATTTGCTAGTTCTGTTTATTGCTCTGAACTCGTTGTTGTTTACACGGGGTATTGCCTCTCCATGTCCAAGAAAGTGTTGAAGGCGTGCCGAAGCACCTGCGTATTCCCGCCAACCGCGGGTTGAATCGGTCGTGTTCTTCCTGGATCCTCAAGAACTCGGGCAGTTTGGTCCTCGGGATCCGTACCTCCGGGCCTGGAAAACGTGGTACGATCACCTCCTTGCAACCGGAGTCGCAGTCGACTTTACCGCCGAGGTGGCTCATGGCAAGGTTCGAGAAGGTGTCGATGACGCTGAACGCAATGCACGGCACGCCCAGGTCGCCGGCGATGACGGAGTTCCGGAAGAAGTGGACGTCGGTGAGGACGGCGTCAGGGGACAGCTCCCTGATAAGCGCCTCCTGCGCGGGCCGCGTCAGCGCCTCGTCGATGGCCGCGTCGAAGATGCGCCACCCGGCGGCCCCGGCGGCAGAGAGGTTCTCGACGCCCAGCGGGAGGCCATCCACCTCCGGGAAAGGTAGGTGGCTATCTTGATGGCGCTGGTTGCCGCGGACGCGCCGTGCCGCTGGAGCGTCGATCGAACGACCGAGACGTTTGCCGGGGTGACCGCCAGCGTGGGCTCGACGGTGCCCGGCCTTGCCGCGGCGAGGCGGACGGCGAGGTCGGTGTGGGGGCCGATGTGGCTGGTGACGAACAAGGGGATGATCAGGATCCGTAGCTTCTTGCCGAGCTCCGCCGAGGCCATTCTTTGCAAGTTTTTGGGCTTTGGAACGAATCACAGGGTGAAGTGTCGCTGCAGTAATGGTCTAATCATGGATGCCATCGGTGAGCCCGAGAAGAAGCCGGTGGTTGTGAGCGAACCGACAGCTTCGACATCGGCAGGGAGTGGGAACGGGGGGAGAAAAGATGGGGCCAGTGATAGTGAACTGAGGAGCTCGAGATGCGATCTCGTGGCATCTTTTGTGCTGTACTACACTGCTCCATGACTTGATGGTCCGGAGAAGAGAGGACGACTGCACGACGATGATGCATGCAAATGCGCAACCGCGCGGAGACGATGCACCGGGTCGTCACAGGGCGAGAATCCAATATTTTTTCAGGGATAACTCCTAGAGCCCTCTGGTCAGGAGGTTCAGGTAATGCAGCGAACACTGGCGTATGGTCTCGCACATGCTGCTTCAGTTGGGAACTTGGGATACATGGAACACGAGTAATGCTATACATGGATGATGAAGATGCTATACATGGAACACATGGTGAAGTAAGCCTCCTTCAAGCAAGCCCAAACGATATGACATAGTGCCAAACTTAGCTAGGATTGTGAATGGACCAAAGTACTTCAAATCTAACTTCAGATCAGGCCTGTTCACAAGGGAAGAATCTGCAAATGTCTGCAGCTTGAGAAATACATGCTCCCCAACTCATAAAGTTTCGGAAGGATCTCATCTATGTTTGTCAAGATGAAGCTTGAACTTAAGTTGTGCCCTGTGCAGTTGCTCTTTTAGTATGTTTGCAATGGTGCTTCTGATTCTGAATCCATTGCCGCACATCAGAATTCAGAGAAGATTGAGGCTCCGCAACAATATTATTTTTGTACCATTTCACCTATAATTTTTTTTTCAAACCAATAGAGTATGATGGGTTCTAGATGGACGAGGAAGATTGGAATGGAGCGGGGCTTGAACTCTTTCAAACTAGAGCGGATCTGATAGATTCTAGATGTATGATGAAGATGGGATGGAGTGGAGAGAGAACTCATCGCCACCACACATAACACCAATTTAGTTACTCCCTCCGTCCCAAATTTCTTGTCTTAAATTTGTCTAAATACGGATGTATCTAGTTACGTTTTAGTGTTAGATACATCTGTATCGAGACAAATGTAAGACAAGAATTTTAGAACGGAGGGAGTAGTAGAGATGTAAGAAGAGCATGCTAATGAATATAGTATCAGAACTTCGCCAATCGCACTCAAGAAGCAACTTTGTAGGGTTGTCATGGACCGAACATCTCAGAGACATTTCAAGACATTGATTGACCCTCTTTGCTTGCCCATAAGTCAGGTCATGATAGGCAGTGCTTAGCTACAACTGAGTGCCCCACCAGACAAAAGATCTCCTAAAATAGAACTAAACTAAAACTTAATTATAAGCAAAGAAGTTTAGTTTAAGCTTCA
Source organism: Triticum dicoccoides (assembly GCF_002162155.2). Classification (NCBI taxonomy): domain Eukaryota; kingdom Viridiplantae; phylum Streptophyta; class Magnoliopsida; order Poales; family Poaceae; genus Triticum; species Triticum dicoccoides. Next base: position 524,812,990 of record NC_041380.1, on the reverse strand, counting down.
CATTCACCCTAGGCCTTGAAGTCGAAGGAGATGTCATCGACGTTGTTGGGCATGGTTGTCGCCGTCATAGGGAACCCCTCCTCCCCATCCTCCTCCATGGCGAGGTCCTCCTAGGCTCCTAGAGCTTGTCCCACGCCTAATTGTGGGCAGTATAACACTGTCAGGGCCACTAGGTCATCATGGTAACAGAACTCGCAGGCTTGCGCCGCTTGTCTATGAACCGCTCCATGTAGGTGATGTGCTCGTGATACCAGAGCTCACGGCGGTTCTACTCCTGCGAAGCCACAATGGCCCTATGCTCCTCCTCCTTGAGCCGCCCTGCATGCATCCTCCTCCGCTCCTTGTGCTGATGAGCAGTCTCGAGGGGGAAAATCTCAGCCTTCTCAGTCTCAGCTTCGTCCTACTCGACCTCCTGTGGCTCCAGCATCACTGTTCTTCGCCATTGTCAACATCTCCGCCTCGACATCCACCTTCACAACCTCCTCATAGTTACTCGTGGGGGCAGGTCCATAATTGTCGACATTGGGGGCACTGTGTGGTGACGACTCCACCATGAGAGTTGGGCGGGCACGGTGGCAAGGTCCCTCGTCATATCATCCGGTGCAACCGAGGATGGGGATGAGTACGATGGCCTAACTGCAAACCTACAACGACAGAGACCTAAGAGCATTTTCAACCAGACCCTCCCCCACTCCCCCTTATGTGTCTGGGCAGATACCCTAGACACCGTTGTAACAAAATAACCCACCCAAACAGACCCTCAAACCCAAAATAAATGTTCTCCGCTATGGCGATGAGTTGAAGCTATTCGGTACGTTCACGAGTCCATTTGTTATGCGAGCGAAGGTAAAAGAATGTGGAAAAGAAAATTGGCTCACATCATGAGTCTACTACCTTTTTTTAGCTTGAAGCTAACTACAGAAGTAATATGAATTTCTTTTCATATTGTGTCCATCTCATTTTAGATTAACAAAATTAGCTTTAATAATAGAGTTATATATTTTTTTGTTTTAGTAGCACATGAGCTGAATCCATTATTTTGCAAATCAGGCTTAAAGCCGTTTGAGTTGGAACATGATTGAAGTGTATATTCTAAAAAAATTCACGCTGTGTTTGTTTAGTACTACGTCTGCGCAACGAATATGAGACTTCAGGAGCATACAGATCAGTCTTTATTCATCCTAGACATCAACCTGTTAATCAGACCAAGATATTATCAACCACTGTTGCAGATTGGTTGGAGATACTGACATGAGTGTGTTATATGATTTCATCTGCAACCATAAAACATCCGAGGTACTTAGAGGTTATTTAGATGACTGGGATGACCAGCAGAAGATCGATTATATAAGCATGATAATTCAAGAAAAAAGGCTGACATGAAAATCATGGTTAAATAAGCACAAATGGTGTGCCCAGCGATGATAACTGCAGAACCTATTGTAGACCTGATTATGTCCCATTACAAGAAAGAGAATCCTCTGCATTACATCAAACTGTGTAGAAACACATTTAAAAAATTCAATCATATATGAAGGCAATGTGATTTCTAATTAGGCCGGGTCCAAATGATTTTTGGACCGGGGGCTTAATAAAACATATATATTCATAATAAACTTTTATACTTATTTAAACCAGTTGTCTAATACTATAGCTTTAATTAGTACACTATTATAATACTTAGATAGCATCGTCAACAACATATAAAATTTTGCTAAATAATACATGTTTGCTATGCAGTTTAAATGTATATTACTAAAATTTTGCTTCTCCTAAATTTAGATTGTATTATTAAAATAAATTGAATTAATTTTTAAAATTGTATTAACTCTAAGTTATAAATATATATTTCTCTGTGTGTGTGTGTGTGTGTCTGTGTGTTCGTATATAATAATATCATTAAATATCACGATAGAGATTTGTAAAGCATAAAATCTAAGAGAAATATTGATAGTGGTTTCTAGTCTATTATTAGGTATAAACTTCTAGATTATGCCAAATGTGTCTTGCTACTTGGGTTTCTTAATAAAATTGGCAACATGTGCATGATTTGTATTTGTACTTCAAATAACATAGTTATTGTAATCATTGAAGAACACAATAAATTGCAGACTCTATTTTTGCACAAATATGATTTGATATTTGATAAGCTCATCTAGAGTGTGACTAGTTTAATTTGGTGTATACCAAACCTTCCTAGTTTATAAAATAAGAAGTTGTGCATTGATTTGATATAGAAATCTAGTTAACATATATTTCACTATGACATGCATGACGTGTAAATTTGCTCCTAGAATTAAGATAGGCTTGAGATTTCAATGATGCTCACATAAAAAATAATAGTTGAAACACAAAGAGAGCGTCACAAAATATGTCACTTACACATTTAAGTCTAACCCTCTTCTTATGCATAGGCATTTTATAGGAAAATAAATTATCAAGACAAGCAATATCTAGCATATGCAAATATGAAGAATGAAACATTAATAAATTTAACACAAAGAGAGGTAATTTAGTGACATGAAGATATATATTATTAGTATGTGGTGTGAATTTGCTCCCTGAAAATTGGATCTTCTTAGGCATTCAAAAATAAGCTTTCAGACATAATGTATAACTAGAAATTGACGCGTGCCTTTATCGCACCGTTTTATTGTTTTCCGGTTTTAGGGAGCTTTTTTCTTTCGTACTAAATCTCATTCAATAATGACGGGAATGCTTGCAACCTCGCATTACATAAAAAAAAAATCAATGATACAACCACATCAACAACACATTTTCTTAGAACCAATTCTGAAATTTCCTTTGGTATATTGGATGCACCGGGTTCAGCAACTCAAACATCAACTAATTCAATCTTTGGCATTATCATCAAAAGGTAATAGCTCATAAACTCCCATAATAGCAGTTCCATACCTCTAGGAATGGAAAATTTCATGTCTCATCAGAAAAGAAATCAACAGAAAATACTAAAATTAAAATTTGAAAATGATGATAGCAAATGTGTGAATACCAATGTAGGCATTGGCCTAGAAGCCCCAATAAATCTTACCATAGAAAAATAGTTTCACTGCTTGCGTGGATATAAATCACCACAATAGAAAAAGTTTTGTCTCTTGGCTCATAAAGGAAATCAGCAGAAAATCTTGAAGCTGAATTTGGACTTGCACTTACTGTAGGTCTGGACTGCTTTTGTAGTACTAATGGGAAGATAAATAGAAATAAAAAAGAACTGATGAAGACAAATACCGTTCTTCCAACAATGGGATGCAACTGTGCAGGGTGACAGATCAAGCAAGCAACGAGAAAAAGCGAGTCAGCTAGGTGTTGCGGCGGTCGTACCACGCCTGCTGCTTCGCCGGAGACGACGAACCTGGAGCTCGAGGGACCGCCACCTCAGAGGTAGTGGAGGATACGGCCCCGCGTCTTCATGATCGCGGGAGGCAGCTCCTCCTTGATGGCGCGACAGTGGCGGTGGGACAGCGAGCAGGCCCGTCATTATGGGCGTACATGCGGCGCGGGGGCGAGGCCGGCTCGTCCTTGACCTGGGTATGATCTGTACGCCGCAGTTGGGTGGGGGAGACGATGGCTCGTCCTTGACGCGACATCCGATCTGGACGCCGCGGTAGCACTGGGGCGGGGACGACGTCGACTCGTTCTTGACCCGCCGAAGCGGGGACACTGGCTCACACTTTATGGGCTATTACGGTGGGGACGACGGCTCCTCCTTGACGTGCACCGACGATGGTGGCGACGGGCCCATGTGACGGAGCGAATGCTCCGTCATTAACTCGATCTGACGAACGAACTCCGATAGGAGGCGAGGCCTCTGCTGCGGCGTCTGGTCCTCCTCGTCGCCAGAGAAGATGTCGATCACCTCCTTGCTGGAGGAAATGTGCGTCGTCGATGCCGATGGGCCCGGAGAGCGAGGACGACGGCACCAAGAATCACCAGATGAAGAACTCCCAGTGTCTCTTGCCTCCTAGCATGGAGAACCAAGACTTCGGCATCACTACTGGGCTCGAAGAAGAGGAATGGCTCGGAAACGGTGGCGGGGAGGGGAAGGAGGACGGTGCTTGGGAAGCGAGCGTGCAACTCTATGCGTTGTCGGCGCACGACTTAAATAGCTACGGCTAGGCGAGACGAGGCTAGGTCGGCGCACGACTTCAATGCGGCGCAGCAGCCGGAGTTGGTTTCTTGGGACGCGTCGTCTGCATCAAAGCGGCGACGCCCGAGAAGTCTCGTCCGTCAGCACCGTCCTCTTGTCCAGTCAAATCACGGGCATCAATGTTGGGCGTTGCATGGTCCGGGCCGGCAAGAATGAGGCGCGACAAGCGACATGACCGTTCGATGGAAAGCATAGGAGGGACTGGCGAGGGTTCGTGATAGGCCAAGGCAGTCTGGTGCATGCATGTCAGAGATCCGGATGTCCGCAGAGCCCTTTCACTTTGTCTTTGATTTGCGAGAAAAAACTTGACCCGACCCGAACCTATGCAAGCGGTTCCAGGGTCGGGCGTTGGAGATGCCCTTATACGTCCACCAACAATAGAAAAATTTCACTGCATATGCAACCGCGCGCAGGGACGACAGATCAAGCAACCAACGAATAAAAACGAGGCAGCGCGGCGCGGCCACGTCGGTGGTTCGAACGGCCGAGATCCCGCCCCCCACGTCTCTCAGAGAGATCCCAGCCGCTGCACCGACGGAGGCCACGTCACAGGCCGTCCCGTCCCGTCCCATCTCAATAGCCCCCGGCACGGCGAGCAATCCCACCCCAAACTGACGCCCTCCGGCGCATGATCCGCCCGCCCCGCCTCCTCCTCCACCGCGCCCCCTTCCTCCTCCGAACCCCGCCACCGCCTCGCACCCCGCCGCTCGCCGCCCGCCGAGCCCTAACCCCGACTCTTCGGAGCTTCGCGTCCCGCCGCCTCGCGCCGCTCTGCCTGCTGATGGATCCGGCCACGCCCTACTCCGATGCCGACGCCTACGCCTACGCCGAGTTCAACGGGGAGACTGGCGTGGACGACCCGGAGTTCGCGGACGCCGAGGCGGAAGCGGGGGGAGAGGACGCTGGTGATGAGATGCCCAGGGAACTGCCCGAGGAGCTCGCCAGAGGGGTGGTGTGCCTCGAGTGCCACACTTCGGCCGAGGCCGTGGCGGCCGGGGAAGGCGAGACCTGCCGCGTCTACGTCGTCGGCACCGCCCATGTCTCGCAGGTGAGCCTGCCCTGTCCTCCTGCCACGGATTTCGATTTTCGAGCGTCAATTGCAGGACCCTTGCGCGTTTCCTTCTGTTCTAATCCCTTGTTGGAGCGTCAAAACACCACTACTCGTGTACATTAGTTTCAGTTCGGGATAATTTTACTTTTCAAGGAAGAAAGTTTCATCGATCTAAGATTTAGAGTCCAAGCACAAAAGGTAGGGAAGTCTGCCTGCATTGGCCCAGCAAGCAAGTTGCATTGTTTTTCTGCTTAGTACTACTTCTGTGTGGGCTACAGTGGGCTACAGCAAGGGCGGTAGTACTAAATCATAAGTACTGGTACCCCGGTGGTTTTGCTTTGAGTGTGCGGCATGTGCTAAAAAAGGCCGCGTCAGTCATCAGGACATTTTTAATTTCGAATGCTGACTTGACTGCTGATTTGATTGTAGGAATCATGTGATCAAGTCAAAGCCGTCATCAACTTTCTGAAGCCTCAGGTTTCTTCCTCTCTTTACTTATCATCAGTAATTTCAACAATTGGTGGATCATTTGGCAGGTTGGCTGCCAGTTTTGGAGTGTTTTCTTTTCTAATTGATATTGGAGATTTTCAACTAATTTGTTTGGAACACTTTCTTTTTTTTTGGAATTGTAGGCTGTTTTCTTGGAACTGTGTTCCAGCAGGGTTTCTATTCTGACACCACAAAACCTTCAGGTATGAAACAGTTGACATGTGTAAAGTAGGAAATAAATGCTTATCCTATAATGATTGTTGGTCCATTACATTGAAGCTATTGTATTTGTGTGAATCACATTACCAGGAAGCACTATAAGAATTTTGAGTCCGTTCTGCTTTGATCTTTATCTATTTTATTCCCTCAAATGGTGAAGAAAGCCACTTAATATGGCGTTGGGGTTTACAAAATTAATCTCAATGAAGAACTATCTGTTGGATGTTGGATATCTCTAGTATAAAGTTGGTTAAGAAAACACGAGTGGAGTTCTCCCAAGAGATATCTCTAATAACAAGTTGATTGGATTGGATAACACAAGTGAAATTTGCTCCAGAAGACACTTGTGTAGAATTTGTTGGTTAAAACATATTTTGTTCATAATTTGACCTACTTGAGTTAATTGACAGGATGGGCTTCAAACTGTTGATATGGCATTGCATATTCTCATGGACACCAATCAAGCACTTCTAACAAAAACATATTTGTGGTGTATCTAAGTTAGGATTACATATCATTATAATGATGGATAGTTGTGCTTGTTCATGCATGAACAGTGGTTCTCTTGGTGTATAGGTTTTGCGGATCCTTCATCTAAGTGCATGTATTTAATCTTATAATATTACATCATCGAAATCAGACCATATAGATTGTATCATCTCCAGTTTGGCATGTTCCATTATAGAGTATCATTATTTCTTCTCGTTCATCATTCAATCTGATTTTGCCCACAGGTTCCTACCATGAATGAAATGATTGACATGTGGAAGAAGAAAAAGATGAACACCTTTGGGATTCTCTATAGCTGGTTTCTTGCAAAGGTATGCACTGATTTTATTGTACAGTCAGTACTAATTATGTAGTGTTCATGGTAGCTCATATGATGTTGATTTTGGCATCCAAGGTTGCTAGCCAGCTTGATGTATTACCTGGAGCTGAATTTCGAGTGGCATTTGAGGAAGCAATGACGTATGGTGGCAAAGTTATCCTTGGAGATCGCCCTGTCCAGGTACTGAACTTGGTGGTTGAATTTGGTTTTTCATTCAGAAGGGCACTGGACAGAACAAATTAAATTACATAAAATGATCTACACGATTAAGTTTTTCACTGAATATTGCAATTTGTTCTCACAAGGATAAATGTGGTCAACTTCTATTGTCGCTATTTTCTATGCATCTAATAGAATGACGGACAATTTATTCCAACAATTCAAATGAATCAAACATACATTGCTGATTCTTGCCCATTAATTTTTCCACCCATATTACTGATTAGATTTTAATTTTTAGAAAAACATACACATCTCATCAAAATCATCATCACATCTATCCGCTTGGGTTGATTGAAAGGTGGTCAACACTGCTTGCTTGTTCTTATAACTTTAATTTCAATCTTCTTATGTGATGTGCCATAAAATGATGTGGTAGGTTATGGACATTGGATCCAAAAGGTTATATGCATCTAGTTGTCATGGTGTTGCGCTGTGGTAGGATCTTTAAGTGATTAAAGTTAGAGCATCACCGGGGGTTATCTTATGTTAATTCTTGTACCTCTTGACTGCTGCTATTGTTGGCATAATATTAGTTACATTCAGCATGTCATATTGGTCCTTTATTGAAATCTTGGTACTATGAGATAGGTCGCCAGTTAATTTTCATAAGCATTGAACTGATGCCATTTATGTTTTTCTTTTTTCTTTTGAAGATCACTCTGAGGAGAACTTGGGGGAAAATGTCATTGTGGCACAGAGCTAAATTTCTGTACTACATTGTTTTCCAGTCCTTATTTTTACCGAGCCCTGAAGATCTTAATAAAATGGTATGTTGTCTTAGGCAATACATTTGCCACAGGGAGCACTTATATCATCTTGCCTTCTTGATTCTCTAAATGCCCTCAGATCCACTATTGTGAGAGTTAATATACCATGATGTTACCTTTTTGGTTTTAGATGAAATGTACGAGAAATAATTACTTCACTGTATTTACATAGCAATGCCAATGCTTGTTTATTCAGTTAAAGGACATGGATGATGTTGACATGCTAACACTTGTCATTCAAGAGATGAGCAAGGCATTTCCTAGTCTGATGGAGACACTTCTCCATGAACGTGATATGTGAGTTCCTTCAAAATTACTTTACTTTTGTAAAGCATTTTGTGTTGCTTTTCTCAATGTTGCGATAATGGTTGTGCTTTAACTTCTTGAATTTCATTGTAGGTATATGTCTTCCAAATTATTGAAGGTAGCAAGGGAACATTCTTCAGTGGTGGCAGTTGTGGGAAAAGGGCATGTTTCTGGGATAAAGAAAAATTGGCAACAACCAATTGAGGTAAGAATTTTTTTTAAGAACATCATTTCGTGTGTTATGATTTTTATGAGCAAGAAATTCATTACTATTTAAGATTACTTTCCTTGGTCAGAGCAGATCTATTTTTCATAATGCTCATTTCAATTATCAAATTTCCGTGCAGGTACAACGTTTGATGGAATTACCTGTGCCTAGGAAAGGTGCTTCGAAGTTGAAAATTTTGGCGTCCATTGGAGCAGTAAGCGCAGTAGTAGCATCTGGAATCTATATATGGGGTAAAAAATAACAATGTATGCACCAATGTGCCAAGTGTTCTTTGTTCTTGTCATGTGTAGTCTCTAAAAAGCAAAGGGTGTTCAGTTCTCACTTACAGTTTTTCATTATACAGTAGGTGTAATTTCTGGAATCGAAGTTGAACAAATGAAAGAGCAATTTCACTGCACTGTACACTGGATGTCTCTTTCCAAAGCTTTCCTATTTTACTAGGGTAAAACCTGTTCATTGCTACAGAAAACTCTGCCGAAAACGTTCAAGTTGCACATTTAGAATAGGAAAACGATTTTGGCTTGCAAATTGTAGTGCATTTGTGCTGTTTTTTTTAGTGCATCACCAGTCATTGGATAGTAAAGTACTCCCTCTGTCCCGAAATGTATGACGTTTTTTTGATGGTAGTGCAAAAAAATGTCTTACATTTTGGGACGGAGGGAGTAGTATTTAGTTTCGGTTGTCTCGATAGAGAAGTTTGCTCACACAAGTTCGACTTGCATGATAAGTAGCTGACACGCTCTGTAGCTAAATTATTTTGTTATAACTGGCCAGGTTTGGTGACCGAATTGTGGTTGACCAAACAGAAACATGTGGTTGGTCAAACGACCAGATGTACTTAACAGATAAGTAGCTCCATGCAGTACAGTATAAGTATTAGTACGTGGACTATTTGTACAAGTTACAGGTGATGACCCCCTCAGCTAAAAAGCGTATGAAACTGCCTTGCATCTCTTTTGCATCTTCAGTTAATAATACTATTAGCATAAAGATCAGAGAACCCGATAAACCCCCGTACAAATCAACCAGTGTATGTGTATATGTGCAAGTGCAGCTCTGAACCTAAGGCTAGTCAACAAAAACGCCGCAGGTGGCCCTGACCTCGCCGAGGCTGTCGAGGAGCACGTCGGTGCGGCCCATCTTGACCATGGCCGCCGCGAAGTCCCGGTAGTACTCGTCCGGCGACGACGCGTTGGCCATCCTCTCGACGTAGCCCCTGGTGGCGGCGTCGTGGAGGAGGCTGCCGTCGGACTGGAAGAGGCCCCCCGTGGCCAGCACGTGGCGGTAGTAGCTGAGGTCGAAGGTGAAGCCGCTGCCGGGGTCCATGGGCACCTTGGTCCTCCTGCCCCGGCCGCCGTGGCGGCGCGGGCAGAGCTTCCTCAGCTGCCTCGCGTACCCGGCGTCCAGCGACGGGTCCTGGTCCATGGCGCCCGTGAAGTTGTAGAGCCGCTTCCGGAACGCCTCGCAGTGGGAGGTCCCGATGCTGTGGCTCCCTGGAGGGGGAGGAAGGATGCCATTGTCAGTGCGGCGTGTGTTGGGCTGTTGCTGTCGTCCACGGACGCACGTACGCGTGAAGCGATGGAGTCATGGAGAGGAAAGGAGAGGTGCGTACCGAAGAGGACGACGATGTCCTTGGCGGTGAGCGACTTGACGCTGAAGAAGGTCTTGACGTCGACGATGTTGGAGTCCGGCGGCGCCAGGTCGTTCTCAGCGTACTCGGCCACCGTCACGTTGCCGTCCCGCCGCCCGGTCTCCACGCCGTACCACGGCCCCTTGCTCTGCAAAGTAAGCACGAGAGCCGGTGAAAAAGAGGCCCAATTAAATCAACTTGTCGTCGTGCACTACAGCACGGTAGACATTGGGAGGCATTTTTAAATGCCTTGAAATGGTAAGAAAATGCCTTCAAAGAGCTAACGTGGCGTTCCTAAAAAACGCTAAGTATACTCGCGAAGGGAAAGGTGTTTGTTGGCACTTTCGAAGAATGCCTCGGATAGTTAATGTGGAGGCGATTTTAGAAAGTGCCTCGAAAGGTCAGAACGCCTCCATCCAACAAAACAAATATTCAGAGCGACTCGTCAGCTGCAACGGCCACACGGGCTGGGCGCTGGGCCACGTTGTACAGTAGAGCAGTCACACTCGATTCTCGTGTGTATTTTTTACTACTGGGCCACGTCCTCGTATTAATTATATTACCGCGCCGTCGCAAATCTCTTTTTCTTCTGCCTCCTAACGTAGGAACACAGCGTCTTTTAGTTAATCTGTATGTGATCTTCCACACAGGTTATCAGAGGGCTCCCCTTTTAAACAGCCTAAATTTCTTCTCGCTAAGCAGTATGGGACAAAACAAATTGGTATGCAACGGCTCTGACGAAGTGAAAAACTGTATCTCTCATCTCTCAATGAACTGATAATACAACAGCGCCGTGGATCGAACTGGCAACCTCTGCATAACTGGCAAATCAATTGGCCACCAAGCTGTACCTGGTAATATGGTTGACTACAGGAAGTAGAGTTATATATTGCGTGCATGTAGTGAGGCGTGGTGCAAGACCTGACGGAAGGCGTCTTTCAGAATGCCTTCGATTGAGCATAATCGGAGGCACTCTCTGTAATCGCCTAGGAAACTAGGGACATTTGAAGGCACTTTTCAAGAATGCCTCTAAGGAACACAATCTAAGGCATTTTTCAAAACGCCTTATAGAAAATGCCTTTAATACTTAACCGTGTTGTAGTGGTGGTCTCTGCAGCTACTCACCAGGTAGACGGCGTCCCTGGCGGCTATGGCGATGATGTCGGCGCAGGAGACGGTGAGCGGGCAGAGCGTCTCGAGCCTGGCCTTGATCCGCTCGATGGCGTCGTAGCCGCGCATGCTCCGGTTAGGGGTGGCGTCCCGCTCCGCCGTGCCCCGGCGGGACCTGAGCAGGATGGAGCCGTCGCAGCCCTGGACGAAGCAGTCGTGGTAGTGCATCCGGAGCAGCGAGGGCGCCAGCGTGGGGTCCTCGTGCAGGATGGCGTGCATCTCCGCGAACACCACCCCCTCCGCGATCGGGCACGTCGCATTGTAGAACCCCACCTGCAGCTCCGCCTCCGCCCGCGGCGACGCAGCCGCCAGGACGCCCACCACCGCCGCCGCCACCGCCAGGGCCAGGGCGAGCGGCGGCCACCGCTCCCTGGACATGAAGAAAGCGCGAGGCGGTCGACGAGCAGACCGGAGAACGATCGAGGGTGGAAATGGGGGCGGGCTTGGGCGGAGCGGCGGCACAGTGGAATGGATGGGCGATGGTGGGAGCACGGGGCAAAGGTCAAAGAGTGTGGTTGCGCCGTGCTTTTCCGACTGTAGTCCCGGGCCGGTGTGTGACGCGACGCGATGGATGGAGTAGGACGGACTCCGCCTCGAGGCTTTGCTTTGAGTGGAGGGGTTGGTTGGTTGCTTGGTGGGTGAGGGGGGGCGCGCGTCGGCCGGGCTCGGATGCTCTCGTCGGGTCGGCTCCATGGACGGGCGCGTGCTCGTCTTGTCGCCATCGGCGTCGCTGGCGATTTATTACGGATGGTCTTTTGGGGGAAGCGGTCGTATACTCGTATCTCGGGGACTCGCAGTCAGACTAGGCGTCAGTTAGAATGTGTCGACGTATAATGTGTTGTCTAGTTTTTTTCATCAAATCGATCTTTTGATTGCATTGGTTAGAGCATGCACTTTTACATAATGTGCTTAATCCCGAAAAAAAAGAAAGAGCTGGAAATATGCTCAAGCCCAAGGCCGATCCTATAGGGATCAGCCGGCCGATCTGGCGTGGACAGGTGGCCTGCTTAACCACGCATGTCTCTGTCGCTCGGCAACAACGGTGACCGCCAAGATAACTTGCCCAAGCGCGTGGCGCGGCCGAAGATGTGTTGCAATTTTTGCAACATACGCAGAAAATTATATGCGGTGAAGATGTTGCGATTTTTGCAACAGTTTGTCTAATTCACATCTAGTTGTTTTTGTTAAGATGTCATATTTAAGCTCTCATAAATAACGCAGAAAAAAAATTGGGACAAAAATAAAATAGACCATAAATATAATGAATATCAGGTTAGATGTGACATAATTATATCACATTTAGATGTGTCCTAAACAGTTTTTGTAATAAGAGTCTTGTCTCAGAACACTAGAAAAGGTTGTGCAACATGGGTTTTATTGCAGGAAATTAAAAAAGAAGAAGATTTTACAACAAAGGTCTTATTGCAGAAAATTAGAAAAGATAATATTTTGCAACAAAGACCTTGTTGCAAGACGAACGATATAGATAGATAGCTCGTATCAATGAATTGGACGATTTGCGAAACGGCGGATCTTTTAAAAGATCCGCCATCCGTCGACCGATACGTAGTACGCCCTAATCCTATATGCCGTAGGCTGGCGTCTTATAGTCTCTTCGTAGAAGCTAGCCTCCAGACTGGCCGGCCTTTATGGCTATTTTCTTCCGACAGTTCCCTTTTTAGGTTTTTGTGTGTGTGTAGTTTCTATGTTTCGGTTTTCTTTTTTCTTTTTCAGATCTCGGGTTTTCTTCCATTTTAATTTATTTTTGGACATTTCTTTTCTATTTAGATTTTAAAATATAATGTGAACGTTTTTTTTTCAAATACGCGCTAAACTTTTTCATATATGAAGTACATTTTTAGTTACAAACTGAATATTTTTGGTATATAGATTTATCAATTTTTGATATATGATGAACATTGTTTTAATGCACACTAAACCTTTTTTTAGTATGAGATGATTCTTTAATACATACTAAACCTTTTTATATAGCACACAATTAACAATTTATAATACATATATCTCTTTAAAAAAATATCCATTTCCTATAAAGAAATGGCTGGTTTTTTTTGGTGAAAACCGACTAGAAAACCGAGAACAAAAACAAATTCAAAGCAGCTCGCGGGTAAAATGGGCCGGCGCATTTGGCTGGCCTTCAGGGAAGGATCTCCAAGTAGACAAGCTTTGCCGGCGCATTTGATTACGGGTTGGTTACGGGGTGAGGTTGAGTTGTCAAACTGTTATTGAATTAAAGGGGGAGGAAGGGCCTCACCCACCTGAAAATCAGGGAGGGCAAGATTAGTTAGTTGGAAGGGGTCCGTTGCAACCCCGTAATCAGTCCATGCGTGTAGCATTTTTGCAAGTAGACTCAGGCAAATGCTATGTCTCGCTTACAGCGATACTAGCGTCCGTCTCGCTGAACCTTTGCTGCGCAGCGCGAATATGGGCCAGCACAATAGGGTGTTACTCGTTTTGTCCATTCATCGGCCTATAGCTGATGTGTTCGTTTTGGGTTTTTCCGTTTTCTTTTGTTTTTTTGTTTGGTTTTCATATTTCTTCTCTGTTTTCTTTTTTTTCATCGTTATACTTCAGTTTTTTTGTGTTTCATTTCATTTTTATTTGGTTTCTCTTTTGTTTCTTTCATGGTTTTCATTAGTTTCATTTTCTTTCTCATTTCCCATCTTTTACTCTTTGGTTTTTGTTTCTTTCTGGGTTTTCAATGTTTGTTTTGCTTTTTTTTTGAGTTTACCAACTTTTACTATTTTTATTCTTTTTGCATTTGCTTCTCTAGTTTTATTTTTCCTTTGTTTTCTTTGTTTCTTTTTCGATTTCATTTTTTTGCTTTTCTTGTTTATTTCTGTTTTTATTCTAGATTTTTCATATAGATCATGAATATTTTTCTAAATACGTGCTTAACTTTTTTAAATACAAGTTTAATACTTTTTAATACATGGTCAATATTTTTATATACACATTTTAATATTTTCAAATACAATATAATAATTTTTAATACATGATACATGTAATATTTGATATTCTTGCTGAACATACTTTGAATACTTGTTTAATATTTTTGTCAATGCTTTATTAACATTTCCTGAATACATGATCAACTCTGACAGTCCATTCACAACCGTCCCCAATCAGATCGTTTTCCTCTCGTGTCTTGGCGGCTGGAACCCTAGCCGCCGCCAGGAGGCCAATCTTCTAGCGCCGTCCTTTGGCGGCCCCCTCCGCCGGCGACCTCAGTCGTCGGTGTTGAGAGGGGGTCGCCGGATCCACGCGCGTGGATCGTCTTTACTCTCTCGTAGTCTAGGTTTGTAGGTTGTTCATCATCTTGGCTTCGGCGGCGACGATGACAACGCTGAATAAAGGTTCTTCAGGTCCATCCTTGACGAGGCCATCGGTCCTATGGTTGGGGATGAAATTAGAAACCAGTCTGTTCAAGCAAGGATGGCGTAGCGGCGACGGCATTCTCGCGGTGGATATGTATCCTCGGGCTCCGCCGTTGCGACGACGTTTGCTCCAGTGTCGGCGCGGAGCTTGGGAGGTACTCCAGGAGCGGATGCAGATTGTGGTCTGCATCGACGATATCTGGAAGACGGAATGTCTACTGGGTTCGTGGTTCGTGGATGGCAGGTACGGTTTCCTCCTTCGGCGTCTTAGTCGTGGTGGGGTACCAGATCTGAAGTTCGATGACGTGTCCGGGGTGTTGCCCCTGTCTGATTCGTTCAACGGTAAGGGCTTCACTTTTGGTGAGCTAACTTGAAGGTCCGCAAAGCCGCATATCAGCGACGGAGCCACGTCGAGCTCGGCTGGGGAGGTGATCCGTCATTCTTTTATTTGGTGGCTGCTATGATGGTGCCGGAGGCAGGTGACAGGCGTTGGTGTCAAGCTCAGAGATGTTCTACTATCTTTTCAGTTTTGTCATGTCGGTCTTTACGTGACTTGTACTTTGCTCTATATAATATGAATGAGACACGTATTACCATGCAGAAAAAAAATACATGATCAACTCTTTTCACGCACATTGTATATTTTTCAGTATACATGGGAGACCTTTTTTCTACTATTTTATGTAGATAGTTTTTTAAATATATTTATTTAGAATTTTTATGAAATTATTTTATGTATATTTTACTTAGAATAACTTTGAAATGGTTTGTTAACATTTTTTTCTATACCCATTTTAACATTTTCAAACGGTTGATTAACATTTTGTCAAATACAAGTTTGACATTTTTTTACTACATGATCAATATTTTTCTATGCACATTTAACATTCCAAATGTTGATTAACATTTTTCAAGTACTTGTTTAACATTTTTTTTTCAAATGCTAATTTAATATTTTTTAAATACTTGATTAGCTTTTTTCACATGCATTGTATACCTTTTTATACATTTTCTGTATACATGCAAAACATTTTCTGTATACACATCTAACATTTTTCTAATGCTTGGTTAACATTTTTTAATGTTTTTATGTAAACTGTTTTTTGTAATATATTTATTTAGAATATTTGGATGCATAAACAAGTTTTTGTTAAATAAAAAAACATAAAAAATGAGGCCTTGCCTCCCACGCTCCTGGCCTGGCACATTTAGGGAGGTGCTTAATGCGAGAGCACGCTATGTCTCGCTATAAACGAGACATAACACCCGTTGCCGCACACGAGCGTCAAATAGGAGATTCCAAGCCCAAGCTCGAATTTAGTTTGTCTCCACCAAATTGGGCTACTTATGGGCTAGCCAAGCTCAACCCTAGTTCTAAACTTGTGTTCATGGGGATCGCTACAGTTCCATAGCCTATGCCTTTTTTAATAAGTAAAGAGTGGATTTTATTCACTCCAACGGAAACACTAAGAGGATACAAACACAATGCACATACGCATGACCTGTACATGAATAGAATGTATGTAGTCAGCATGAACAGACAAAGAATCAAGTTGGCAAGGAGCAAAGTCATACATGACCGAAGCTATGCGTAGGCATATGAGAAATAAAAAAACTCACAAGTACTTAAAACAACGATTGAAGAACTACAAGGTCGACCATCCACACCAATCATCTCTTGTCATCATAAGGACAATAGAAAATGTTCACCAATAACAAAGTCTCGGGAAAGGAACGACGCTCAAGCGCCGCCATCGACGGACCCAACCACTAATGGCCAGATCCTGAGCTTTCAACCTAAAGATAGAGTCCAAGAAAATCTGAGCAATGCCTTCAACAAGGTAATGACTAAAAAACACCATCATTGGCAGGTATAATTAACTATAGTCAAACCTAGGATTTTCATCTTGGACCTTGAGACCAGGTACTTGAGAAACACCACCAAATTGAAGTCATCATGAGCCGTCGCCAACACTTTCCACGATCCCATCAGGTACATGCGTATCAAGATCTTGACATGAGATGCCCACTATGACGCCCGGATATTTAAGCTACAGTAATTCCCTGTTAATGATGACATGTCACCGTGATTACTGTTGTTAACCTCACGATGATTCAATCCCGTTCGAAATCAAAAGTAAAAAACAAGTCAAATAGTAAGATTTTCAAATATTAAAAGTAAATGTTCGGGAGGTGCCAAATACTGCATAGGTAATTATGGTGAAGAAATCACACTTTTATAAAATGCTTAAATAATCTAAAATGATTTAAACAATAACAAAAACAACTAAGTAAATACCGTTTTCAATTAATAAAATTCTAAACTAATTTATTTCAAGGTAAAACTTTTATGGCAGTGGGTGGTTTTGACATTATTTTAGGAGTTGTTATCATATTTTACTACACTAAAAATAATGTGTATCTAAAATAAAAACATAAAATAAAAATAAGAAAAGTAAGAGAAAGACAAAACAAAATAAAAATAGAAAGAGAAGGACACCCCCGGCCAACTGGGCCAACAGGCCCAGCTGGCTACCCACGCGGCCCAGCTAGCCACCCCCGGCTGGATAACCCCATCCCCCCAGCCCTAACCCTCACCGACACCCCACTGCCTCCCCCGATTCCCCCCACTCTCCCTGCCGTCCCTTTCCCCGATCTGGCTGCGCCCGCCCCTCTGATCCGCCCATTGCCGCCCCTACAACCCTCACCGATGACCTGCTCGCCTCACTGCCCGGCTTCGACTGGCGCCGGGCTCCCCCGTCCCCCTGGCCAAGCTGTTGCCATGCCCCGGTGCCGCCCTCTACCTCCGCCAAGCCACGCCGCCCCGACGACCTCGACGACAAGCTGCCGGGGATCCTAGCCGCTTGACCTTCCTCTCCAAGTCGCCGCTACTCCCAGCGGCCTTGGCGAACGCTCCCACGCCCGAGGACCACCGCCCCCACCCTGCATCTCCTCCAACGACGCCGCACCGAGCTCCTCCGCCCCGACCACCGTCACTGCTGCCCCGACGTTGATGAGCTGCCCCTGAGCTCTGGGGTGAGCCCCCATCCTTTCCCCTCTTTTCCCCGTCGTTTGCCCCTCTGGCCATTGGATCCGAGCTCGCCCGGAACGCCCGCCGGCTCACCTTGTCGCCAGCCTTGATTCCGGCCACCCCGGGACGAACCGCCACCACCACTTGACGTTCCTCGTCACGCCGGTCCTGTTGCACCCAAGCGCACGTGAAACCGTGTCCTATGCACGATTTTTGGCGAGCTCCCGAGCCACGCCGCCGTCCCCTGTACTCACCGCCGGGCACAAACGCACGCTCGCCGTTTAAACTAGCAGTTGAACCACTAACGCGTGGGCTGATATCGCTTGAAGCTACGTTGGTATTTACCCAAAGAGGAAGGGAGGATGCAACACATCGGCGGTAGGTATTTCCCTTAGATATGAAACCATGGTTATCGAACCAATAGGAGAACCAACCAACACAGCGTAAACAGCCCCTGCACACAGATAACAAATCCTCGCAACCCGACGTGTTAAAGGGGTTGTCAATCCCTTTCGGGGTACGACGCCTCAAGATAGGCAAACAGACGTGAGATAAATTTGTAGTAGATTGATAGATCGAAAGCCAAATAAAATAAATAAGGGAAAAATTGCAGCAAAATATTTTTGGGTTTTTGGTTTAGTAGATCTGAAAATAAAAGCAAATAAAAAGTAGATCACAAAGGCAAATATATGAGAAAGAAAACCCGAGGGCCGTAGGTTTCACTAGTGGCTTCTCTCGAGAAAAATAGCAAACGGTGGGTAACCAAATTATTGTTGGGCAATTGATAGAACCTCAAATAATTATGATGATATCCAGACAATGATCATTATATATGCATCATGTCCAAGATTAGTAGACCGACTCCTGCCTGCATCTACTACTATTACTCCACACATCGACCGCCACTACTGCAGGATGCTGCTAACGTGACACTACGATCAGAGACCCTTCGAGAAACTGTGTGCGGTGCCATAATCGCAAACGGTGTTGTATGAAAACCGTCAAAAGATGAAAATGTTTGCGATGGAGGATGCATCAAATATGGTTCAGATTTTAGTTGCGTGTGCGATCCAGGGCATACGGTTCAGTCCAATGAACTGTTTGAGATGAGGCGGAACAAAAGAAACGGGCAGCCTGATGAAGGCGTGTGCGATATAGAGCATACGGTTCACTCGGATGAACTTTTTGTGATTAGGCAATACAAAAGAAACGGGCAACTAGATGAAGGTGTGTGCGATATACAACATACGGTTCACTCGGATGAACTATTTGTGATTAGGCAACACAAAAGAAACGGTCAGTCAGATCAAGGTGTGTGTGATTGAGGGCATACGCTTCAGAAGGATTAACCATATACGATTAGACAACAGAACAGAAACGGGTAAGTCAGATTAAAGTGTCTGCGATTGATGGCATACACTTTAGATGGATGAACTGTTTGCGATTAGCCACAACAAACTGAAACAGTTAGATAGATTAACGCGTGTGCGTTAGAAGGGCACACCCATTCTAATTAAAAGACATGTGCTGACATTGCCTATTGCGGTGCACCCTATGATGCAAACACCACGTACACGGCCGAGAAGGCGTACGTGCCCACGTTACGCCTTCCAGGAATAGTGCCGCACTTATAACCGTCAGTAAATTTTGAGCATGCGTCTCGTCACATTCCAAATTGCAAACTTGCTCACACCGATCAAAACCTAAACGGTTTTCCACTTAGGAGCATATTACTATGCGGTTATAAATATTACCACTCCAAGATGACTGCACATTCCTCCTCAACTCCTCATCCACAAAAAGTCAAAAACAAACAAGTCATTCATCATCGTTCCCTTGCGTTCGCCATGACCAGCGTGAGTTTTGGGTCGAGAGATTGCGACCAGGGAGAGGCGAGCCTGGAAGCGGGAGCACGAGAGATGTCCCGCCTCGTCGCGATAGCAGCCAACATGTCCCGCCGCACGGCCTTAGTAGGAGAGAGGTCCCGCTGCGCCGCCGAAGCAGCACGGAGAACCCGCCGCGCCGTCGATGCAGCAGACTGGTCCGGCCGCGCCACGGAAGCAGAAGAGATGTCCCGCTGCACCGCGAATGCAGCAGAGATGTCCTCCCATGCCGCGGCGCCCTGGGAAAATGCCTCGCGGGCAGGCGAGGACTCTTACAGGAGCATGCGTGCCCTCGTCCATAGGCAGATGGATCAGATCTCCAGGTGGGCAAGGTTGCAGGATGACCTGCAAGCCTCGTTTGAACAGTCTACCGACGTCATCCGACAACTAAATGAGAGCAATGTGAAGCTCCGGGCCGAGCGTGACCTGTTGAGGGTGAAGATTGTTGGAAGTGCGGAGGAGCAGGAGCAGACCACTGCCTTGTTGAAGAGGACCAGCGTCATCGTCGAGAAACTTATGGACGAGAATAACAAGCTGTGCATCGAGCGCAGAAGGCTGGTGGAGGAATCCGTGGATGCTCTCAAGCAGCATCTTGAGGACAAGAAAGAGCTCGTCGCCACTCGCCGCGGAGACTAGTTCCCGCGGCCTGCAGCAACACATCAAGAAAGTAGAGATCAGCGAGCCAGATCTTTGTCTTCCTTCTTCTTTTTCCCTCGTGTATTTCGGGCGTTGCCGCATGTGGCTTTTTTAATCATGTTTCTAAATATGTAAGACAATTATTATCCAATGTCATAGTCCTTGTATTCATCATGCTTGCTATAAGTCGTAGTCGATGCTATATAGGTTCGTCGGATCTTACATCCCTGCAAAACTTTCTTTTCAGATTTTCATTTTCTCTCTTAAATCTCAGTCCAGTGAGACATAGCCATGCCGTAGAACAGGTGCTCGGGCACCATTACTGGAGATGTTGGGAGGGAGGTGTGCGGCGGGTAGCGGTCAAAGGGCTCTCCTAACGATGAGCACGCGCATGGGTCTGATCACACGCCTCTCGTACTCAAATATCTACCCCGCACGGCACCTCCTAGCCAATAAAAAAAGGGACGCGTGGCCGCACGTAATTGGTAAGTTGAACGCCCACAGTTTCAATAATACTTGTGTTTCCGATTTGTAACGTGACAACACTTGTTCCAAAATGACTTTGTTGATTGTTAATGTGTGGGCCTTCGCAAATCGGACAGAAAAATTACCACAACATGTTGATGCCAAGTCATGAGACCATGCCAAGTTTCATGATTTTCAGGCGTGTTTCGAAATTACAGGAATTAAAAAACCAAGTTTGACAATCTTTCCGGCCGAGCCACGATGCCCAGATGTTTGAATTTCACTCCCATCTCTTGCATGTGACCTTAAAATTCACTCAAGGACACACATGTGATTTTTCAAACGACTTTGGTGCACTAGAGCATGTGCTTGTAGTTCAAAATTGAATTATGCACATTAAATGCCTAGAAACTCAATTAATGTATAAAAAGGGCGAAACGAGTCCAGAATAATTCCAAAATTTAGCACGGTACTTCTATTTGGTCTAATCTGGATGTGTAAAAAAATAAGGCAGGAGAAGGCAGTGTACGTATGTCGCTTCGCACACGGACGTGGCACGTTCCCTATCGAAACCATGAGTCTTCTTGAGGGAAGCTCCGGTTTGCAAGAAGCTTACACCAAAGCTTGTCCCAATTCGGCCAAAGAAATCACCACAGCATGTTGGTGCCATGTCATGACACCATGCCAAGTTTCATGATTTTCAGGCGTGTTTTGGAATTACAGGAATTAAAAAACCAAGTTCCTCAATCTTTCCGCCCGAGCCACGACGCCCAGATGTTTGAATTTCACTCCAATCTCTTGCATGGGACATAGAAATTTACCCAAGGACACACAGGTGATTTTTCAAACAACTTTGTGCACTGGAGCCTGTGCTTGTAGTTCAAATTTGAATTATGCACATTAAATGCCCAGAAACTCAATTAATATATAAAAAAGGCGAAACGCGCCCAGAATAATTCCAAAATTTAGCACGGTACTTCTATTTGGTCTAATCTGGATGTGCAAAAAAATATAAGGTGGGAGAATGCAGTGTATGTATGTCGTTTCGCACACGAAGGTGACACATTCCCTCTCGGAACCACGAGCCTTCTTGAGAGAAGCTCCGGTTTGCAAGAAGCTTACACCAAAGCTTGTCCCAATTCGGCCAAAAAATTACCGCAGCATATTCGTGCCATGTCATGAGACCACGCCAAGTTTCATGCTTTTCAGGCATGTTTTGGAATTACAAGAATTAAAAAACAAGTTTCTCAATCTTTTCGGCTGAGCCACGACGCCCAGATGTTTGAATTTCACTCACATCTCTTGCATAGGACCTAGAAATTCACCCAAAGACACACATGTGATTTTTCAAACAACTATGGTGCACTGGAGCACGTGCTTGTAGTTCAAATTTGAATTATGCACATAAAATGCCCAGAAAATTAATTAATGTATAAAAAAGCCAAACGAACACGGAATAATTCCAAAATTTAGCATAGTACTTCTATTTGGTATAATCTGCCCGTGTAAAAAAATTAAGGTGGGAGAAGGTAGTGTACGTCTGTCGTTTCGCACACGGAGGTGACACGTTCCCTCTCAGAACCAGGAGCCTTCTTGAGGGAAGCTCCGGTTTGCAAGAAGCTTACACCAAAGCTTGTCCCAATTCGGCCAAAAAAGTTATTGTAGCATGTTGGTGCCATGTCATGACACCATGCCAAGTTTCATGATTTTCAGCCATGTTTTGGATTTACAGGAATTAAAAAACCAAGTTTCTCAATCATTCCGGCTGAGCCACGACACCCAGATGTTTGAATTTTATTCCTATTTCTTGCATGGGACCTATAAATTCATACAAAGACACACATGTGATTTTTAAGCAAACTTTGGTGCATTGGAGCATGTGCTTGTAGTTAAAATTTGAATTATACACATTAAATGCCCAGAAACTCAATTAATGCATAAAAATGCCAAATGAACCCGGAATAATTCCAAATTTAAACACGACACTCATGTACTAGTTGCATGTTCATTGTACGTAAATGTTCTAGCAATTCAAATGTCATCCTTTCCCTCGTAACACCGTTTTGTCTTCCAAAACATAATGAAAAAAATCAGGTATACCACAAACAGTTTACTAGAAAGAATCGTGTGAGATGCGATACAAAATATTTTGGCGCACCGTCTTGTCTGGCTTACGCAGGAAGCTTCGTCATCTACAATCCACCGCCCCCACTTGAACCACACTTGTGTGCCAGTTTCTCGTGGCACCGAGCGAATTTTTTTGCCACCACAGAAATATCTATCTCCCTGCCCCTCCCTCCTACCAAAAGCCACATTTCCACTGTTCCTCCTTGCTTTACAAGTTCAAACCTTCATTGCTGCTTACTGGCAGCTCAGCCTCCTCGCCGGCGACCCTTCTTCTTGCAGCGCCACCTCCTCGCCGGCTACCCTTCTTCTTGCAGCGCCGCCTCCTCATCGGTGACCCTTCTTCTTACATCACCACCTCCTCGCCGGCTACCCTTCTTCTTGCAGCGCCGCCTCCTCGCCGGCGACCCTTCTTCTTGCAGCGCCGCCTCCTCGCTGATGACCCTTCTTCTTGCTGCGCGGCCTCGTCGATATGTGTAACGCCCTCGATGCGGCTATATCTCCTACGTGTCGAAGCACGACTTAGAGGCATAACCGCATTGAAAGCAATGTCGCAAGTAAGACAATCTTCACAACATCCCATGTAATATAGATAATAACGGGGAAGGTACATAGTTGGCTTACACTCGCCATGTCAATCAAAGTACATAAATAGCATTACATCATCCAATCACTCATGGCCCGACTACGGTGCCAAAATAAAAGATCAACCCAACATGCGACACGGTCCCGATCGCCCCAACTGGGCACCACTACTGATCATCAGGGAAAGACACGTAGTAACAGCGTGAGTCCTCGTCGAACTCCCACTTGAGCTCAAGCGCGTCATCTGGAACGGAGTCATCAGGCCCTGCATCTGGTTTGGAAGTAATCTGTGAGCCACAGGGACTTAGCAATCTCGCACCCTCGCGATCAAGACTATTTAAGCTTATAGGTAAGGCAATGTAAATATGTGGAGCTGCAGCAAGCGACTAGCATATATGGTGGCTACCCTATTCGCAAATGAGAGCGAGAAGAGAAGGCAATGCACGATCGAATAACTAGAGAACAACCTGCGACAAGCATTACTCCAACACCGTGTTCGCTTCCCGGAATCCGTCGAGAAGTGACCATCACGGTAACTCACACAGTTGATTCATTTTAATTAAGTTTAGGTTCAAGTTATCTACAACCGAACATTAACAAATTCCCATCTGCCCATAACCGCGGGCACGGCTTTTGAAAGTTCAAATCCCTGCAGGGGGTCCCAACTTAGCCCATGACAAGCTCTCACGGTCAACGAAGGATATACCTTCTCCCAAGACATTCCGATCAGGCTCGGTATCCCGGTTCTACAAGACACTTCGACAAGTTAAAACAAATCCAGCAACACCGCCCGAATGTGCCGACAAATCCCGATAGGAGCTGCACATATCTCGTTCTCAGGGCACACTCAGATGAGCCAGACGTCGGGTAGGCCAGCCCAGAGTTGCGCCTGGTAGCCTCGGACATCGCTCGGTTGGACCAACACTCAGAGGAGCACTAGCCCGAGGGGGGGGTTTAAATAAGATGACCCTCGGGCTCTGGAAAAAACAACAACAACAAAGCCTTTAGTCCCAAACAAGTTGGGGTAGGCTAGAGGTGAAACCCATAAGATCACGCAACCAACTCATGGCTCTGGCACATGGATAGCAAGCTTCCACGCACCCCTGTCCATAGCTAGCTCTTTGTCGATACTCCAATCCTTCAGGTCTCTCTTAACGGACTCCTCCCATGTCAAAATCGGTCGACCCCGCCCACTCTTGACATTCTCCGCACGCTTTAGCCGTCTGCTATGCACTGGAGCTTCTGGAGGCCTGCGCTGAATATGCCCAAACCATCTCAAACGATGTTGGACAAGCTTCTCCTCAATTGGTGCTACCCCAACTCTATCTCGGGCTCGGGCTCTGGAAACCCAAGGGAAAAAGAGGCTAGGTGGAAAATGGTAAAACCAAGGTTGGGCATTGCTGGAAGAGCTTTATTCAAGGTGAACTATCAAGGGGTTCCCATTATTACCCAACCGTTAAGGAACGCAAAATCCGAGAACATAACACCGATATGACGGAAACTAGGACGACAAGAGTGGAACAAAACACTAGGCGAGAGGCTGAGCCTTCCACTCTTTACCAAGTATATAGATGCATTAAGATAACAAGATAATATAGTGATATCCCAACAAGTAAATAATGTTCCAACAAGGAACGGGCTCCAATCTTCACCTGCAACTAGCAACGCTATAAGAGGGGCTGAGCAAAGCGGTAACATAGCCAATCAACGGTTTGCTAGGATATGGTGGGTTAGAGGTTTGACATGGCAATTTGGGAGGCATGATAAGCAAGTGGTAGGCATCATAACATAGGCATAGCAAAAGAGCGAGCATCTAGCAAGGCAAAGATAGAAGTGATTTCGAGGGTATGATCATCTTGCCTGCAAAGTTGTCAGAGTTGACTGGATCCTCGAAAGCAAACTCAACGGACTCCTCGTTAGCGAACTCGTCTCCCAGCTCTACCCAAACAAGACAAACAAGCAAAAAGGACACAATCAACCACGTGCAAACTCAAACAACATGATGCAAACATGGTATGCTATGCGGGATGCGATATGTGATGCATATGCAAGATTTGACAAGGAATGAATGAACCTGGCCTTAACTTGGAAATCCAAGTGTGCCACTGGAAAGGTGAGATGATTTCGCTTGAAAACGATGTAAAGAACGCCGGAATCGGAGACACGGTTTGGAAATGGCAAGCAATTCAAATATGGCACCGGTCTGCGATATACAACAAGTAGCCATCTAAATGCAACAAGATGAACATGCTACAACACTCAAACAAGGCAACAAAATACATGGCATGGATCCACTCATAAAGTTTAACAAAAGATGAACACTGAGCTACGGCCAATTCATCCATTAACAGGGTCAAACAAGCATGGCAAAAGTGCAATTGGTAAACAGATCTCAGACTTAGTGAAATTAACACTTGTCTGGAATTTCAGATCAGGTAGCACACTTTAGAGCATGAAAACTATATGCTACAGGGCCTGAATATGGCAAAGTAAAGCATGGCATGGAGCTACTCAAAGAGCTTAACAAAAGTTCCTTAGTGACCTTGAGACAAAAGGGATCAGAAAATACAATTGCAAGCATGTGAACATGGCAAAAACTTAAACAGATCACGGACTTCGAGAAAAACCGGAGCATGCAAATCAGATATCAAGTAGGCATGTTTACGAGCTGGATGCACCCACTACAGAGCATGTCATGACAATCTAAGCATACACCCATCAAGAATACATATTATACAAGCTAGACATGGCAAGAACAACAACATAGCATGCACGAATCAACTACAACATCCTCGGCAAAATCGCTAACAAGTAGACAATCTGCCCAGATTCACGAAATAGCAAAAGTAGACCTCGATTGACTCAAGCTAGGGTGCTCCATAATTGCAAAAAAAGACACGGATGCATAGAGCACTCAAAGATTAACAAATCATCATTACTGATCATCCTCAAAAGAGGCACGGATCACTAGGAAACAACATGAACATATGGCATATTGATAAAAATAGATCAAGGACTTAGTGGAATTGCTAAGTCCCTAAAATCAGCATTAACGAATGCTCCACTTTGCAAGCTTGTGCTAGTCACCACACACATCACAAAAATACATGGATGGCACCTCTGGAAAGATGACAAATCATATAACAAAACATATGTAGAGCTCAGGGGCATATCATGCACACAATAATCATGGCAAAAATGACAAATAGCTATTTGGAGCAGCAGATCTGGCAATTATCTCAAATGACACTCTTCCAACAGCATTTCGGGCATCAAGATGAGCTCAAATGAAAATGATGCAATGAGATGAAATGATGTACTCTCTGAGACGAACATTTTGATATGCTACACGCCCAAAACGGATCTACGGATGCAAAGATACGGCACTATGAACATAGAAAAATAATTAGGGTTAGGAACGAGAAAGTCAACCCCTAGGGTTTCCAAATCCAGATCGGATCTCGCCGGAGTTACTGTAGCTGGCGCGCGGACCAAGGTTCAACGTTGCCGGAGAGGACGCCGGTG
The DNA here is from genome assembly GCF_002162155.2 of Triticum dicoccoides. Classification (NCBI taxonomy): domain Eukaryota; kingdom Viridiplantae; phylum Streptophyta; class Magnoliopsida; order Poales; family Poaceae; genus Triticum; species Triticum dicoccoides. The sequence continues at coordinate 524,786,266 of NC_041380.1, read as the reverse complement.
GCCGGATGTCTCGCCGGGGAGGGCGCCGGCGTGGAGGAGGAAGGCGCGGGGCGGCGCCGTGGTGCGGCGAGGTCCACGGTGGCCA
>NC_041380.1:524713311-524785758 GCF_002162155.2 Triticum dicoccoides | reverse complement strand
GCGCGGTGCGGCGCCGTGTCAGCGGCGGCCGGCGATGGCGACTCGGCGGCGCGACGCGAGGTAGAGGATGAGGCGGCGCGGGGCGCGGGAGATCTGGGCCGCGGGGGCCTCCCGCGGGCTCGGGCGGGCCGACGGCGAAGGGGGCGGCGGTGCGACACGTGGCGCGAGCGGGTTGTCACGGAGGCGGCGGCGGACGCGTCCGGCGCCGTCCGGACGTGTCCGGTGGCGGCGGAGATGATTTTTTAGGGTTTGGGGAAGGACCCATGGATTTCGGAGGGGGCTATTTATAGGCATAGAGGGAGCTAGGAGTGTCCAAATGAGGTGCGGTTTTCGGCCACGCGATCGTGATCGAACGCTCTAGATGATGGAGAGGGTTTTGGTGGGTTTTGGGCCAAAATGGAGGGTTGTTGGGCTGCAACACACACGAGGCCTTTTCGGTCCCTCGGTTAACCGTTGGAGCATCAAACGAAGTCCAAATGGTACGAAACTTGACATGCGGTCTACCGTTAGTAAACCAAGGCCGCTTGGAAAGTCTCGGTCCAATCCGGAAATGTTTAACCCCCACACGCAAAAGAAAGGTAGAAATGACCACCGGAGGAGAACGGAGCGCCGGAATGCAAAACAGAAAACGGGGAAAATGCTCGGATGCATGAGACGAACACGTATGCAAATGCAATGCACATGATGACATGATATGATATGCATGATAACAACAACCACACACGGAGGCAAAAACCCGAACCCGAGAAAATAAAATAACTTAGCGCCGGAAACGGCAAGAGTTGGAGTATATATTAGGTAAATCATATCCGGGGTGTTACAATATGGTCAGGTAATCCACACCCCACCCACACCATCCTCCTCCTTTCCCGTCCCACATGCCCCGACTGACGGAGCGACACCTTCCACCAAAATCACTTCCCCCCTCCTCCAATTAAGCGCCGCTCACAGCCATTTTACATGCAGTATAACGTGGAGCTGAGTAGCATGCGGGCGCACGCGCGAACAAGGTCGCTATGGCTGACATGCGTGTCGACCGCCAGATCTTGGAGGAGCACCTCGTCTTCGAGGCCACCGTCGACACCGCCGCGCGGTTGTCTACTTTATAATACAGTTCGTGATGTTTTTTTGAGGCCACTGCCAGTGCCTTCTAGTGATTTGTCCTCTGTAATGTTAATATGCAATCTGATGTTCAGTTAATAGTTTGGTCATCTGAAATGTAATGTTCAGTTAATACTTTGGTCCAACAATTGCTACATTTCATAGTACTGTTCTCAAGCATTCTTTGTTTTGTTAACTGTCTTATCTTCTAATACATGTTTCTATTCTGCAATGTCGTGCTCAGTTAACTATTTTGGTTCATTTGGTCTGCTGTCCACTTAACTGTTTGGTTCAGTTCTACAATTTGATTTTCATTTGCTATGGGTACAATTTTGTATTGTTATGCATGTGACACCAATCGAATTTGGCTGTACTCAATACATATTCTGCTGATAGTATGGCAACTCTCAGTTAACCTGATCAAGATCTTCCTTATGTGTGTTGTAGGGAAACAATGGGAGACACTGCGGTTTACCATCGAGGTTTGTTCAAGCAGTGTCCTTTGGCTAATAACATATTATTGTGCAGTTGCGGGAATCATTCTAATATTTAGGTTTCTTATAATTTGGTCTTGCACATGTAGGTCCTACTGTCAGAGGCTTAGACCCACTGTTCGACCCATTTTGCATATGGGGAAATGAGATGTCCATGAATACCAGTCAAGTCAAGAAACTCAGAAATATTGTTAGGATGAAGAAACTTGTGACGAATAACAACAAGATCTTTGTTTGCACAATGAAGAAGACATCAGTCAACTATAGGATGGTACCAACTCTTTTACCTTGTTTTTACCCCTTGCGCCATTTCAAATTTACAACAACGATTTATGCATAGCTTTGTTTTCAGTACTTTTTAAAGCAGTTCACCGATGATTACCTCTCAAATCACCTGCATGGTCAAGAGGTGAGGAAGGTATTCATTCAACACCCACGGTACAATATTGAAGTCTTTCTGAAGAGGATGAAGGTTGGGCGGGCAATTATCCATAGCCATTGGCCTAAAGTTGCAAGGACATTCAACAACATTGAAGGCTCAATATTTGCCTTCCGCTTCTGCAGTTTTCTAGATGAGATTCATCTGTCTACTTACCATGTATGATGCTACTTTCCAAAGGTTTTTGATGCTGCATGTGAAACTTGGTGTTGTTGTGTAATGGCGTAACTGAGTGTCGAAGCTATCTGATGTAATTCGATTATGAAATCCTGGTTGCTTTTATATGGATATGAAATACCTGGCGTGTTTTATAAGAAATATCAGTTTGATTAGTACATGGATTATCAATAATAGGCTAATTACCCTGCTTATTGGGGTTTTCTATTGCAAACGGTTACTCAGACAACACCGTGGGCGGTGAACTCAAACAACCCGCACGGTTTCTAGAAAGTAGGCATGTTCGATCAACTAACAATCACACACGGCTTCCGGCAGCGAACTGTTTGCGTTAGGCCACCTTGCACACACGTTTCCACACAAAGAACTGTGTGGGATGTACATACCTACGGAAATGATTTTCTGGGATTCACCGTGTGGGATGTACATACCTACGGAAATGATTTCTGGGATTCGCCGTGTGGGATGTACATACGTACGGAAATGATTTCTGGGATTCACCGTGTGGGATGTACATACCTACGGAAATGATTTCTAGGATTCATCGTGTGGGATGTACATACCTACGGAAATGATTGGGTTTCCATGCCTCGCCCGATCGCACACGGCCCCAGCCTGGGTCCCACGAGGGCCTATCCCCGACGATTTCTGGGTCATGTGGGAAGGACCCCCCTATCACCCACACTCACTTGGCGACGGTTCCAAAGGCCGTCGCGGAAAGGGGTTTTAAACCATTTGTTTAGGACGTCGCTGTACCAATGCGCTATCCAGCATGCATCTAGTGTATTAAGTTCATGGAGAAACAGAGTAATGCAATAAGAATGATGACATGATGTAGACAAGATCTATCTATGTAGAGATAGACCCCATCATTTTATCCTTAGTAGCAACGATACATACATGTTGTTTCCCTTTCTGTCACTGGGATCAAGCACCGTAAGATCGAACCCACTACAAAGCACCTGAGGGAGTCCTGGATTAGGGGGTGTCCGGGTAGCCGGACTATACCTTCAGCCGGACTCCAGGACTATGAAGATACAAGATTGAAGACTTCGTCCCGTGTCCGGATGGGACTTTCCTTGGCGTGGAAGGCAAGCTTGGCGATGCGGATATTCAAGATCTCCTACCATTGTAATCGACTTTCTGTAACCCTAACCCTCTCCGGTGTCTATATAAACCGGAGGGTTTACGTCCGTAGGACAACTTCATCATACAACAATCATACCATAGGCTAGCTTTTAGGGTTTAGCCTCCTTGATCTCGTGGTAGATCTACTCTTGTACTACCCATATCATCAATATTAATCAAGCATGACGTAGGGTTTTACCTCCATCAAGAGGGCCTGAACCTGGGTAAAACATCGTGTTCCTTGCCTCCTGTTACCATCCGGCCTAGACGCACAGTTCGGGACCCCCTACCCGAGATCCGCCGGTTTTGACACCGACATTGGTGCTTTCATTGAGAGTTCCTCTGTGCCGTCGCAATCAGGAAGGATGCCTCTTCCCGTCTTTAAAGACAGTGCCGTTACTAAGGGAGCCTTGGCTGTCGGCCAAACTCTCCAGCTAGGCGGTTTTCTCATGACCGCTTGTTCGGCCGTTGCGCCGACGGTGACCTCTCGGGTCATCAAAAGCAATCTTCACGTCAGCTCGGAACTCGTCGAGCAGTTAGATCCAATGGAGCTCTCTTCCGTAAACGAGCTCTTGGATCACATCGCCGCCTAGGGGGTCACTACGGATTATGACCAGGTTGGGATTAAACCCGATCTAAGAGAAATTAATTCTCCCCAAGTCACCCATCACGTTGCCGTGGTAGAGGCACAGTGCGGCGACTCTTCATCTATCTTAAGGACTAGCTACGTCCGGATTCCCGATCCCTCCAAGCCGGATACCCGCGGAGGGGAGGATGTAACTCAAGACCTGAACTTAGAATCAGGTAACGGGCAGGCTAGATTCACTGGACAACATCCAAGAATCCAAACTTCAGAGTTCGGAAACTCCTTGGCCTCTGAGTCTTAGATTGGGTGAAGTTCCGGATTTAATTCCACCCACCCACCCGAACATAAGCGATCTATCCCAAATCAGGCAAAAGCCCGAAGAAACAGTACATCATTACTGGGCAAGGTTCCTCCTGGTTATGAACAGGATAAAGGACTGCCGCGAGGAAGACACAATCTCAATCTTTTGCAATAATTGCACGGACAAGGGAATCCTCAACGCCATAGGTCGTCGTGACATTACACGCTTCTCTGACTTGGCGTCCATAGTACAAAAGTACTGTGCGATGGAAAGCGCCCGGAAAACCGAAACTAAATTTTGGGACAATCCGGCCCTGAATAGAAACCTCGTCCGAAATAAAAGGGTGCATCATCATCAGACACCCGGGTTAAAAACCAAAAAACCAAAACCCTCTACAGGGCATGGAACCGCACTGGAGGGATGGCTTAATGGACCCTGTAAAATTCATAGTACAGAGGACGCCACACCAACTCATAGCCTTAGAGCATGTTGGATACTCTGGCAGGTGGCCAAAAGGGGCAAAGATCTCCTAATTCCGGAGGCTGCAGAAAACCACCTCAGGGACTCCAGTACAGTCTTAACAGTCTTCGAGACTTACGCATCAAATAATATGCGAAAAAGAACACTCCGCAGCCTCGCCGAAGTCTATCAAGTAGCAACAATAAACCCATGGAGTGACACGGCTATTACTTTTAATGCCAATGATGAACCTAAAATCCGAACAGCTCGAGCACCCACCGCATTGGTACTTAGTCCTATAGTGGAAGGCTTTCGCCTCACCAAGGTACTCATGGACGGAGGCAGTGGATTGAACCTCATTTATGAGGAAACCCTTCAAAAAATGGAAATAGACTGGAACCGCATTGAGCGAAGCAGCACAACCTTTAGAGGAATAATCCCCAGTCGGGAAGCGCGCTGTGCAGGAAAAATCACACTAGATGTGGTGTTCGGCACGCCGGATAATTATAGGTCCGAAGAGGTCACATTCCAAGTGGCCCCGTTTAGTAGCGGATACCACGCTTTGCTGGGGCGGGAAGCGTTTACAATCTTCCAAGCAATACCCCATTATGGGTACATGAAGCTCAAGATGCCCGGGCCGAACGGAATCATCACTCTCGCTAGTGATCCGGACATAGCACTCCGCGCCGAAAACAAGACAGCCGCATTGGCCCTTGAGGCACTGTCCGAAGCCCTAGCGGCTGAGGAACTGACTACGCCGCGCTCCACGATAAACAGGGACGATGTGATACTCGATAAAAGATCCAAGTCCACCTCCTTTAAACCAGCGGATGAAATAGTCAAATTCCAGGTCCATCCAACGGACCCCAATAAAACATCTTCCATCGGGGCACGATTAAACCCCGATGTAGACGCCGCACTGCGAGAATTCCTACGGGAGAACTGGGACATTTTTGCCTGGCACCCTTCAGACATGCCAGGAATCCCACGCAGGCTGGCCGAACACAGCTTAAATATCCTAAAAGGATTCAAACCTGTCAAACAAGCCCTTCGGCGTTTCTCTGAGCCCAAGAGACAGGCAATGGGAGAGGAGCTAGCCAAACTATTGGAGGCCGGATTCATCAGAGATATAAAACATTCGGACTGACTAGCAAACTTGGTGATGGTACCAAAGAAGGACAAATCCTGGCGCCTGTGCGTTGACTTCAAAGACCTTAACAAGGCTTGCCCAAAGGATCCCTTCCCCCTCCCCCTCATCGATCAAATTATCGACGCCACTGCAGGACACGATTCGTTGTGCTTCCTTGACACATACTCCGGTTACCATCAAATCAAGACGGCCGAGTCAGACCAAGCCACAACGGCATTCATCACCCCATAAGGCCCATTCTGCTTCAACACAATGCCTTTCGGGCTCAAAAACGCTGGCGCAACATATCAGCGCATGATTCAGACATGTCTGGCAAACCAGATCGGCAAAACAGTAGAAGCATACGTGGATGATGTGGACGTAAAAACAAGACATGTCGAATCTCTAGTAGACGACTTGAGGCTTACATTTGACAACCTCTGAGCATATGACATCAAGCTAAATCCGGAAAAATGCGTTTTCGGCGTTCCAGCCGGAAAGCTCTTGGGCTTCATTGTATCCGGTAGAGGAATCGAAGCAAATCCAGCCAAGATCCGAGCTTTGTCACAATTGGATATCCCAAAGGACCTCAAACAAATACAAAAATTAACCGGATGCGTGGCGGCTCTAAGCCGCTTTATCTCCCAGCTGGGAGAAAAGGCGCTACCCCTCTATCGCCTCCTTCGGCGCACCGAACACTTCGAGTGGACGGATGCCGCCATGGCCGGACTCGAGGAAATAAAAGCCATATTGGCAACAAACCCCGTCCTGGCCGTGCCAAACATCGGCGAACCAATGCTATTGTACATTGCAGCAACCCATCAAGTTGTCAGCGCAGTACTTGTTGTCGAGCGGGAAATGGACGGACACAAATTCCCCCTTCAAAAGCCGGTTTACTATGTGTCCACTGTCCTCACCCCATGCAAATCACGGTACCCACATTATCAAAAGATTGCATATACGGTATTCATGGCATCCCGGAAGCTACGACACTACTTTCAAGAGTGCTCAATCACAGTAGCATCGAAAGTACCACTCAACGATATTATAAACAACCATGACACAACGGGCCTGATTGCAAAATGGGCCATCAAGCTCCTCCCGTTCGACATAACTTGTAGGCCACGGCGAGCTATCAAGTCGCAAGTTTTGGCCGACTTCGTCGCAGAATGGACAGAGGCCGAACTCCCTAAAGAGTACGACACATATTCAAACTGGATCATGCACTTCGACGGTTCCAAAATGTTGGCCGGACTAGGGGCCGGCGTCGTTTTGACGTCCCCCACAGGAGACACAGTTCAATATGTACTCCAGATTATGTACGCGGACTCCAACAATGCGGCCGAATATGAGGCCCTTTTACATGGTCTCCGAATGGCAGTATCCATGGGCATTCAACGCCTAGAGGTGCGCGGGGATTCGAACCTCGCGATATCCCAAATAAATGGAGACTTCGATGCCAAGGATCCAAAAATGGCAGCTTACCGCAACGCCGTCCTCAAAATGTCAGCTCGGTTTGAGGGGCTCGAATTTCACCATATAGCCCGAGAAAACAACCAGGCGGCAGACGTCCTGGCACGCATCGGCGCAAAACGCGATGCGGCCCCCAACATCTTCCTGGAAAGGTTGTTCAAGCCATCCGTAGTATGGGAAGGGGAACATGGCAATATTAGCTCGGACCCAACCACACTGTCTGACGCCGAACAATCTGACATAATCGGAGGCTCTGCCAATGAAATCACAACCTCATCCCACGTACTAATGGCCGTTATCGCCCCGTGGACAGAACCATTCCTAGCCTACCTTACTAGGCAGGAACTCCCAGAGGACCAAAACGAGGCACGCTGTATAGTGCGGCGATCTAAAGCCTATAAAGTCCATGAGGGAGAACTTTATAAGAAAAGCACTACCGGAGTCCTTCAAAGGTGCATCTCCGAAGAGGAAGGGAGGAACCTGCTGGCTGAAATTCATGCCAGACTCGGTTGCCATCACACCACAGCTCGGTCCCTTGTAAGCAAGGCTTTCTGTACAGGCTTTTATTGGCCGACGGCCCGGGCGGACGCTCAGGACTTGGTCCAACGATGCGCTGGTTGCCAGCTTTTTGCAAACCAAAGCCATATGCCACCCACCGCCCTCCAAACTATCCCCATCACTTGGCCTTTCGCAGTCTGGGGGCTAGATATGGTGGGACCCCTTAAAGGCGGAACCCACAAGAAAAAAATACTTACTGGTCATGGTGGATAAGTTCACCAAATGGATAGAAGCCAAGCCTGTTAAGACGGCCGAATCCGGACCTGTGATAGACTTTATATCCGGGGTCGTACACCGTTATGGCATCCTCCACAGCATCATCACCGATAACGGCACGAACCTTACGGCCGATGAGGTAAAACTCTGGTGCAAAAACATGGGCATCAAGCTCGATTATGCTTCCGCCTATCACCCACAAACTAACGGTCAGGTCGAACGTGCAAATGGTCTCATCATGAGCGGCATCAAACCCAGATTAGTGCGGTCCCTCAAGGAATCTAACACGCACTGGGTAGAGGAGCTCGACTCCGTACTCTGGGGGCTGCGGACCACGCCGAATCGCACCACCAGATACACACCATTTTTTATGGTGTACGGCGCAGAGGCAGTCTTGCCCTGCGACATAATTCATGACTCACCTCGAGTGCGCATGTATGAAGAAAGGGAAGCCGAGCTCGATCGGCAGGACGGTTTGGACGCCTTAGAGGAGGAGCGCGACGTGGCAAAAGCCCGTTCCACATTCTATCAACAGCAGGCTCGAAGATATGAAAGCAGAGAAGTGCGGGCCTAAAACTACAACGTTGGCGAATTAGTTCTATGCCTGCCGGACAAGAAAAAGGACAAGCTGAAGCCCAAGTGGGAAGGTCTTTATAATCGACCAAGTCCTGACTGGTGGAGCATACCGCCTGCGAGATGCGTCGGATAACCGACTCGAGCCGAACCCATGGAACGCAACACGTCTCCGAAGATTCTACGCCTAGCGTCGGACTCTGTGTTTGTCTCCTTCCTCTGTCCATTTTTTACATTTTCTGTCTTACATTTCTCTCCTTCCCCTCTTTTCTTTTATAGCCCTTAAAGGCTCCTCAAGTGACGTGCTACTCGCGCTCACTAAACCTGGGGGCTTCTTTAACAGAAGCTTATTTATACAGGCTTCACGCCCACCACATGTGTCAAACTTCCGCATGTACCTTTTCTTCACCATTATATGCATCGATATGACTTAAGTTTTGGCCAAGCTGGGTTGCCTGGCTCCTGTGCTTACCCCTACGTTCCCGATTGTTCAGCTAGGTGGTAAAGGGAGCACCTCTGCGATTGTTACTGCCGGATCAGCCGGATGTGTACCTCAGACTGGGTGAAGCCGAAAGCTAGCATTCTTAAGGGAATATTCGGTCGGTGAACTAAAAGATGACCTTTTTTTACTTATTTATATATATGCCCCTAGATGATTTTCCTGCGTTTGCAGTCCGGACATGCACTTTAGGGCATGCCTCCCAGAGAAAGGAACCCCTAGGAACTATTCTCTCTGGAAGATGTTTCTTACTAACCATGTAATATAACATAACTAGTTGGGCACTTGTCTGATAAAGCACTAATGACCCCTACGCCTGGTCTCCATGCATACCTCGGTTCTTACATAACCGGTAGGGTATTCGGACACACTCCGGACCGTCAGGTCCTGAGGTTGAAGCGAAAAGGTCGGCAACGACAAACGATCTACAATCTGGCTAGAAGGCATTACACATGTCAATTAAAAATTACATAGTCACTCTGACTGATTGTATTCCTCTTCAATACCATCTAACAGGCTGCCTAACTTATAGTCCTGCTGGGAATACTTTGCGGCCAATTCTACTTGGCCGTACACTAAGCTTACAGGGATCTCCTTCCCGCCAGGCCCCACAGGTCCGACCTCGGCCATCTGGTTTGGGTCAGACTTCGTGTACCGCGTCTTCCCCATGGCCCAGGCCTCCCTAGCGCCTTGTCAGTAGGCCGATATCTTCCACAACCGGAAGCGCCGCCGAGCTCCCTTAAGCTTCTCCGAAAGCTCTCCAAGGCCCTCGGGCATGGAGTGGGAAGGCCATAAGGCTCGGGCAATGCCTCACATTGCCTGCCGAACTCGCTCGTGCAGTTGCGAGAGCTCGGGAAGAAGGTCACCCGTAGAACCGGGCAGCTCCTCTGCAGGACGACCCGTTAGCATACCTACAGACATTACTCTGTTAGTCGACTTCCTCGCTGAACTCTTCTCTTTCAAATATTCGCTTAAGCACTTACTGAATATGCCGCATCGAAGCCGTTGATTCTCCTTAGTAGAGTCCGACAGCTGGCCACGAACATATTTAAGTTCAACGTCCAGCTTGGTGTTGGCATCCCGAAGATCATTCTTCTCCCGCCTCACCCTTGTCAACATACTCTCACCGGCCTTTAGCCGGCGCAAGAGTTGTTGCCTCTCCGGATCTAGTCCGGCGCCATCTGCAATATGATGTCAGATTTACACCCACGCCGCACTTCGCAAGATACTAATCTTTCGAAGTGTATCTTACCAGAGGGGGTCTCTTTGGGCTCCCCTGCCACAGCTAGTGCGGCCTCCAGTTGGGCTTTGCACTCTTCCAGCTCCTGGGACAGTACGGTATTCTTCTCTATAAGAACCTGCATAACAAATGATCCTTAAATCAGTTACCCTAACTGTTTCAAGTCTCGGGGGCTACTGGTATATATATATTTACCAAAATTTTCTTACCCGTATGTCTTTTACATATTGCTCCGTGGCTCTGGCTAAACCATTTTGAGCGGCACGAAGATACGCATCTCTCGAATTGAAGGCATCTAATGCCTCTTGGGAGAAACAAGCGTCGCGAAGAACTGTCCGGCGATGCTTGTGGTTCATGGCACTCTCCACCTCGGAATTGGTGGCAGACAGCCTGTCCGCATCCTCTGTCGGAGGAGCGTCCGGTGCGCGCCTTGTGTTCGCTTCTGCTTTCGGGCCAGGCGTTGGAGCCTGGCTGGTGGGGGCGTGATTGGCAACCTCTCCGGATGTAGTCCGGCGAGGTCTCTTCGTCCTGAAGACAGCACGAATGTTAATATGCCCTGAAGGAATAACACCAGGGAAAAAGAGGGTGTGCTATACCTTTGCGCCGGCGTCTCAGTCCGGACTACATTCCTTTTTACCCCACGGGGCACTGCGGCCCCTCGTTGGCTAGCCGCCGCAGGTTCGGCCTCCCGCCTCGGAAACCTCCCCTGCAAAACACGGCCATTGTCAAGAAAACTGAAATGCGTGAGAATGGATTCCTTCTCAAGGGGATGAGACTCCGCTCTCTGTTACCTAGGAGGTCGGGATTAACCCTGGGTAATCAGCCGTAATGGCCACCAAGGTATTGTCCTTGCTTAGCTGATGAAACACCCCGTCAATCAGCTCCACCGATATGTCCGGATCCTCTTCGGAGTCCGGATCGAGGGACCGTTCTGGATCCTCGGGCTGTGGGGGATGGCTGTTTATATCCTTTACTTCCTGACGCAGTTCCTGCGTTGAAGTTGGAAGACTACATATTGAATCATGGGAATATAAAATGGATGGGCAAGGACAATTGTCCACTTACCCAACTCGGAGGGTTGTACATAGAAAATCCGCCCTGCGGGTTGACGCAGAGGAATTCCTCCTCTTCTCCCTTGTACAAAGAGGATAAGATCTTTACTAGAGCAGCAGCTGAGGCTGGCCCCTTACAACCGGAACGGGTGGCGTCATCCTCCCCGTTAAAATCCCACATGGGGTGGCCTATATAAGCGGCTGCACCCTCCGCATAATGCATGCAGCCATGACTTCAATCATGGTTAGTCCGGAATGAGCCAATAGTCTTATCCGACCCATCAGGTGAAGGACGTCCCTGTCGCCTTCTCTCTGAGAGCTCCGCGGATGCCAGCTTAGGCGTTTCTTTAAGGGAGCGCTGTTGAATTCGGGGAGACCGGCCCGGATAGGATCCGGCAGCGGGACATCATCTATATAAAACCATTCCGAAGGCCAGTCCTCAGACGCCTTCTTTGGGGTTCCGGATAGATATCCGGTCCCGGCGATACGCCACACTTCGGCTTTGCCCACTTGATATATAGACCCCTCTTGAGAGCGGGGCACCAGGCAGAATAACCTCTTCCACAGTGCGAAGTGAGCCTCAACACCCAAGAATAGCTCGCAAAGGGCGACGAAGCCCGCGATATGCAATATAGAGGCAGGCGTGAGATTGTGCAGCTGGAGGCCGTAGAAATCCAGAAGCCCACGGAGAAATGGATGAATTGGAAATCCAAGTCCTCTTACTAGATAAGGGACGAGGCACACCCGCTCTCCTTTGGAGGGATTGGGGGTGCTCTCCGCTTGCTCTCCGCCATTATAGGTGGCGAGTCCGGCTCGGACCGGGACCATATAGGCCCGAGGGAGAAATCCCTTGGCCTGAAGCGACACTAGCTCGCTGTGCGGGATGGGGCACCTCTCCCAGTCTCCAGGTTTAGGACTGGAAGGGCGAGAGGAGGAGCTGCGATGGCTGGCCATGTTGGAATGGACCTTTGCTGGAGGCGCTCTGATGATTACTCGCGGAGAGGAGAAGGTGTGGTTTGGATCTGAATCCCCATCCCATTAAATAGGCGGCTCGTCTATGCGGCTAGGGGTGTGAATGTAAAAACACCCCGACTTTTCGCATTCGTTTAACACGTGGAAGAAAGCCATTATTTGGCGTGGAAGCCAAGGTGCGCTACATTACGAAAATCAGACATTATTCAGCAAGTACACGGAATTTGGAGAAGAACCCGCCTTGCAATGCTGAAGACAATCTGCGCGCCGGACTCGTCGTCATTGAAGCCTGGTTCGGGGGCTACTGATGGAGTCCTGGATTAGGGGGTGTCCGGGTAGCCGGACTATACCTTCAGCCGGACTCCAGGACTATGAAGATACAAGATTGAAGACTTCGTCCCGTGTCCGGATGGGACTTTCCTTGGCGTGGAAGGCAAGCTTGGCAATGCGGATATTCAAGATCTCCTACCATTGTAACCGACTTTGTGTAACCCTAACCCTATGCGGTGTCTATATAAACCGGAGGGTTTAGGTCCGTAGGACAACTTCATCATACAACAATCATACCATAGGCTAGCTTTTAGGGTTTAGCCTCCTTGATCTCGTGGTAGATCTACTCTTGTACTACCCATATCATCAATATTAATCAAGCAGGACGTAGGGTTTTACCTCCATCAAGAGGGCCCAAACCTGGGTAAAACATCGTGTTCCTTGCCTCCTGTTACCATCTGGCCTAGACACACAGTTCGGGACCCCCTACCCGAGATCCGCCGGTTTTGACACCGACAGCACCTCTTTCCATTGCAAGATAAATATATCAAGTTGGCCAAACAAAACCCAAATACCAGAGAAGAAATACGAGGCTATAAGCAATCATGCATGTAAGAGAGCAACGAAACTCAAATAACTTTCATGGATATAAAAAGATAGATCTGATCATAAACTCAAAGTTCATCGATCCCAACAACCACACCACAAAAGAGTTACATCATATGGATCTCCAAGAGACCATTGTATTGAGAATCAAGAGAGAGAGAGAGAGGGATGAAGCCATCTAGCTACTAACTACGGACCCGAAGGTCTACAAAGAACTACTCACGCATCATCAGAAAGGCACCAATGGAGGTGGTGAACCCCATCCGAGATGGTGTCTAGATTGGATCTGGTGGCTCTAAACTCTGTGGCGGCTGGATGAATATTTCGTTGACTCCCCTAGGGTTTTGAGATTTTTGGGGTATTTATAGAGCGAAGAGGCGGTCCAGGGGCACCCGAGGTGGGCACAACTCACCAGGGCGTGCCTGGGCCTCCTGGCGCACCCTGGTGGGTTGTGCCCCCCTTGGGGCACCCCCAGGCGCAGCCAGGGCCCGTTATGTTCCTTTTTGCCCATAAAAACTCTCCGTAAAGTTTCGTGGCATTTGGACTCCGTTTGATATTGATTTTCTGCGATGTAAAAAACACGGAAAAAACAGGAATTGGCACTTGGCACCATGTCAATAGGTTAGTACCAAAAAATGATATAAAATGATTATAAAACATCCAAGATTGATAATATAACAACATGGAACAATCAAAAAATATAGATACGTTGGAGACGTATCAGCATCCCCAAGCTGAACTCCTACTCGTCCTCGAGTGGGTAAGTTATAAAAACAGAATTTTTGATGTGGAATGCTGCCTATCATGTCATATCATATTCTTTTCTTTATAGCATGGACAATTGGACTTTTAGTTTTTCAAAGCAATATTCTAGTTTTGACATGATAATTTAGATACTCAAGCATATCAACAAGGAACCATGTCTTTCAAAATATCAACGCTAAAATAAGTTATCCCTAGCCCATCGTGCTCAAACATTGATCCATTCATGGAACACACTCGAATATTAGCTACACCCAATACTTAAGTACGATCATATTTCCTCCTAGTTGGTGCTTTATAAGAGAAGATGGAGACTGAAAATAAAAATTGCATAAATTAAAAGAAAGGCCCTTTGTAGAGGGAAGTAGGGATTTGTAGAGGTGCCAGAGCTCAAAGTGAAAACTTAGAGATAAAAACATTTTGAGAGGTGTATCCATCCTACCAACGAAAACAACTTAGAGTTCCCAATACTTTCCATGCATAGATATATCATAGGTGGTTCCCAAACAGAAAATAAAGTTTATTCCTTTTTCCACCATACTTTCACTTTCCATGGCTAGCCGTATCCACGGTTGCCCTCCATACCAACACTTTCTATGGAATTTATTATTTGACGACATAAAGTAAATTCATTTTTGCATTTCGGGAGTAGGCATCCCTAATACCTTTGCCTTACTCTCGTGCAATGACAAGTGAATAAACACTCATCTTGAGAATAACACATCTAGCATGGAAAATATTAGCCACCCCTCACCGCTCCGCGAGCGAAACAAACACACAAAAGAGAAGTTTATTTTGAAAATTAGAGATGGCACATGCAAATTTGCTTAGAACGGCAAAAGAATACCGCATATAGGTAGATATAATGGACTCATGTGGCAAAACTGGTTTAAGGATTTTGGATGCACAAGTAGAGATCATACTTAGTGCAAAATGAAGGCTAGCAAAAGATTGGGAAGCGACCAACTAAGAAACAGATAATCTCATAAGCAAGCATTAAGCATAAATAACACCGAATAATGCACCACAAGTAGGATCTAATTTCATTGCATGACTATTGATTTTCATACTTGTATAGGGAACCACAAACCTTAACACCAATATTCATACTGAAGCATAATTACTCACCAACATAACTCACACATCACATCATCATATCTCAAAACTATTACTGAGAATCAAGTTTATTTTGTCCAATGATCTTCATGAAAGTTTTTATTATATCCTTCTTGGATATCTATCACTTTGGAACTAATTTTCATGTGTTGCTTTTGACAAGCTCCAAAAAATATAAGTGAAGATCATGAGCATAATAAATTTTTATGTCTATCAAATTAATTTAAGTGAAGTGAGAGAGAATTTCTTGAAATTTTTACTAACTCTCAAATAAATCTAAGTGAAGAAAAAGAGCATTTCTTCAAAAATACTAAAGCACACCATGCTCAAAAAGATATAAGTGAAGCACTAGAGAAAGTCCATTGCTCATAAAAGTTTAAGTGAAGCATAGAGAGCAATTCTAACAAGTCATGACATAATTTTGGCTCTCCCAAATAGGTGTGTCCAGCAAGGATTGATGACTTAAAACACAAAATAAAACAAGCAAAGACTCATATCATATAAGACGCTCCAAGCAAAACACATATCATGTGATGAATAAAAATATAGTTTCAAGTAAAATACCAATGATCATTGGAAGAAAGCGGGGATGCCACTCGGGGACATCCCCAAGCTTAGTTGGTTGATCATTTTTGGATAAAAGCTTGGGATGCCGGGGCATCCCCAAGCTTAGGCTCTTCCATCCTTTCTTCATCCATCGTAAGATAACCCAAAACTTGAAAACTTCAATCACACAAAACTTAATAAAACCTTCATGAGATCCATTAGTATAAGAATAATAAATCACTACTATAAGTATTGTATCAAACCAATTCATATTTTGTTCTTGTATTATATCTACTGTATTCCAACTTTTCTATGGGAAAAACTCATCAAAGAAAACCATAGAGCCATCAAAATAAGCACACAACACAAAGAAAACATAATCTGTCAAAACATAACAGTCTGTAGCAATCTGACTATTTAGAAAACTTCTGTAATTCCAAAAATTCTGAAAAATTGGGACGACCTGAGAATTTGTATATTGGTCTACTACAAGTGGAATGGGTATTTTATCGCTCTCTGGTAAAAAATGATTTTGTGAGAGTAAAAGTTTCTAATTTTTTAGCAAGATCAAACAACTATCACCCAAGAAGATCCTAAAGGCTTTACTTGGCACAAACACTAATTAAAACACAAAAAACACAATCATAACAGTAGCATAATTGTGCTAACACACGAAAATAGGAAGCAAAAAGCAAAAAGAAAATTTATTCATTGGGTTGCCTCCCAACAAGCGTTATAGTTTTATGCTCTTAGATAGGCATAAAGCAATGATCTAATTTTTGTCATCTTTGTCCAACTCTTCAATCAAACACTTAGGATCCTTCAGAGATTTAGCATAAAGATTTTCAATAACAATACTCCTAGGAATAAATTCAAAGATTTCATTCTTGCAAAAGGATCTCTTATCACTTCAACAAAATCCGGTTAACACTAATCATCTTAAGATCTCCATTATTACTATTACTAGAAGTTGCACCCTTGTTCTTGGATCTACCCATCCTTACGGGAGTTTTCTCGATAGTTTTAGCGGAAGCAAAAGCCGTGCTTAGATTACTAAAAATTTCTTCTAATTTATCAATCCGAGAAGGACTTTCTTCCATTCTTTCATGGACTAAGGTAACCTTCTCTTTTAACAACTTAAGCATATCTCCCACTTTTGACCCAATATTGGTAGAAATTTTTTGAATCTTTTTATCTATAATTTCCATATGATTTTTCGTGAGCATTTTCTTTTCAATAGCATCTAGTCTTTCCATAACATGCTCAAGAGTCAAAGTTGTTTCATTAATCATAAGTGGTGGTGAGCCCACTAAATTTCCCATAGCATTAAAGGCATCAAGAGAAGGACACATCAAGAAATTTCCACCGGTAAATCATATCAAGGACGAATCTATACCAAGTGGTGACGCCAACATAAAAACAACGAAGAAGAACAACGGTGGATTACTTACCGGTAGATCTATTATGAGCATTGCAAATCCTATACCAAGCATCATTTAAATTTTCTCCTCCCCTTTATTTAAAGTTGAGAACCTCGTTCTCGGGAGTGCAAGCAATAGAGGAAGAACTATCCATATTGATAATAACGGCAAATAAAATTGCACACAAAAACAGATCCGGCAAGAAAACGGCGAACGGGAAAGAGAGGCGAATAAAACAACAAATTTTTGTGAAGTGGAGGAGAGGAAAACGAGAGGCAAATGGCAAATAATGTAAATTGCGACGAGATGAGATTTGTGATTAGGAACCTGTTATATGTTGAAGATCCTCCCCGGCAACGGCGCCAGAAATTCCTTTTGATGTCGCTTGAAGCTATGTCGGTATTTTCCCAAAGAGGAATGGGTGATGCAGCATAGCTGCGGTAGGTATTTCCCTCAGATATGAAACCAAGGTTATCGAACCAGTAGGAGAACCAAGCAACACAACGTAAACAACCCCTGTACACAGATAACAAATCCTCGCAACCCGACGTGTTAAAGGGGTTGTCAATCCCTTTCGGGGTACGGCGCCTGAAGATAGGCAAACGAACATGAGATAAATTTGTAGTAGATTGATAGATCGAACGCCAAATAAAATAAATAAGGGAAAATTGCAGCAAAGTATTTTTGGGTTTTTGGTTTAGTAGATCTAAAAATAAAAGCAAATAAAAAGTAGATCGCAAAGGCAAATATATGAGAAAGAAGACCCGGGGGCCATAGGTTTCACTAGTGGTTTCTCTCGAGAAAAATAGCAAACGGTGGGTAAACAAATTATTGTTGGGCAATTGATAGATCTCAAATAATTATGAAGATATCCACGAAACGATCATTATATATGCATCAAGTCCAAGATTAGTAGACCGACTCCTACCTGCATCTACTACTATTACTCCACACATCGACCACTATCCAGCATGCATCTAGTGTATTAAGTTCATGGAGAAACGGAGTAATGCAATAAGAACGATGACATGATGTAGACAAGATCTATCTATGTAGAGATAGACCCCATCATTTTATCCTTAGTAGCAATGATACATGCGTGTCGTTTCCCTTTATGTCACTGGGATCAAGCACCGTAAGATCGAACCCACTACAAAGCACCTCTTCCCATTGCAAGATAAATAGATCCAGTTGGCCAAACAAAACCCAAATATCGAAGAAGAAATACGAGGCTATAAGCAATCATGCATATAAGAGATCAAAGAAACTCAAATAACTTTCATGGATATAAAAAGATAGATCTGATCATACGGGCAGCCTGATGAAGGCGTGTGCGATATAGAGCATACGGTTCACTCGGATGAACTTTTTGTGATTAGGCAATACAAAAGAAACGGGCAACCAGATGAAGGTGTGTGCGATATACAACATACGGTTCACTCGGATGAACTATTTGTGATTAGGCAACACAAAAGAAACGGTCAGTCAGATCAAGGTGTGTGTGATCGAGGGCATACGCTTCAGAAGAATTAACCATTTACGATTAGACAACATAACAGAAACGGGTAAGTCAGATTAAAGTGTCTGCAATTGATGGCATACACTTTAGATGGATGAACTGTTTGCGATTAGCCACAACAAACTGAAACAGTTAGATAGATTAACGCGTGTGCGTTAGAAGGGCACACCCATTCTAATTAAAAGACATGTGCTGACATTGCCTATTGCGGTGCACCCTATGATGCAAACACCACGTACGCGGCCGAGAAGGCGTACGTGCCCACGTTACGCCTTCCAGGAATAGTGCCGCACTTATAACCGTCAGTAAATTTTGAGCATGCGTCCCTTCACATTCCAAATTGCAAACCTGCTCACACCGATCAAAACCTAAACGGTTTCCCACTTAGGAGCATATTACTATGCGGTTATAAATATTACCACTCCAAGATGACTGCACATTCCTCCTCAACTCCTCATCCACAAAAAGTCAAAAACAAACAAGTCATTCATCATCGTTCCCTTGTGTTCGCCATGACCAGTGTGAGTTTTGGGTCGAGAGATTGCGACCAGGGAGAGGCGGGCCTGGAAGCGGGAGCACGAGAGATGTCCCGCCTCGCCGCGATAGCAGCCAACATGTCCCGCCGCACGGCCTTAGTAGGAGAGAGGTCCCGCTGCGCCGCCGAAGCAGCACGGAGAACCCGCCGCACCGTCGATGCAGCAGACTGGTCCGGCCGCGCCGCGGAAGCAGAAGAGATGTCCCGTTGCACCGCGAATGCAGCAGAGATGTCCTCCCATGCCGCGGCGCCCTGGGAAAATGCCTCGCGGGCAGGCGAGGACTCTTACAGGAGCATGCGTGCCCTCGTCCATAGGCAGATGGATCAGATCTCCAGGTGGGCAAGGTTGCAGGATGACCTGCAAGCCTCGTTTGAACAGTCTACCGACGTCATCCGGCAACTAAATGAGAGCAATGTGAAGCTCCGGGCCGAGCGCGACCTGCTGAGGGTGAAGATTGTCGGAAGTGCGGAGCAGCAGGAGCAGACCACTGCCTTGTTGAAGAGGACCAGCGTCATCGTCGAGAAACTTATGGACGAGAATAACAAGCTGTGCATCGAGCGCAGAAGGCTGGTGGAGGAATCCGTGGATGCTCTCAAGCAGCATCTTGAGGACAAGAAAGAGCTCGTCGCCACTCGCCGCGGAGACTAGTTCCCGCGGCCTGCAGCAACACATCAAGAAAGTAGAGATCAGCGAGCCAGATCTTTGTCTTCCTTCTTCTTTTTCCCTCGTGTATTTCGGGCGTTGCCGCATGTGGCTTTTTTAATCATGTTTCTAAATATGTAAGACAATTATTATCCAATGTCATCGTCCTTGTATTCATCATGCTTGCTATAAGTCGTAGTCGATGCTATATAGGTTCGTCGGATCTTACATCCCTACAAAACTTTCTTTTCAGATTTTCATTTTCTCTCTTAAATCTCAGTCCAGTGAGACATAGCCATGCTGTAGAACAGGTGCTCGGGCACCATTACTGGAGATGTTGGGAGGAAGGTGCGCGGCGGGTAGCGGTCAAAGGGCTCTCCTAACGATGAGCACGCGCATGGGTCTGATCGCACGCCTCCCGTACTCAAATAGCTACCCCGCACGGCATCTCCTAGCCAATAAAAATAGGGACGCGTGGCTGCACGTAATTGGTAAGTTGAACACCCACAGTTTCAATAATACTTGTGTTTCCGATTTATAACGTGACAACACTTGTTCTAAAATGACTTTGTTGATTGTTAACGTGTGGGCCTTCGCAAATCGATCAGAAAAATTACCACAACATGTTGATGCCAAGTCATGAGACCATGCCAAGTTTCATGATTTTCAGGCGTGTTTCGAAATTACAGGAATTAAAAAACCAAGTTTGATAATCTTTCCGCCCGAGCCACGATGCCCAGATGTTTGAATTTCACTCCCATCTCTTGCATGTGACCTTAAAATTCACTCAAGGACACACATGTGATTTTTCAAACGACTTTGGTGCACTAGAGCATGTGCTTGTAGTTCAAAATTGAATTATGCACATTAAATGCCTAGAAACTCAATTAATGTATAAAAAGGGCGAAACGAGTCCAGAATAATTCCAAAATTTAGCACGGTACTTCTATTTGGTCTAATCTGGATGTGTAAAAAAATAAGGCAGGAGAAGGCAGTGTACGTATGTCGTTTCGCACACGGACGTGGCACGTTCCCTATCGAAACCATGAGTCTTCTTGAGGGAAGCTCCGGTTTGCAAGAAACTTACACCAAAGCTTGTCCCAATTCGGCCAAAGAAATCACCACAGCATGTTGGTGCCATGTCATGACACCATGCCAAGTTTCATGATTTTCAGGCGTGTTTTGGAATTACAGGAATTAAAAAACCAAGTTCCTCAATCTTTCCGCCCGAGTCACGACGCCCAGATGTTTGAATTTCACTCCAATCTCTTGCATGGGACATAGAAATTTACCCAAGGACACACATGCGATTTTTCAAACAACTTTGTGCACTGGAGCCTGTGCTTGTAGTTCAAATTTGAATTATGCACATTAAATGCCCAGAAACTCAATTAATATATAAAAAAGGCGAAACGAGCCTAGAATAATTCCAAAATTTAGCACGGTACTTCTATTTGGTCTAATCTGGATGTGCAAAAAAAATATAAGGCGGGAGAATGCAGTGTATGTATGTCGTTTCACACACGAAGGTGACATGTTCCCTCTCGGAACCACGAGCCTTCTTGAGAGAAGCTCCAGTTTGCAAGAAGCTTACACCAAAGCTTGTCCCAATTCGGCCAAAAAAATTACCGCAGCATGTTCGTGCCATGTCATGAGACCACGCCAAGTTTCATGCTTTTCAGGCATGTTTTGGAATTACAAGAATTAAAAAACAAGTTTCTCAATCTTTTCGGCTGAGCCACGACGCCCAGATGTTTGAATTTCACTCACATCTCTTGCATAGGACCTAGAAATTCACCCAAGGACACACATGTGATTTTTCAAACAACTATGGTGCACTGGAGCATGTGCTTGTAGTTCAAATTTGAATTATGCACATAAAATGCCCAGAAAATTAATTAATGTATAAAAAAGCCAAACGAACACGGAATAATTCCAAAATTTAGCACAGTACTTCTATTTGGTATAATCTGCCCGTGTAAAAAAATTAAGGTGGGAGAAGGCAGTGTACGTCTGTCGTTTCGCACACGGAGGTGAGACGTTCCCTCTCAGAACCAGGAGCCTTCTTGAGGGAAGCTCCGGTTTGCAAGAAGCTTACACCAAAGCTTGTCCCAATTCGGCCAAAAAAGTTATTGCAGCATGTTGGTGCCATGTCATGACACCATGCCAAGTTTCATGATTTTCAGCCATGTTTTGGATTTACAGGAATTAAAAAACCAAGTTTCTCAATCATTCCGGCTGAGCCACGACACCCAGATGTTTGAATTTTATTCCTATTTCTTGCATGGGACCTATAAATTCATCCAAAGACACACATGTGATTTTTAAGCAAACTTTGGTGCATTGGATCATGTGCTTGTAGTTAAAATTTGAATTATACACATTAAATGCCCAGAAACTCAATTAATGCATAAAAATGCCAAATGAATCCGGAATAATTCCAAATTTAAACACGACACTTATGTACTAGTTGCATGTTCATTGTACGTAAATGTTCTAGCAATTCAAATGTCACCCTTTCCCTCGTAACACCGTTTTGTCTTCCAAAACATAATGAAAAAAATCAGGTATACCACAAACAGTTTACTAGAAAGAATCGTGTGAGATGCGATACAAAATATTTTGGCGCACCGTCTTGTCTAGCTTACGCAGGAAGCTTCGTCGTCTACAATCCACCGCCCCCACTTGAACCACACTTGTGCGCCAGTTTCTCGTGGCACCGAGCGAATTTTTTTGCCACCACAGAAATATCTATCTCCCCGCCCCCTCCCTCCTACCAAAAGCCACATTTCCACTGTTCCTCCTTGCTTTCCAAGTTCAAACCTTCACTGCTGCTTACTGGCAGCTCAGCCTCCTCGCCGGCGACCCTTCTTCTTGCAGCGCCGCCTCCTCGCCAGCTACCCTTCTTCTTGCAGCGCCGCTTCCTCACCGGCGACCCTTCTTCTTACATCACCACCTCCTCGCCGACTTCCCTTCTTCTTGCAGTGCAGCCTCCTCGCCGGCGACCCTTCTTCTTGCAGCGCCGCCTCCTCGCTGATGACCCTTCTTCTTGCTGCGCGGCCTCGTCGATATGTGTAACGCCCTCGATGCGGCTATATCTCCTACGTGTCGAAGCACGACTTAGAGGCATAACCGCATTGAAAGCAATGTCGCAAGTAAGGCAATCTTCACAACATCCCATGTAATATAGATAATAACGGGGAAGGTACATAGTTGGCTTACACTCGCCATGTCAATCAAAGTACATAAATAGCATTACATCATCCAATCACTCATGGCCCGACTACGGTGCCAAAATAAAAGATCAACCCAACATGCGACACGGTCCCGATCGCCCCAACTGGGCACCACTACTGATCATCAGGGAAAGACACGTAGTAACGGCGTGAGTCCTCGTCGAACTCCCACTTGAGCTCAAGCGCGTCATCTGGAACAGAGTCATCAGGCCCTGCATCTGGTTTGGAAGTAATCTGTGAGCCACAGGGACTCAGCAATCTCGCACCCTCGCGATCAAGACTATTTAAGCTTATAGGTAAGGCAAGGTAAATATGTGGAGCTGCAGCAAGCGACTAGCATATATGGTGGCTACCCTATTCACAAATGAGAGCGAGAAGAGAAGGCAATGCACGATCGAATAACTAGAGAACAACATGCGGCAAGCATTACTCCAACACCGTGTTCGCTTCCCGGAATCCATCGAGAAGAGACCATCACGGTAACTCACATAGTTGATTCATTTTAATTAAGTTTAGGTTCAAGTTATCTACAACCAAACATTAACAAATTCCCATCTGCCCATAACCGCGGGTACAACTTTCGAAAGTTCAAATCCCTGCAGGGGGTCCCAACTTAGCCCATGACAAGCTCTCACGGTCAACGAAGGATATACCTTCTCCCGAGACATTCCAATCAGGCTCGGTATCCCGGTTCTACAAGACACTTCGACAAGTTAAAACAAATCCAGCAACACCGCCCGAATGTGCCGACAAATCCCGATAGGAGCTGCACATATCTCATTCTCAGGGCACACTCAAATGAGCCCGACGTCGGGTAGGCCAGCACAGAGTTGCCCCTGGTAGCCCCGGACATCGCTCGGTTGGACCAACACTCAGAGGAGCACTGGCCCGGGGGGGGGGGTTTAAATAAGATGACCCTCGGGATCCGGAAACCCAAGGGAAAAAGAGGCTAGGTGGCAAATGGTAAAACCAAGGTTGGGCATTGCTGGAAGAGCTTTATTCAAGGCGAACTGTCAAGGGGTTCCCATTATTACCCAACCGTTAAGGAACGCAAAATCCGAGAACATAACACCGATATGACGGAAACTAGGGCGGCAAGAGTGGAACAAAACACTAGGCGAGAGGCCTAGCCTTCCACCCTTTACCAAGTATATAGATGCATTAAGATAACAAGATAATATAGTGATATCCCAACAAGTAAATAATGTTCCAACAAGGAACGGGCTCCAATCTTCACCTACAACTAGCAACGCTATAAGAGGGGCTGAGCAAAGCGGTAACATAGCCAATCAACGGTTTGCTAGGACATGGTGGGTTAGAGGTTTGACATGGCAATTTGGGAGGCATGATAAGCAAGTGGTAGGCATCGTAACATAGGCATAGCAAAAGAGCGAGCATCTAGCAAGGCAAAGATAGAAGTGATTTCGAGGGTATGATCATCTTGCCTGCAAAGTTGTCAGAGTTGACTGGATCCTCGAAAGCAAACTCAACGGACTCCTCGTGAGCGAACTCGTCTCCCAGCTCTACCCAAACAAGACAAACAAGCAAAAAGGACACAATCAACCACGTGCAAACTCAAACAACATGATGCAAACATGGTATGCTATGCAGGATGCGATATGTGATGCATATGCAAGATTTGACAAGGAATGAATGAACCTGGCCTTAACTTGGAAATCCAAGTGTGCCACTGGAAAGGTGAGATGATTTCGCTTGAAAACGATGTAAAGAACGCCGGAATCGGAGACACGGTTTGGAAATGGCAAGCAATTCAAATATGGCACCGGTCTGCGATATACAGCAAGTAGCCATCTAAATGCAACAAGATGAACATGCTACAACAGTCAAACAAGGCAACAAAATACATGGCATGGATCCACTCATAAAGTTTAACAAAAGATGAACACTGAGCTACGGCCAATTCATCCATTAACAGGGTCAAACAAGCATGGCAAAAGTGCAATTGGTAAACAGATCTCAGACTTAGTGAAATTAACACTTGTCTGGAATTTCAGATCAGGTAGCACACTTTGGAGCATGAAAACTATATGCTACAGGGCCTGAATATGGCAAAGTAAAGCATGGCATGGAGCTACTCAAAGAGCTTAACAAAAGTTCCTTAGTGACCTTGAGCCAAAAGGGATCAGAAAATACAATTGCAAGCATGTGAACATGGCAAAAACTTAAACAGATCACAGACTTCGAGAAAAACTGGAGCATGCAAATTAGATATCAAGTAGGCATGTTTACGAGCTCGATGCACCCACTACAGAGCATGTCATGACAATCTAAGCATACACCCATCAAGAGTACACATTATACAAGCTAGACATGGCAAGAATAACAACATAGCATGCACGGATCAACTACAACATCCTCGGGAAAATCGCTAACAAGTTGACAATCTGCCCAGATTCACGAAATAGCAAAAGTAGACCTCGATTGACTCAAGCTAGGGTGCTCCATAATTGCAAAAAAATACACGGATGCATAGAGCACTCAAAGATTAACAAATCATCATTACTGATCATCCTCAAAAGAGGCACGGATCACTAGGAAACAACATGAACATATGGCATATTGATAAAAACAGATCAAGGACTTAGTGGAATTGCTAAGTCCCTGAAATCAGCATTAACGAATGCTCCACTTTGCAAGCTTGTGCTAGTCACCACACACATCACAAAAATACATGGATGGCACCTCTGGAAAGATGACAAATCATATAACAAAACATATGTAGAGCTCAGGGGCATATCATGCACACAATAATCATGGCAAAAATGACAAATAGCTATTTGGAGCAGCAGATCTGGCAATTATCTCAAATGGCACTCTTCCAACAGCATTTATAGCATCAAGATGAGCTCAAATGAAAATGATGCAATGAGATGAAATGATGTACTCTCTGAGACGAACATTTTGATATGCTACACGCCCAAAACGGATCTACGGATGCAAAGATACGGCACGATGAACATAGACAAATAATTAAGGTTAGGAACGAGAAAGTCAACCCTAGGGTTTCCAAATCCAGATCGGATCTTGCCGGAGTTAGTGTAGCTGGCGCGCGGACCAAGGTTCAACGTCGCCGGAGAGGACGCCGGTGGCCGGTCGTCTCGCCGGGGAGGGCGCCGGCGTGGAGGAAGGCGCGGGGCGGCGCCGTGGTGCGGCGAGGTCGGCGGCGGCCGGCGCGGTGCGGCGCAGTGTCGGCGGCGGCCGGCGATGGTGACTCGGCGGTGCGACGCGAGGTAGAGGATGAGGCGGCGCGGGGCGCGAGAGATCTGGGCCGCGGGGGCCTCCCGCGGGCTCGGGAGGGCCGGCGGCGAAGGGGGCGGCAGCGCGACACGTGGCGCGAGCGGGTTGGCGCGGAGGCGGCGGTGGACGCGTCCGGCGCCGTCCGGACGTGTCCGGTGGCGGCGGAGATGATTTTTTAGGGTTTGGGGAAGGACCCATGGATTTTGGAGGGGGCTATTTATAGGCATAGAGGGAGCTAGGAGTGTCCAAATGAGGTGCGGTTTTCGGCCACGCGATCGTGATCGAACGCTCTAGATGATGGAGAGGGTTTTGGTGGGTTTTGGGCCAAAATGGAGGGGTGTTGGGCTGCAACACACACGAGGCCTTTTCGGTCCCTCGGTTAACCGTTGGAGCATCAAACGAAGTCCAAATGGTACGAAACTTGACATGCGGTCTACCATTAGTAAACCAAGGCCGCTTGGAAAGTCTCGGTCCAATCCGGAAATGTTTAACCCCCACACGCGAAAGAAAGGTAGAAATGACCACCGGAGGAGAACGGAGCGCCGGAATGCAAAACGGAAAACGGGGAAAATGCTCGGATGCATGAGATGAACACGTATGCAAATGCAATGCACATGATGACATGATATGGGATGCATGATAACAACAACCACACACGGAGACAAAAACCCGAACCCGAGAAAATAAAATAACTTAGCGCCGGAAACGGCAAGAGTTGGAGTACATATTAGGTAAATCATATCCGGGGTGTTACAATATGGTCAGGTAATCCACACCCCACCCACACCATCCTCCTCCTTTCCCGTCCCACATGCCCCGACTGACGGAGCGACACCTTCCACCAAAATCACTTCCCCCTCCTCCAATTAAGCGCCGCTCACAGCCATTTTACACGCAGTATAACGTGGAGCTGAGTAGCATGCGGGTGCACGCGCGAACAAGGTCGCTATGGCTGACATGTGTGTCGACCGCCAGATCTTGGAGGAGCACCTCGTCTTTGAGGCCACCGTCGACACCACCGCGCGGTTGTCTACTTTAAAATACAGTTCGTGATGTTTTTTTGAGGCCACTGCCAGTGCCTTCTAGTGATTTGTCCTCTGTAATGTTAATATGCAATCTGATGTTCAGTTAACAGTTTGGTCATCTGAAATGTAATGTTCAGTTAATACTTTGGTCCAACAATTGCTACATTTCATAGTACTGTTCTCAAGCATTCTTTGTTTTGTTAACTGTCTTATCTTCTAATACATGTTTCTATTCTGCAATGTCGTGCTCAGTTAACTATTTTAGTTCATTTGGTCTGCTGTCCATTTAACTGTTTGTTCAGTTCTACAATTTGATTTTCATTTGCTATGGGTACAATTTTGTATTGTTATGCATGTGACACCAATCGAATTTGGCTGTACTCAATACATATTCTGCTGATAGTATGGCAACTCTCAGTTAACCTGATCAAGATCTTCCTTATGTGTGTTGTAGGGAAACAATGGGAGACACTGCGGTTTACCATCGAGGTTTGTTCAAGCAGTGTCCTTTGGCTAATAACATATTATTGTGCAGTTGCAGGAATCATTCTAATATTTAGGTTTCTTATAATTTGGTCTTGCACATGTAGGTCCTACTGTCAGAGGCTTAGACCCACTGTTCGACCCATTTTGCATATGGGGAAATGAGATGTCCATGAATACCAGTCAAGTCAAGAAACTCAGAAATATTGTTAGGATGAAGAAACTTGTGACGAATAACAACAAGATCTTTGTTTGCACAATGAAGAAGACATCAGTCAACTATAGGATGGTACCAACTCTTTTACCTTGTTTTTACCCCTTGCGCCATTTCAAATTTACAACAACGATTTATGCATAGCTTTGTTTTCAGTACTTTTTAAAGCAGTTCACCGATGATTACCTCTCAAATCACCTGCATGGTCAAGAGGTGAGGAAGGTATTCATTCAACACCCACGGTACAATATTGAAGTCTTTCTGAAGAGGACGAAGGTTGGGCGGGCAATTATCCATAGCCATTGGCCTAAAGTTGCAAGGACATTCAACAACATTGAAGGCTCAATATTTGCCTTCCGCTTCTGCAGTTTTCCAGATGAGATTCATCTATCTACTTACCATGTATGATGCTACTTTCCAAAGGTTTTTGATGCTGCATGTGAAACTTGGTGTTGTTGTGTAATTGCGTAACTGAGTGTCGAAGCTATCTGATGTAATTCGATTATGAAATCCTAGTTGCTTTTATACGGATATGAAATACCTGGCGTGTTTTATAAGAAATATCAGTTTGATTAGTACATGGATTATCAATAATAGGCTAATTACCCTGCTTATTGGGGTTTTCTATTGCAAACGGTTACTCAGACAACACCGTGGGCGGTGAACTCAAACAACCCGCGCGGTTTCTAGAAAGTAGGCATGTTCGATCAACTAACAATCACACACGGCTTCCGGCAGCGAACTGTTTGCGTTAAGCCACCTTGCACACACGTTTCCACACAAAGAACTGTGTGGGATGTACATACCTACGGAAATGATTTTCTGGGATTCACCGTGTGGGATGTACATACCTACGGAAATGATTTCTGGGGTTCGCCGTGTGGGATGTACATACGTACGGAAATGATTTCTGGGATTCACCGTGTGGGATGTACACACCTACGGAAATGATTTCTAGGATTCACCGTGTGGGATGTACATACCTACGGAAATGATTGGGTTTCCATGCCTCGCCCGATCGCACACGGCCCCAGCCTGGGTCCCATGAGGGCCTATCCCCGACGATTTCTGGGTCATGTGGGAAGGACCCCCCTATCGCCCACACTCACTTGGCGACGGTTCCAAAGGCCGTCGCGGAAAGGGGTTTTAAACCATTTGTTTAGGACGTCGCTGTACCAGTGCGCTATCCAGCATGCATCTAGTGTATTAAGTTCATGGAGAAACAGAGTAATGCAATAAGAATGATGACATGATGTAGACAAGATCTATCTATGTAGAGATAGACCCCATCGTTTTATCCTTAGTAGCAACGATACATACATGTTGTTTCCCTTTCTGTCACTGGGATCAAGCACCGTAAGATCGAACCCACTACAAAGCACCTGAGGGAGTCCTGGATTAGGGGGTGTCCGGGTAGCCGGACTATACCTTCAGCCGGACTCCAGGACTATGAAGATACAAGATTGAAGACTTCGTCCCGTGTCCGGATGGGACTTTCCTTGGCGTGGAAGGCAAGCTTGGCGATGCGGATATTCAAGATCTCCTACCATTGTAATCGACTTTGTGTAACCCTAACCCTCTCCGGTGTCTATATAAACCGGAGGGTTTAGGTCCGTAGGACAACTTCATCATACAACAATCATACCATAGGCTAGCTTTTAGGGTTTAGCCTCCTTGATCTCGTGGTAGATCTACTCTTGTACTACCCATATCATCAATATTAATCAAGCAGGACGTAGGGTTTTACCTCCATCAAGAGGGCCTGAACCTGGGTAAAACATCGTGTTCCTTGCCTCCTTTTACCATCCGGCCTAGACGCACAGTTCGGGACCCCCTACCCGAGATCCGCCGGTTTTGACACCGACATTGGTGCTTTCATTGAGAGTTCCTCTGTGCTGTCGCAATCAGGAAGGATGCCTCTTGCCGTCTTTAAAGACAGTGCCGTTACTAAGGGAGCCTTGGCTGTCGGCCAAACTCTCCGGCTAGGCGGTTTTCTCATGACCGCTTGTTCGGCCGTTGCGCCGACGGTGACCTCTCGGGTCATCAAAAGCAATCTTCACGTCAGCTCGGAACTCGTCGAGCAGTTAGATCCAATGGAGCTCTCTTCCGTAAACGAGCTCTTGGATCACATCGCCGCCTTGGGGGTCACTACGGATTATGACCAGGTTGGGCTTAAACCTGATCTAAGAGAAATTACTTCTCCCCAAGTCACCCATCACGTTGCCATGGTAGAGGCACAGTGCGGCGACTCTTCATCTATCTTAAGGACTAGCTACGTCCAGATTCCCGATCCCTCCAAGCCGGATACCCGCGGAGGGGAGGATGTAACTCAAGACCTGAACTTAGAATCAGGCAACGGGCGGGCTAGATTCACTGGACAACATCCAAGAATCCAAACTTCAGAGTTCGGAAACTCCTTGGCCTCTGAGTCTAAGATTGGGTGAAGTTCCAGATTTAATTCCACCCACCCACCCGAACATAAGCGATCTATCCCAAATCAGGCAAAAGCCCGAAGAAACAGTACATCATTACTGGGCAAGGTTCCTCCTGGTTATGAACAGGATAAAGGACTGCCGCGAGGAAGACACAATCTCAATCTTTTGCAATAATTGCACGGACAAGGGAATCCTCAACGCCACAGGTCGTCGTGACATTACACGCTTCTCTGACTTGGCGTCCATAGTACAAAAGTACTGTGCGATGGAAAGCGCCCGAAAAACCGAAACTAAATTTTGGGACAATCCGGCCCTGAATAGAAACCTCGTCCGAAATAAAAGGGTGCATCATCATCAGACACCCGGGTTAAAAACCAAAAAACCAAAACCCTCTACAGGGTATGGAACCGCACTGGAGGGATGGCTTAATGGACCCTGTAAAATTCATAGTACAGAGGACGCCACACCAACTCATAGCCTTAGAGCATGTTGGATACTCTGGCAGGTGGCCAAAAGGGGCAAAGATCTCCTAATTCCGGAGGCTGCAGAAAACCACCTCAGGGACTCCAGTACAGTCTTAACAGTCTTCGAGACTTTCGCATCAAATAATATGCGAAAAAGAACACTCCGCAGCCTCGCCGAAGTCTATCAAGTAGCAACAATAAACCCATGGAGTGACACGACTATTACTTTTAATGCCAGTGATGAACCTAAAATCCGAATAGCTCGAGCACCAACCGCATTGGTACTCAGTCCTATAGCGGACGGCTTTCGCCTCACCAAGGTACTCATGGACGGAGGCAGTGGATTGAACCTCATTTATGAGGAAACCCTTCAAAAAATGGAAATAGACTGGAACCGCATTGAGCGAAGCAGCACAACCTTTAGAGGAATAATCCCCAGTCGGGAAGCGCGCTATGCAGGAAAAATCACACTAGATGTGGTGTTCGGCACGCCGGATAATTATAGGTCCGAAGAGGTCACATTCCAAGTGGCCCCGTTCAGTAGCGGATACCACCCTTTGCTGGGGCAGGAAGCATTTACAATCTTTCAAGCAATACCCCATTACGGGTAGATGAAGCTCAAGATGCCCGGGCCGAACGGAATCATCACTCTCGCTAGTGATCCAGACATAGCACTCTGCGCCGAAAACAAGACAGCCGCATTGGCCCTTGAGGCACTGTCCGAAGCCCTAGCGACTGAGGAACTGACTACGCTGTGCTCCACGATAAATAGGGACGATGTGATAGTCGATAAAAGATCCAAGTCCACCTCCTTTAAACCAGCGGATGAAATAGTCAAATTCCAGGTCCATCCAACGGACCCCAATAAAACAGCTTCCATCGGGGCACGATTAAACCCCGATGTAGACGCCGCACTGCGAGAATTCCTACGGGAGAACTGGGACATTTTTGCCTGGCACCCTTCAGACATGCCAGGAATCCCACGCAGGCTGGCTGAACGCAGGATGATGTGGTCGTAAAAACAAGACATGTCGAATCTCTAGTAGACGACTTGAGGCTTACATTTGACAACCTTCGAGCATATGACATCAAGCTAAATTCGGAAAAATGCGTTTTCGGCGTTCCAGCCGAAAAGCTCTTGGGCTTCATTGTATCCGGTAGAGGAATCGAAGCAAATCCAGCCAAGATCTGAGCTTTGTCACAATTGGATATCCCAAAGGACCTCAAACAAATACAAAAATTAACCGGATGCGTGGCGGCTCTAAGCCGCTTTATCTCCCGGTTGGGAGAAAAGGCGCTACCCCTCTATCGCATCCTTCGGCGCACCGAACACTTCGAGTGGACGGATGCCGCCATGGCCGGACTCGAGGAAATAAAAGCCATATTGGCAACAAACCCCGTCCTGGCCGTGCCAAACATTGGCGAACCAATGCTATTGTACATTGCAGCAACCCATCAAGTTGTCAGCGCAGTACTTGTCGTCGAGCGGGAAACGGACGGACACAAATTCCCCCTTCAAAAGCCGGTTTACTATGTGTCCACTGTCCTCACCCCATGCAAATCATGGTACCCACATTATCAAAAGATTGCATATACGGTATTCATGGCATCCCGGAAGCTACGACACTACTTTCAAGAGTGCTCAATCATAGTAGCATCGGAAGTACCACTCAACGATATTATAAACAACCATGACGCAACGG
Source organism: Triticum dicoccoides (assembly GCF_002162155.2). Classification (NCBI taxonomy): domain Eukaryota; kingdom Viridiplantae; phylum Streptophyta; class Magnoliopsida; order Poales; family Poaceae; genus Triticum; species Triticum dicoccoides. Next base: position 524,753,125 of record NC_041380.1, on the reverse strand, counting down.
GCCTGATTGCAAAATGGGCCATGGAGCTCCTCCCGTTCGACATAACTTGTAGGCCACGGCGAGCTATCAAGTCGCAAGTTTTGGCCGACTTCGTCGCAGAATGGACGGAGGCCGAACTCCCTAAAGAGTACGACACATATTCAAACTGGATCATGCACTTCGACGGTTCCAAAATGTTGGCCGGACTAGGGGCCGGCGTCATTTTGACGTCCCCCACAGGAGACACAGTTCAATATGTACTCCAGATTATGTACACGGACTCCAACAATGCGGCCGAATATGAGGCCCTTTTACATGGTCTCCGAATGGCAGTATCCATGGGCATTCAACGCCTAGAGGTGCGCGGGGATTCGAACCTCGCGATATCCCAAATAAATGGAGACTTCGATGCCAAGGATCCAAAAATGGCAGCTTACTGCAACACCGTCCTCAAAATGTCAGCTCGGTTTGAGGGGCTCGAATTTCACCATATAGCCCGAGAAAACAACCAGGCGGCAGACGTCCTGGCACGCATCGGCGCAAAACGCGATGCGGCCCCCCAACATCTTCCTGGAAAGGCTGTTCAAGCCATCCGTAGTATGGGAAGGGGAACATGGCAATATTAGCCCGGACCCAACCACACAGTCTGACACCGAACAATCTGACATAATCGGAGGCTCTGCCGATGAAATCACAACCTCATCCCACGTACTAATGGCCGTTATCGCCCCATGGACAGAACCATTCCTAGCCTACCTTACTAGGCAGGAACTCCCAGAGGACCAAAACGAGGCACGCTGTATAGTGCGGCGATCTAAAGCCTATAAAGTCCATGAGGGAGAACTTTATAAGAAAAGCACTACCGGAGTCCTTCAAAGGTGCATCTCCGAAGAGGAAGGGCGGAACCTGCTGGCTGAAATTCATGCCGGACTCGGTTGCCATCACACCGCAGCTCGGCCCCTTGTAAGCAAGGCTTTCCGTACAGGCTTTTATTGGCCGACGGCCCGGGCGGATGCTCGGGACTTGGTCCAACGATGCGCTGGTTGCCAGCTTTTTGCAAACCAAAGCCATATGCCACCCACCGCCCTCCAAACTATCCCCATCACTTGGCCTTTTGCAGTCTGGGGGCTTGACATGGTGGGACCCCTTAAAGGCGGAACCCACAAGAAAAAAAATACTTACTAGTCATGGTGGATAAGTTCACCAAATGGATAGAAGCCAAGCCTGTTAAGACGGCCAAATCCGGACCTGTGATAGACTTTATATCCGGGGTCGTACACCGTTATGGCATCCCCCACAGCATCATCACCGATAACGGCACGAACTTTACGGCCAATGAGGTAAAACTCTGGTGCAAAAACATGGGCATCAAGCTCGATTATGCTTCCGTCTATCACCCACAAACTAACGGTCAGGTCGAACGTGCAAATGGTCTCATCATGAGCGGCATCAAACCCAGATTAGTGCGGTCCCTCAAGGAATCTAACACGCACTGGGTAGAGGAGCTCGACTCCATACTCTGGGGGCTGCGGACCACGCCGAATCGCACCACCAGATACACACCATTTTTTATGGTGTACGGCGCAGAGGCAGTCTTGCCCTGCGACATAATTCATGACTCACCTCGAGTGCGCATGTACGAAGAAAGGGAAGCTGAGCTCGATCGGCAAGACGGTTTGGACGCCTTAGAGGAGGAGCGCGACGTGGCAAAAGCCCGTTCCGCATTCTATCAATAGCAGGCTCGAAGATATCAAAGCAGAGAAGTGCGGGCCTAAAACTACAACATTGGCGAATTAGTTCTACTCCTGCCGGACAAGAAAAAGGACAAGCTGAAGCCCAAGTGGGAAGGTCCCTTCATAATCGACCAAGTCCTGACTGGTGGAGCATACCGCCTGCGAGATGCGTCGGATAACCGACTAAAGCCGAGCCCATGGAACGCAACCCGTCTCCGAAGATTCTACGCCTAGCGTTGGACTCTGTGTTTGTCTCCTTCCTCTGTCCATTTTTTACATTTTCTGTCTTACATTTCTCTCCTTCCCCTCTTTTCTTTTATAGACCTTAAAGGCTCCTCAAGTGACGTGCTACTCGCACTCACTAAACCTGGGGGCTTCTTTAACAGAAGCTTATTTATACAGGCTTCACGCCCACCACATGTGTCAAACTTCCGCATGTACCTTTTCTTCACCATTATATGCATTGATATGACTTAAGTTTTGGCCAAGCTGGGTTGCCTGGCTCCTGTGCTTACCCCTACGTTCCCGAATGTTAGGCTAGGTGGTAAAGGGAGCACCTCTGCGATTGTTACTGCCGGATCAGCCGGATGTGTACCTCAGACTGGGTGAAGCCGAAAGCTAGCATTCTTAAGGGAATATTCGGTCGGTGAACTAAAAGATGACCTTTTTTACTTATTTATATATATGCCCCTAGATGATTTTCCTGCGTTTGCAGTCCGAACATGCACTTTAGGGCATGCCTCCCACAGAAAGGAACCCCTAGGAACTATTCTCTGTGGAAGATGTTTCTTACTAACCATGTAATATAACATAACTAGTTGGGCACTTGTCTGATAAAGCACTAATGACCCCTACGCCTGGTCTCCATGCATACCCCAGTTCTTACATAACCGGTAGGGTATTCGGACACACTCCGGACCGTCAGGTCCTGAGGTTGAAGCGAAAAGGTCGGCAATGACAAACGATCTACAATCCGGCTAGAAGGCATTACACATGTCAATTAAAAATTACATAGTCACTCTGACTGATTGTATTCCTCTTCAATACCATCTAACAGGCTGTCTAACTTACAATCCTGCTGGGAATACTTTGCGGCAAATTCTACTTGGCCGTACACTAAGCTTACAGGGATCTCCTTCCCGTCAGGCCCCACAGGTCCGACCTCGGCCATGTGGTTTGGGTCAGACTTTGTGTACCGCGTCTTCACCATGGCCCAGGCCTCCCTAGCGCCTTGTCGGTAGGCCGATATCTTCCACAAACGGAAGCGCCGCCGAGCTCCCTTAAGCTTCTCCAAAAGCTCTCCAAGGCCCTCGGGCATGGAGTGGGAAGGCCATAAGGCTCGGGCAACGCCTCACATTGCCTGCCAAACTCGCTCGTGCAGTTGCGAGAGCTCGGGAAGAAGGTCACCCGTAGAACCGGGCATCTCCTCTGCAGGACGACCCATTAGCATACCTACAGACATTACTCTGTTAGTCGACTTCCTCGCCGAACTCTTTTCTTTCAAAGATTCGCTTAAGCACTTACTAAATATGCCGCATCGAAGCCGTTGATTCTCCTTAGTAGAGTCCGACAGCTGGCCACGAACATCTTTAAGTTCAACGTCCAGCTTGGTGTTGGCATCCCGAAGATCATTCTTCTGCCGCCTCACCGTTGTCAACATACTCTCACCGGCCTTTAGCCGGCGCAAGAGTTGTTGCCTCTCCGGATCTAGTCCGGCGCCATCTGCAATATGATGTCAGATTTACACCCACGCCGCACTTCGCAAGATACTAATCTTTCGAAGTGTATCTTACCAGAGGGGGTCTCTTTGGGCTCCCCTGCCACGGCTAGTGCGGCCTCCAGTTGGGCTTTGCACTCTTCCAGCTCCTGGGACAGTACGGTATTCTTCTCTATAAGAACCTGCATAACAAATGATCCTTAAATCAGTTACCCTAACTGTTTCAAGTCTCGGGGGCTACTGGTATATATATATTTACCAAAATTTTCTTACCCATATGTCTTTTACATATTGCTCCGTGGCTCTGGCTAAACCATTTTGAGCGGCACGGAGATACGCATCTCTCGAATTGAAGGCATCTAATGCCTCTTGGGAGAAACAAGCGTCGCAAAGAACTGTCCGGCGATGCTTGTGGTTCATGGCACTCTCCACCTCGGAATTGGTGGCAGACAGCCTGTCCGCATCCTCTGTCGGAGGAGCGTCCGGTGCGCGCCTTGTGTTCGCTTCCGCTTTCGGGCCAGGCGTTGGAGCCTGGCTGGTGGGGGCGTGATTGGCAACCTCTCCGGATGTAGTCCGGCGAGGTCTCTTCGTCCTGAAGACAACACGAATGTTAATATGCCATGAAGGAATAACACCAGGGAAAAAGAGGGTGCGCTATACCTTTGCGCCGGCGTCTCAGTCCGGACTACATTCCTTTTTACCCCACGGGGCCCTGCGGCCCCTCGTTGGCTAGCCGCCGCAGGTTCGGCCTCCCGCCTCGGAAACCTCCCCTGCAAAACACGGCCATTGTCAGGAAAACTAAAATGCGTGATGTCAGGACCCCGACTCGATGTCACATCGATCTAGCCGGTAACACCTCATATCACTTTGCGGCCTCACGCACGGCATCCCCACGGGTGTCGCCTTACCTTTGCCCGGGACCGTTTGCGCCTTTTGGCTCACGTATATGATAGTGTCGCTAGCATCCATATGATAAAGAGCCCGGGCTGACATGACTAGTCGTAAACCCAAAGTGGCACAGACTTACAGGGACAGGCATCCATGACCCAGCTTCGAACGTGTCGGTCATCAGCAAGTGGGTCCGGGCTGTAGCACTAGGCTAGCAGGACTCCGGTACTCAAAGCGTGACATTTCCCCGAAGGGACAGACACAGGAACGAAGAAGGACACATGCCGGCCAGCCTAAGTGTTCCGGAGCAGTAGCAAGCTACCATGGCTCGGTGGAAACACTAGGAGACATTTCCCGGTAAGAGAGGCTACTAAAGATAAACAACTAGATGGTCAGATCCCACACATACCAAGCATTTCAATAGCATACACACAATATGCTTGATATGTGCAGATACAACATGGCATCACAACATGACTCTACGACTCAAGTAATTTATTCATTAGGCTCCGAGGAGCGAGATATTACAAACAGGGGTCTCATGACCCAACAATCAGAGCATACAAATCAAAGCACAAGCGGAAGCTATCATGTCTGAGTACAGACATCTATAAATGGAAAAGGCTGAGAAGCCTGACTATCTACTAGATCCTGCCGAGGGCACAAGATCGTAGCTGAGGTAACAAGCTAAACGTCGAAGTCCACGCGGAACTACTAGCGAGACCGAAGTCTCTCTGCAAAAACATAAATAGGCAAACGTGAGTACAAATGTACCCAGCAAGACTTACATCAGATCTATCTACATATGCATCATTATCAACAAGGGGGTGGAGGGGTTTGACTGCAGCAAGCCAGCTTTGACTCGGTGGCTATCCTAAACTACGACTGCAAGCGACTCTTTTGAGGTGGCGCACACGAGTCCACATATTCACCATATCAATACACCACTATGGATCCGCTCCCGTCTCCCTACGAGAACGCCATCCATAGCACTCACGCTTATCTTGCGCATTTTAAAGTATCCACTTTCACTTGTCTATGAACTGATATAAGCAACCCAGAAGTCCTTTTCCGCGGACACGGCTATTCGAATAGATGATGTTAACCCTGCAGGGGTGTACTTCTTCACACACGCTCTCACCACTTACCGCCGTTTACACGACATGTACTCGGCAACCTTCAAGCGGAAGCCCAACGTGGGTGTCGGCCATGGCCTACCTAAACACTCGAGTCCCTAGTCCAGGTTTATCGCCTATTCGGGTTCCATCCATGAGGAGATCCGGCCGGAGTTTCGCTCACAGCCCCAAACGATGTGAACAGGGTTCCCGAGACACCAAACGGGCGCCCGGTACACCGTGCCACGTGCCTACCGCATCACAGCCCACCCCTACGGTCAGCGCTGCCCACGGCCTCCAGCATACTACAAACACCAGAAACTACTTGCAACTCCTGGACAGAGGACAAGGGTGATCAAGAAGCCGAGAGGGTCCATTGGTTTCGGGCCCAATGCGTGGTAGTAGCTGAATCATGGATCACAAACACAGAACTCAGTTCCTGAGGACGGCTACAATGAGACAACCCACCATGTACTCCTACATGGCCTCTCACCGCTACCTTTACCAAATCGTGTTCACACACTTAGCTCACACACAGTAGGACATGTTCACACACCTCTGATTCATCCCCGATGAATCAGACCTGACTCAACTCTAAGCAGTAGCAGGCATGACAAAGAAACATGAATGAGTAGGCACATCAGGGCTCAAACAACTCCTACTCATGCTAGTGGGTTTCATCTATTTACTGTGGCAATGACAGGTCATGCAAAGGATAAAGGGGGTTCAGCTACCGCAGCAAGTAACCGATGAATCGGTGTTGTCCTAATGCATTAAAAGAGAGCAGGAGCGAGAGAGTAGGATTGTATCGGAATGAACAAAGGGGTTTTGCTTGCCTGGCACTTCTGAAGATAACATTTAGTCTTCATCAGTGTCAACGATCACATCATCGGTATCACGTCTATCGAGAGGGGACAAATACCGGCAACACAGAAAGAAACACAATCAATGCAATGCACAATATGATGCATGATCATGACATGGCAAAATGAATGTGTTTTGGGCTAATGCATCTAGCAACAAGTTAAATGGGGTTGGTTTGAATACAAGATTCAAATTTAAACTCCATATGTGATTATTTAAATGCCCTTTATATGATTTGTGCTAAACAGCAGCTATAAGTTGTTCTAACATGCATGAAAATGGTACAGATGGATTCCTTGAATTTTTCTGATAATTTTTCATATATAAATTATTTCATTTGGAGTTACGGTTAATTTTCTATGATTTTTAGAAGTTTTAGGTATTTTCTGGAATTTTCTGATTTATTTTAAATCCAGAAAATCATTTAATGCGTCAGCATGACATCACCTTGACGTCAGCAGGTCAACAGGGCGCCTCCAGGTCAAACCTGACGTGTGGGGGCCACACGTCAGTGACACAGGGTTGTTTAACCCACTGACAGGTGGGGCCGGGTCAAAGGCCACATCAGCACGGTCAAGCTGACGCGTGGGGCCACTGTGATTAATCTAAACTAACAGAAGTTTAAGCCGTGGTTAATTAAGGGCGTGGGGCCACTGTCAGTGTCACAAAGCGGTGGTTAGTGGCTAATTAAGCCAGCCACATCACTGGCCACCGGAGTTCGGCCGGCGGCGACCCGGAACGCGGCGGAAGTTCACCGGGGTTGCGCTACGGGCGACGGCTGGACGCGCGAAGGGCACCAGAAGGTAGCCCGTGCCCGTGCGCATCTAGGGGGGCCAACGGGAGGTGCGGGGGTGGCCGGGGTTCGCCGGAATGGAGCCCGAGGCGGCGGCCGGAGCTCGGGTGGGTGCGGAGTTAGCGCTGCGGCTTGCAAACAAGCTAGCTGCCACGCTAGCGTTGCTCCACGGGTCGTTGCGAGTGCAACGGACGCACGCGCGGGGCCATTTGGTCACCGGGGCTTCACCGGCGACGAGCCCGTGCGGCGGAGCGTCTCGGCTCCGGTGGAGGGAGCGGCTAGGGGGTGAATTAAGCAAAGAGGCATGGGGGAAACGATGCAGCGGCTCACCGCGGTTCTTCTGGTGCTGCTGGCGAGGCAGGGGAGGCACGGGGTCCGGCGAATCGACGAAGGGGAGCTTCGGTGGCCGGCGACGGAACGGCGATGGTGGCGGCGTTGCAGGGCTTCCGGAGGGCCGTGGGTCGGTGGGGAGGAAGGAGGGGGTCGAGGCGGAGCTCCCTGGGGCGTCGGTGAGGCGTGGGGAGCACGGTGGCTGCGGCAATCGTTGTCGGTGGCGGCGGCTCCGCTCGGGTCCGAGGTGCGGAGCGAGAGGGAGAGCAGGAGAAGGGGATGAGCACGGGAGGGAGTTGAGAGAGGCCTGAGGGGGTGCGTGGCATCCTTAGCCGATCCGGGGCGGGGCGGCAAGCAGGAGGTGGCTCGAGCGCGTGCGCGTGCGCTCCGGCCACGCGCCTCTGTCCTACTGTCCCAAGGAGGAAGACGACAGGGAGGGCGCTGGTGGGCTGGGCCGGCCAGGGGGGGAGCTGGGCCGGCTGGTGGGCTGCGCGGGTGAGGCCAGGTAGGCTTTACTCTTTTTATTTTTTTTCTCTGTTTTGTTTTAACTCTGTTTTCTATTTTGCAGGTTTGTTTTGAATTTGGTTTTGAAACCAATTCAATTTATTTTGCTTCTGACAATATTTTTAGGAGCTAAAAGAATTAAAACAATGCTCCACAAAAATATTTCAGAATTATTGGACCTATATTTATTTAACAGTAGATATAAGTCCAATTCAAATAGCTATGATTTAAATTCAAAGTCCCAAAAATAAATCCTTAAAAATGTTCAATATTTTGGTTGGGACCAGAACCCTTACCAAAAATTATCAAACATTTAAGAAGAGCCTTTTGGAGCAATGAATAAGATTTCTAGGGTTTTTTGCCCCTCTTTTATTTAGGGTTTTGAGGCTTCCAATATTCCTCAATTCAAGTTTCAAAAATATAGACATGATGCACACATGAAGCTAACCTAGAGCAATGCCTGAAGCTAGGGATGTGACAACTCACCCCCACTAAACAAGAATCTCGTCTCGAGATTCAAGCGTAGGGTAAGGTGAAAGGGGAACGCAAACTAGCACAATCTTCACGATCCAGGTTGCACTTCAAATGAACGTTGATTTGAACACCATCTTTGTCTTGTCATCTTGCTCTGAGAACTCCAGCTAATCATGACAAGAAGGGGAAAGGAAAAACTCTAGAACAATCGATCTTCGAGAAGACCGAACAACTTAGGATCAACTCATGGGATGAGACATAGCAACATCTCTTGAGCTGAGAGACGAAGCACAGATCTGAAGAAATGGAGTAAGACAGATGACGAGGGTTCGCTAGGTAGACCACAATTCCACACCTAAGAAGGTGGTAAACGATTGTCCACGTAGCGAGGAGTTGAGTTGCTATGATACCACGACGAAACATCCTGGAGGAGGGTGATTCGTAGATTATTTCCTTAAGTGGCAAAAAGAATTACCTTTGATATAGAGATCATTGAAACTCTTTATACCAGCCTAAGGCAAGTCTCGAGCGATCGTTTGGAGGGGGTCGGTAGAATGGCATACTCGGACTTGGATGATGTGGAGTACCTTGTTGAAGACAACGTAATGGATGAATTTTGCTTATCACCGAAAATGGAATAGACCCATGGTAGAATGGCACATTGGCGGTGCAAACTGGGAACAAAATGCAAATGCTGGGAATGATTCTGGTAACTGGGGAAGAACCCAACAAAAGAGAGTGGATTCACTGTTTGAAAGGGTCATAGCATTGCCGAGGAAACTGAGAGCAAACCCAGTTAGTGCCGATGATAACACGTAGCGCTTGTGCGTGCTCTCAAGAACTTGAGCATTTCCATAATCATCAAGGTTTTACCAACATCCGTGTCAAGGATCCTGGCAACACAACTTGCTACCATGATGAATACCGGTGGAAGATGCCGATGCAAAGGAAGATAACACCTTCTTAGATTTCACCTTGGCGAGGCCAAGGAAACAAAATCTGGATGATCGACCGAGAGACATTTAGCACTCCGCTTCTAATGTTCTCCTTGATGTGCTAGTGTATCCCATTCATAGATACGGTTTGATAACTAGAACATCAATAAAGGTCGGACTTCGGGAGCAATAGAATCCATAAGGAACAGTTTCGGAGGTAAATCCTACGAAATCCTTATGGGGAGGTGGCCAACTTCCTCAAACAAGATACTATAATAATAGGTCTACCGGATGGGTGTGTTGGCCACGACATCCACCTTGCCGGTTATTGAGAGACCAATATTATAATTCTTGGGAAATGTTCCAACCCATCATATCTGCCTGAGATTCAGATCTGGTTGGTGTCAGGATATTCCAGACTCATCGAGTCTAGGAAGAAAAATGAAAGTTTGCAACACAAATCGACGAGATGACGTTGCGAGATTCTCGGGGAGCGAACTACGATAGCAAGCTCCAAAACATGAGCTGGTTCTGCTACAAACATGTGAACACGATGTCCAAGATAGGCATGACCACAAAGTAGTCTTATAATAAAACACTACCGAGTTCAGGAGGGGGAACCATCATTAATGACATTGAAGTCTCCACGCGTGGAAGTCCAAAGAGTTCACCTTGGACAGACTCCTTTATCTTTGAACAACTCAATCAGTGGCTTGGTGTGCTAGGATATACATATAGAATGGAGGTTGCAAATCTCCAGACCATAGAATACTTCGCACGTATGCATGACTGACTTGGGATGATTCCAGAGGAAGCAACATTGACTTTCTCGAGTCCACGACGGCAACTTGCATCCAATGCACATGGACTAGAGGAAGTCTCTCCTTACATCCGAACATATGCTTCATGAGCTAGCATGAACAAATGCTTTCAAAAGTTTCCAACACTAGCTTAATGCTCAGCAAAATTATGGAGAAGGCAAGGATGTTGTCAATGGGCTCAACAACAATTCATCTGGGTTTCCTTTCAAAAGGAATTCCATAGTTAAGTGAACAAGTGATAGCATTGGTCAGGCCAAAGATGTAATGGTGTATGCTCGAGGGATCAACCACGAATAAGACAACATTACGAATATCGTTGGTTCTGGTCTGATTGGATGATAGCCCATACTCAATCAAAGGATTGATAAGACAATAGGTCCAGCAACTGATCACAGGGACCAATCGATGAAGATATCATCTTTCTTCAACACACACTACACAAGATTATCCCTTTGGAACGAACTAAGTCAGGCAAGCTTTTATCCTCCAACTCTCCAAGTTGTTGTCTAGCTTAACCAACTAGCTCCGGATATCCAACACAGATTTTTGGAGAAAGGGTGGTTCACAAGAAACCAACTTGATCACGAGCTCAACATAACAGTCAGGGAACAACCTGGTAATACTTCCGAGAAGATATTCGGAAAATCACGAACCACCGGTATGTTACTAAGCTCGAGAACAATCTTGCCTTTCAGGGCAAGACGATATGATCAAATGAGTGAGGACTTGACAAGATCCTAACTCATCAATCGAAGGGTGCACCAAAATAAGGACTAGGTAGCACGATCAATCTTAGAATGGTGATTCAATAACCAACATACTAAGAATAAAATTATTATCCCTTTAACTACCAAGCAACGAGGTTGCTAGGAGTATTGATTTCACACATCACAATTCATTTGTCGGTATTCCGGTTGCATCAACACGGAACCGAGGAATGAAAAAGGATGGCGAGAAGTATCACTATGTCAAGAATTCACAAAAGGTGGTGCAATTCTCATGAAATTCCTGTCATAAAGAAGGTAATACTTCAGGGTAGAACAGAATCAAAAGCTGGATTGGCGTTTGATCTGCGGAATACAACTACTTTGACCCAATCCTAGATATGGATGAGGTACTGGAGTTTGTTTCTCCTAGTCATTCCGCGATAGAATGGCTTGACGGACCACAAGAGTAATAGGCATCGATAAACGAACGCACGCATACTCTTGACTATCAATTGATAGACGAGGGTCAGAATGCAACTAAAGAGAACAACTCAAAGGAACATATAATTTTCTGAGTTGTGGATGCATAGATTAGTATGTCGAACCAAGTTCAACATATTTCTTCCGGATAACCCATGCAGAAAGGTAGAACTGGCAGAGTCACAATATAGCATGGAGAACTCATAGAGGGCCTGTTGTGATCTTTTGATCCAACAAACTTCTGCCATAATGGTTCATGGTATTTGGAAGAACGATATACCACGGACCTCGAGGACTATCGCAAAGGTTACTAATATACTAAAGGCACTAGCAATTACTATCAACATGAAGTAAGTAGAGTGAATCTCGGGTTCAAGAACCCAGGAATAGAATGCCTACTAACTAAATGGCATCACAGGATGCTTTCGATAATAAAGGCCAGAATCTTCACACTGGGAACACAAAATGTTGCTAGATTACTAGGTGACTCCCTAAAACACCTAGGGTCATGATAATTATTCCAACATATATGTCAAGGTAACGGAGTACCTCAACTCACTGATTTGTGTGATTGAGCTGGCATAAAGGAACATCGAAACCAGAGGGAAAGGATTTGCAAATGCATCAGACTATTTTGAAACCTGGAATGACTCGGACAGCATAACGGCTGTAAATGCTCAGAAAAAATTTGAGACATTCACATAAATGGTGGCATAACCACTCAGAAGCACAATATCAAGGTTTCGAGATCAATAGTTAACGTACGGAAGTAGTAGAAACTGAACTCAAGCTTAAATCCAACAATCTATAAGTCTACGGATTAGTAACACGTGATCCTGATAGATAGATGAGAAGACCTAGTTCCTTAACCCTGTAGGAAAGATAAGATGACTCAGATCAGAAGGGCATGAGGTATAAGGAGTAAAAGAGCCTTACGTTCCATCCCACAATCAATTCCCCTACATATAACTAAGAATTTCTAGACTCAACTTCGACCAGTTTGGCTTGGTAATCCTACAGGCAGTCAAGCTCTGATACCAACGCTGTCAGGACCCCGACTCGATGTCACATCGATCTAGCCGGTAACACCTCATATCACTTTGCGGCCTCACGCACGGCATCCCCACGGGTGTCGCCTTACCTTTGCCCGGGACCGTTTGCGCCTTTTGGCTCACGTATATGATAGTGTCGCTAGCATCCATATGATAAAGAGCCCGGGCTGACATGACTAGTCGTAAACCCAAAGTGGCATAGACTTACAGGGACAGGCATCCATGACCCAGCTTCGAACGTGTCGGTCATCAGCAAGTGGGTCCGGGCTGTAGCACTGGGCTAGCAGGACTCCGGTAAACCGGGCTGTAGCGGGCTAACAGGACTCCGGTACTCAAAGCGTGACATTTCCCCGAAGGGACAGACACAGGAACGAAGAAGGACACATGCCGGCTAGCCTAAGTGTTCCGGAGCAGTAGCAAGCTACCATGGCTCGGTGGAAACACTAGGAGACATTTCCCGGTAAGAGAGGCTACTAAAGATAAACAACTAGATGGTCAGATCCCACACATACCAAGCATTTCAATAGCATACACACAATATGCTCGATATGTGCAGATACAACATGGCATCACAACATGACTCTACGACTCAAGTAATTTATTCATTAGGCTCCGAGGAGCGAGATATTACAAACAGGGGTCTCATGACCCAACAATCAGAGCATACAAATCAAAGCACAAGCGGAAGCTATCATGTCTGAGTACAGACATCTATAAATGGAAAAGGCTGAGAAGCCTGACTATCTACTAGATCCTGCCGAGGGCACAAGATCGTAGCTGAGGTAACAAGCTAAACGTCGAAGTCCACGCGGAACTACTAGCGAGACCGAAGTCTCTCTGCAAAAACATAAATAGGCAAACGTGAGTACAAATGTACCCAGCAAGACTTACATCAGATCTATCTACATATGCATCATTATCAACAAGGGGGTGGAGGGGTTTGACTGCAGCAAGCCAGCTTTGACTCGGTGGCTATCCTAAACTACGACTGCAAGCGACTCTTTTGAGGTGGCGCACACGAGTCCACATATTCACCATATCAATAGACCACTATGGATCCGCTCCCGTCTCCCTACGAGAACGCCATCCATAGCACTCACGCTTATCTTGCGCATTTTAAAGTATCCACTTTCACTTGTCTATGAACTGATATAAGCAACCCAGAAGTCCTTTTCCACGGACACGGCTATTCGAATAGATGATGTTAACCCTGCAGGGGTGTACTTCTTCACACACGCTCTCACCACTTACCGCCGTTTACACGACATGTACTCGGCAACCTTCAAGCGGAAGCCCAACGTGGGTGTCGGCCACGGCCTACCTAAACACTCGAGTCTCTAGTCCAGGTTTATCGCCTATTCGGGTTCCATCCATGAGGAGATCCGGCCGGAGTTTCGCTCACAGCCCCAAACGATGTGAATAGGGTTCCCGAGACACCAAACGGGCGCCCGGTACACCGTGCCACGTGCCTACCGCATCACAGCCCACCCCTACGGTCAGCGCTGCCCACGGCCTCCAGCATACTACAAACACCAGAAACTACTTGCAACTCCTGGACAGAGGACAAGGGTGATCAAGAAGCCGAGAGGGTCCATTGGTTTCGGGCCCAATGCGTGGTAGTAGCTGAATCATGGATCACAAACACAGAACTCAGTTCCTGAGGACGGCTGCAATGAGACAACCCACCATGTACTCCTACATGGCTTCTCACCGCTACCTTTACCAAATCGTGTTCACACACTTAGCTCACACACAGTAGGACATGTTCACACACCTCTGATTCATCCCCGATGAATCAGACCTGACTCAACTCTAAGCAGTAGCAGGCATGACAAACAAACATGAATGAGTAGGCACATCAGGGCTCAAACAACTCCTACTCATGCTAGTGGGTTTCATCTATTTACTGTGGCAATGACAGGTCATGCAAAGGATAAAGGGGGTTCAGCTACCGCAACAAGTAACAGATGAATCGGTGTTGTCCTAATGCATTAAAAGAGAGCAGGAGCGAGAGAGTAGGATTGTATCGGAATGAACAAAGGGGTTTTGCTTGCCTGGCACTTCTGAAGATAACATTTAGTCTTCATCAGTGTCAATGATCACATCATCGGTATCACGTCTATCGAGAGGGGACAAATACCGGCAACACAGAAAGAAACACAATCAATGCAATGCACAATATGATGCATGATCATGACATGGAAAAATGAATGTGTTTTGGGCTAATGCATCTAGCAACAAGTTAAATGGGGTTGGTTTGAATACAAGATTCAAATTTAAACTCCATATGTGATTATTTAAATGCCCTTTATATGATTTGTGCTAAACAGCAGCTATAAGTTGTTCTAACATGCATGAAAATGGTACAGATGGATTCCTTGAATTTTTCTGATAATTTTTCATATATAAATTATTTCATTTGGAGTTATGGTTAATTTTCTATGATTTTTAGAAGTTTTAGGTATTTTCTGGAATTTTCTGATTTATTTTAAATCCAGAAAATCATTTAATGCGTCAGCATGACATCACCTTGACGTCAGCAGGTCAACAGGGCGCCTCCAGGTCAAACCTGACGTGTGGGGGCCACACGTCAGTGACACAGGGTTGTTTAACCCACTGACAGGTGGGGCCGGGTCAAAGGCCACATCAGCACGGTCAAGCTGACGCGTGGGGCCACTGTGATTAATCTAAACTAACAGAAGTTTAAGCCGTGGTTAATTAAGGGCGTGGGGCCACTGTCAGTGTCACAAAGCGGTGGTTAGTGGCTAATTAAGCCAGCCACGTCACTGGCCACCGGAGTTCGGCCGGCGGCGACCCGGAACGCGGCGGAAGTTCACCGGGGTTGCGCTACGGGCGACGGCTGGACGCGCGAAGGGCACCAGAAGGTAGCCCGTGCCCGTGCGCATCTAGGGGGGCCAACGGGAGGTGCGGGGGTGGCCGGGGTTCGCCGGAATGGAGCCCGAGGCGGCGGCCGGAGCTCGGGTGGGTGCGGAGTTAGCGCTGCGGCTTGCAAACAAGCTAGCTGCCACGCTAGCGTTGCTCCACGGGTCGTTGCGAGTGCAACGGACGCACGCGCGGGGCCATTTGGTCACCGGGGCTTCACCGGTGACGAGCCCGTGCGGCGGAGCGTCTCGGCTCCGGTGGAGGGAGCGGCTAGGGGGTGAATTAAGCAAAGAGGCATGGGGGAAATGATGCAGCGGCTCACCGCGGTTCTTCTGGTGCTGCTGGCGAGGCAGGGGAGGCACGGGGTCCGGCGAATCGACGGAGGGGAGCTTCGGTGGCCGGCGACGGAACGATGATGGTGGCGGCGTTGCAGGGCTTCCGGAGGGCCGTGGGTCGGTGGGGAGGAAGGAGGGGGTCGAGGCGGAGCTCCCTGGGGCGTCGGTGAGGCGTGGGGAGCACGGTGGCTGCGGCAATCGGCGTCGGTGGCGGCGGCTCCGCTCGGGTCCGAGGTGCGGAGCGAGAGGGAGAGCAGGAGAAGGGGATGAGCACGGGAGGGAGTTGAGAGAGGCCTGAGGGGGTGCGTGGCATCCTTAGCCGATCCGGGGCGGGGCGGCAAGCAGGAGGTGGCTCGGGCGCGTGCGCGCGCGCTCCGGCCACGCGCCTCTGTCCTACTGTCCCAAGGAGTAAGACGACAGGGAGGGCGCTGGTGGGCTGGGCCGGCCAGGGGGGGGAGCTGGGCCGGCTGGTGGGCTGCGCGGGTGAGGCCAGGTAGGCTTTACTCTTTTTATTTATTTTTTCTCTGTTTTGTTTTAACTCTGTTTTCTATTTTGCAGGTTTGTTTTGAATTTGGTTTTGAAACCAATTCAATTTATTTTGCTTCTGACAATATTTTTAGGAGCTAAAAGAATTAAAACAATGCTCCACAAAAATATTTCAGAATTATTGGACCTATATTTATTTAACAGTAGATATAAGTCCAATTCAAATAGCTATGATTTAAATTCAAAGTCCAAAAAATAAATCCTTAAAAATGTTCAATATTTTGGTTGGGACCAGAACCCTTACCAAAAATTATCAAACATTTAAGAAGAGCCTTTTGGAGCAATGAATAAGATTTCTAGGGTTTTTTGCCCCTCTTTTATTTAGGGTTTTGAGGCTTCCAATATTCCTCAATTCAAGTTTCAAAAATATAGACATGATGCACACATGAAGCTAACCTAGAGCAATGCCTGAAGCTAGGGATGTGACACGTGAGAATGGATTCCTTCTCAAGGGGATGAGACTCGGCTCTCTGTTACCTAGGAGGCCGGGATTAACCCTGGGTAATCAGCTGTAATGGCCACCAAGGTATTGTCCTTGCTTAGCTGATGAAACACCCCGTCAATCAGCTCCACCGATATGTCCGGATCCTCTTCGGAGTCCGGATCGAGGGACCGTTCTAGATCCTCGGGCTGTGGGGGACGGCTGTTTATATCCTTTACTTCCTGACGCAGTTCCTGCGTTGAAGTTGGAAGACTACATATTTAATCATGGGAATATAAAATGGATGGGCAAGCACAATTGTCCACTTACCCAACTCGGAGGGTTGTACATAGGAAATCCGCCCTGCGGGTTGACGCGGAGGAATTCCTCCTCTTCTCCCTTGTACAAAGAGGATAAGATCTTTACTAGAGCGGCAGCTGAGGCTGGCCCCTTACGACCGTGACGGGTGGTGTCATCCTCCCCGTTAAAATCCCACATGGGGTGGCCTCTATAAGCGGCTGCACCCTCCGCATAATGCATGCGGCCATGACTTCAATCATGGTTAGTCCGGAATGAGCCAATAGTCTTATCCGACCCATCAGGTGAAGGACGTCCCCGTCGCCTTCTCTCTGAGAGCTCCGCGGACGCCAGCTTAGGCGTTTCTTTAAGGGAGCGCCGTTGAATTCGGGGAGACCGGCCCGGATAGGATCCGGCAGCGGGACATCATCTATATAAAACCATTCCGAAGGCCAGTCCTCAGACGCCTTCTTTGGGGTTCCGGATAGATATCCGGTCCCGGCGATACGCCACACTTCAGCTTCGCCCACTTGATATATAGACCCCTCTTGAGAGCGGGGCACCAGGCAGAATAACCTCTTCCACAGCGCGAAGTGAGCCTCAACACCCAAGAATAGCTCGCAAAGGGCGACGAAGCCCGCGATATACAATATAGAGGCAGGCTTGAGATTGTGCAGCTGGAGGCCGTAGAAATCCAGAAGCCCACGGAGAAATGGATGAATTGGAAATCCAAGTCCTCTTACTAGATAAGGGACGAGGCACACCCGCTCTCCTTTGGAGGGATTGGGGGTGCTCTCCGCTTGCTCTCCGTCATTATAGGTGGCGAGTCCGGCGCGGACCGGGACCATATAGGCCTGAGGGAGAAATCCCTTGGCCTGAAGCGACACTAGCTCGCTGTGCGGGATGGGGAACCTCTCCCAGTCTCCAGGTTTAGGACTGGAAGGGCGAGAGGAGGAGCTGCGACGGCTGGCCATGTTGGAATGGACCTTTGCTGGAGGCGCTCTGATGATTAATCGCGGAGAGGAGAAGGTATGGTTTGGATCTGAATCCCCATCCCATTAAATGGGCGGCTCGTCTATGCAGCTAGGGGTGTGAATGTAAAAACACCCCGACTTTTCGCATTCGTTTAACACGTGGAAGACGGCCATTATTGGGCGTGGAAGCCAAGGTGCGCTACATTACGAAAATCAGACATTATTCAGCAAGTACACGGAATTTGGAGAAGAACCCGCCTTGCAATGCTGAAGACAATCTGCGCGCCGGACTCGTCGTCATTGAAGCCTGGTTCGGGGGCTACTGATGGAGTCCTGGATTAGGGGGTGTCCGGGTAGGCGGACTATACCTTCAGCCGGACTCCAGGACTATGAAGATACAAGATTGAAGACTTCGTCCCGTGTCCGGATGGGACTTTCCTTGGCGTGGAAGGCAAGCTTGGCGATGCGGATATTCAAGATCTCCTACCATTGTAACCGACTTTGTGTAACCCTAACCCTCTCCGGTGTCTATATAAACCAGAGGGTTTAGGTCCGTAGGACAACTTCATCATACAACAATCATACCATAGGCTAGCTTTTAGGGTTTAGCCTCCTTGATCTCGTGGTAGATCTACTCTTGTACTACCCATACCATCAATATTAATCAAGGAGGATGTAGGGTTTTACCTCCATCAAGAGGGCCCAAACCTCGGTAAAACATCGTGTTCCTTGCCTCCTGTTACCATCTGGCCTAGAGGCATAGTTCGGGACCCCCTACCCGAGATCCGCCGGTTTTGACACCGACAGCACCTCTTTCCATTGCCAGATAAATATATCAAGTTGGCCAAACAAAACCCAAATACCAGAGAAGAAATACGAGGCTATAAGCAATCATGCATATAAGAGAGCAACGAAACTCAAATAACTTTCATGGATATAAAAAGATAGATCTGATCATAAACTCAAAGTTCATCGATCCCAACAACCACACCACAAAAGAGTTACATCATATGGATCTCCAAGAGACCATTGTATTGAGAATCAAGAGAGAGAGAGAGAGAGAGAGATGAAGCCATCTAGCTACTAACTACGGACCCGAAGGTCTACAAAGAACTACTCACGCATCATCGGAAAGGCACCAATGGAGGTGGTGAACCCCATCCGAGATGGTGTCTAGATTGGATCTGGTGGTTCTAAACTCTGCGGCGGCTGGATGAATATTTCGTTGACTCCCCTAGGGTTCTGAGATTTTTGGGGTATTTATAGAGCGAAGAGGCGGTCCGGGGGCACCCGAGGTGGGCACAACTCACCAGGGCGCGCCTGGGCCTCCTGGCGCACCCTGGTGGGTTGTGCCCCCCTTGGGGCACCCCCAGGCGCAGCCAGGGCCCGTTATGTTCCTTTTTGCCCATAAAAACTCTCCGTAAAGTTTCGTGGCATTTGGACTCCGTTTGATATTGATTTTCTGCGATGTAAAAAACACGAAAAAAACAGGAATTAGCACTTGGCACCATGTCAATAGGTTAGTACCAAAAAATGATATAAAATGATTATAAAACATCCAAGATTGATAATATAACAACATGGAACAATCAAAAAATATAGATAGTTGGAGACGTATCAGCATCCCCAAGCTGAACTCCTACTCGTCCTCGAGTGGGTAAGTTATAAAAACAGAATTTTTGATGTGGAATGCTGCCTATCATGTCATATCATATTCTTTTCTTTATAGCATGGACAATAGGACTTTTAGTTGTTCAAAGCAATATTCTAGTTTTGACATGATAATTTAGATACTCAAGCATATCAACAAGGAACCATGTCTTTCAAAATATCAACGCTAAAATAAGTTATCCCTAGCCCATCATGCTCAAACATTGATCCATTCATGGAACACACTCGAATATTAGCTACACCCAATACTTAAGTACGATCATATTTCCTCCTAGTTGGTGCTTTTATAAGAGAAGATGGAGACTGAAAATAAAAATTGCATAAATTAAAAGAAAGGCCCTTTGTAGAGGGAAGTAGGGATTTGTAGAGGTGCCAGAGCTCAAAGTGAAAAACTTAGAGATAAAAACATTTTGAGAGGTGTATCCATCCTACCAACGAAAACGACTTAGAGTTCCCAATACTTTCCATGCATAGATATATCATAGGTGGTTCCCAAACAGAAAATAAAGTTTATTCCTTTTTCCACCATACTTTCACTTTCCATGGCTAGCCGTATCCACGGTTGCCCTCCATACCAACACTTTCTATGGAATTTATTATTTGACGACATAAAGTAAATTCATTTTTGCATTTCGGGAGTAGGCATCCCTAATACCTTTGCCTTACTCTCGTGCAATGACAAGTGAATAAACACTCATCTTGAGAATAACACATCTAGCATGGAAAATATTAGCCACCCCTCACCGCTCCGCGAGCGAAACAAACACACAAAAGAGAAGTTTATTTTGAAAATTAGAGATGGCACATGCAAATTTGCTTAGAACGGAAAAAGAATACCGCATATAGGTAGATATAATGGACTCATGTGGCAAAACTGGTTTAAGGATTTTGGATGCACAAGTAGAGATCATACTTAGTGCAAAATGAAGGCTAGCAAAAGATTGGGAAGCGACCAACTAAGAAACAAATAATCTCATAAGCAAGCATTAAGCATAAATAACACCGAATAATGCACCACAAGTAGGATCTAATTTCATTGCATGACTATTGATTTTCATACTTGTATAGGGAATCACAAACCTTAACACCAATATTCATACTGAAGCATAATTACTCACCAACATAACTCACACATCACATCATCATATCTCAAAACTATTACTGAGAATCAAGTTTATTTTGTCCAATGATCTTCATGAAAGTTTTTATTATATCCTTCTTGGATATCTATCACTTTGGAACTAATTTTCATGTGTTGCTTTTGACAAGCTCCAACAAATATAAGTGAAGATCATGAGCATAATAAATTTTTATTTCTATCAAATTAATTTAAGTGAAGTGAGAGAGAATTTCTTGACATTTTTACTAACTCTCAAATAAATCTAAGTGAAGAAAAATAGCATTTCTTCAAAAATACTAAAGCACACCATGCTCAAAAAGATATAAGTGAAGCACTAGAGAAAGTCCATTGCTCATAAAAGTTTAAGTGAAGCATAGAGAGCAATTCTAACAAGTCATGACATAATTTTGCCTCTCCCAAATAGGTGTGTCCAGCAAGGATTGATGACTTAAAACACAAAATAAAACAAGCAAAGACTCATATCATATAAGACGCTCCAAGAAAAACACATATCATGTGATGAATAAAAATATAGTTTCAAGTAAAATACCAATGATCGTTGGAAGAAAGCGAGGATGCCACTCGGGGGCATCCCCAAGCTTAGTTGGTTGATCATTTT
Source organism: Triticum dicoccoides (assembly GCF_002162155.2). Taxonomy (NCBI): domain Eukaryota; kingdom Viridiplantae; phylum Streptophyta; class Magnoliopsida; order Poales; family Poaceae; genus Triticum; species Triticum dicoccoides. The sequence goes on along the minus strand of NC_041380.1, from coordinate 524,731,867 downwards.
TGGATAAAAGCTTGGGATGCCGGGGCATCCCCAAGCTTAGGCTCTTCCATCCTTTCTTCATCCATCGTAAGATAACCCAAAACTTGGAAACTTCAATCACACAAAACTTAATAAAACCTTCATGAGATCCGTTAGTATAAGAATAATAAATGACTACTATAAGTATTGTATCAAACCAATTCATATTTTGTTCTTGTATTATATCTACTGTATTCCAACTTTTCTATGGGAAAAACTCATCAAAGAAAACCATAGAGCCATCAAAATAAGCACACAACACAAAGAAAACAGAATCTGTCAAAACAGAACAGTCTGTAGCAATATGACTATTTAGAAAACTTCTATAATTCCAAAAATTCTGAAAAATTAGGATGACCTGAGAATTTGTATATTGATCTACTATAAGTGGAATGGGTATTTTATCGCTCTCTGGTAAAAAATGATTTTGTGAGAGTAAAAGTTTCTATTTTTTTAGCAAGATCAAACAACTATCACCCAAGAAGATCCTAAAGGCTTTACTTGGCACAAACACTAATTAAAACACAAAAAACACAATCATAACAGTAGCATAATTGTGCTAACACACAAAAAAGGAAACAAAAAGCAAAAAGAAAATTTATTCATTGGGTTGCCTCCCAACAAGCGTTATAGTTTTACGCCCTTAGATAGGCATAAAGCAATGATCTAAGTTTTGTCATCTTTGTCCAACTCTTCAATCAAACACTTAGGATCCTTCAGAGATTTCGCATAAAGATTTTCAATAACAATACTCCTAGGAATAAATTCAAAGATTTCATTCTTGCAAAAGGATCTCTTATCACTTCAACAAAATCCGGTTAACACTAATCATCTTAAGATCTCCATCATTACTATTACTAGAAGTTGCACCCTTGTTATTGGATCTACCCATCCTTACGGGAGTTTTCTCGATAGTTTTAGCGGAAGCAAAAGCCGTGCTTATATTACTAAAAATTTCTTCTAATTTATCAATCCGAGAAGGACTTTCTTCCATTCTTTCATGGACTAAGGTAACCTTCTCTTTTAACAACTTAAGCATATCTCCCACTTTTGACCCAATATTGGTAGAAATTTTTTGAATCTTTTTATCTATAATTTCCATATGATTTTTGGTGAGCATTTTCTTTTCAATAGCATCTAGTCTTTCCATAACATGCTCAAGAGTCAAAGTTGTTTCATTAATCATAAGTGGTGGTGAGCCCACTAAATTTCCCATAGCATTAAAGGCATCAAGAGAAGGACACATCAAGAAATTTCCACCGGTAAATCATATCAAGGATGAATCTATACCAAGTGGTGACGCCAACATAAAAACAACGAAGAAGAACAATGGTGGATTACTTACCGGTAGATCTATTATGAGCATTGCAAATCCTATACCAAGCATCATTTAAATTTTCTCCTCCCCTTTATTTAAAGTTGAGAACCTCGTTCTCGGGAGTGCAAGCAATAGAGGAAGAACTATCCATATTGATAATAACGGCAAATAAAATTGCACACAAAAACAGATCCGGCAAGAAAACGGCGAACGGGAAAGAGAGGCGAATAAAACAACAAATTTTTGTGAAGTGGAGGAGAGGAAAACGAGAGGCAAATGGCAAATAATGTAAATTGCAACGAGATGAGATTTGTGATTAGGAACCTGTTATATGTTGAAGATCCTCCCCGGCAACGGCGCCAGAAATTCCTTTTGATGTCGCTTGAAGCTATGTCGGTATTTTCCCAAAGAGGAATGGGTGATGCAGCATAGCGGCGGTAGGTATTTCCCTCAGATATGAAACCAAGGTTATCGAACCAGTAGGAGAACCAAGCAACACAACGTAAACAACCCCTGCACAAAGATAACAAATCCTCGCAACCCGACATGTTAAAGGGGTTGTCAATCCCTTTCGGGGTATGGCGCCTGAAGATAGGCAAACGAACATGAGATAAATTTGTAGTAGATTGATAGATCAAATGCCAAATAAAATAAATAAGGGAAAATTGCAGCAAAGTATGTTTGGGTTTTTGGTTTAGTAGATCTGAAAATAGCAAATAAAAAGTAGATCGCAAAGGCAAATATATGAGAAAGAAGACCCGGGGGCCGTAGGTTTCACTAGTGGTTTCTCTCGAGAAAAATAGCAAACGGTGGGTAAACAAATTATTGTTGGGCAACTGATAGAACCTCAAATAATTATGAAGATATCCACGCAACGATCATTATATATGCATCAAGTCCAAGATTAGTAGACCGACTCCTACCTGCATCTACTACTATTACTCCACACATCGACCACTATCCAGCATGCATCTAGTGTATTAAGTTCATGGAGAAACGGAGTAATGCAATAAGAACGATGACATGATGTAGGCAAGATCTATCTATGTAGAGATAGACCCCATCATTTTATCCTTAGTAGCAATGATACATGCGTGTCGTTTCCCTTTATGTCACTGGGATCAAGCACCGTAAGATCGAACGCACTACAAAGCACCTCTTCCCATTGCAAGATAAATAGATCCAGTTGGCCAAACAAAACCCAAATATCAAAGAAGAAATACGAGGCTATAAGCAATCATTCATATAAGAGATCAAAGAAACTCAAATAACTTTCATGGATATAAAAAGATAGATCTGATCATACACTCAAAGTTCATCGATCCCAACAAACACACCGCAAAAGAGTTACATCATATGGATCTCCAAGAGACCATTGTATTGAGAATCAAGAGAGAGAGAGAGAGATGAAGCCATCTAGCTACTAACTATGAACCCGAAGGTCTACAAAGAACTACTCACACATCATCGGAGAGGCACCAATGGAGGTGGTGAACCCCATCCGAGATGGTGTCTAGACTGGATCTGGTGGTTCTAGACTCTGTGGTGGCTGGATGAATTTTCGTCGACTCCCCTAGGGTTCTGGGATTTTTGGGGTATTTATAGAGCAAAGAGGCGGTCCGGGGGGCACCCGAGGTGGGCACAACCCACCTGGGCGCGCCTGGGCCTCCTGGTGGGTTGTGCCCCCCTCGGGGCACCCCCAAGCGCAGCTAGGGCCCATTGTGTTCCTTTTGGCCCATAAAAATTCTCTGTAAAGTTTCGTGGCATTTGGACTCCGTATGATATTGATTTTCTGCGATGTAAAAAATACGGAAAAACAGGAACTGGCACTTGGCACTATGTCAATAGGTTAGTACCAAAAAATGATATAAAATGACTATAAAATGATTATAAAACATCCAAGATTGATAATATTACAACATGGAACAATAAAAAATTATAGATACGCTAGAGACATATCATGGGCCCGCCCGGTTTAATTTGCCGCTAATTAGTCTGCTGTGCCACTGACGGTCGGGCCCCACCGCCTAATTAAGCTTTGTTTTAAAATAAAGCTAATAGTTAGAACGGAAACTGACACATTTTTAGAACTAATAGAAACAGTTAGTTAATTAACTCACTGACACACGGGTCCCACTGGACCCGTTGACCAGTCAAACATGCTGACTGGGTCAGTCCAGTCACTAGCAGGTGGGTCTAGTGGACCCCCTTGACGAGTCAACGGTCCCAGTTGACCGCTGGGTGAGTAGTCAACTGGCCCCCCCTGCCAGCCTCCTGCACACTATTGGGTACACTTCTCTGTGTACCTGTAGCAGTTAGGTGTTTTAATTTTCAAATTAATTTAAATTAAGAAATTTCAGAATATTAATAAAACTTTGAAAATTAATAGAAAAATAATCGTAGCTCAGATGAAAATACTTTATACATGAAAGTTGCTCAGAACGATGAGACGAATACAGATATGCAGTTCGTTCGTCTGCCACACGTCCCTAGCATAGTGAACCTGCAACCTCCCCCCTCTGGTCCGTTTGTCCGAAAACGCGAAACATCACGAATACTTTCCCGGATGTCCCCCCCTTCACCGGTATCACCTACTACCGCGTTAGGACATACCTAGCACCGCTATTTGCTTTGTCATGCATCTGTTTGCATTATATTCATTGTTTCTTCCACCTCTTCTCTCCGGTAGACTACGAGACTGACGCTGCTGCTACCCAGTACGACTACGGTGTTCACGAACCCTCCTTCTCTGCCGAGCTTCCAGGCAAGCCCCCCCTTGATCAACACGATATCGCCTATTCCTTCTCTCTACTACTTGCATTAGAGTAGTGTAGCATTTACTCCTTTCAGTTAATCCTATTCCGCTGCATAGCCTGTCTTTGCTACTAATATTGTTACCTTTACCTGCAATCATAAATGCTTAGCATAGGATGCTCGTTTATCATCAGCGTCCCTACATCCTTGTCCATCTGCCATGCTATACTATCAGGCCGTGATCACTCGGGAGGTGATCACGGGTATATACTTATATACATAATATATGATACATGTGTTGACTAAAGTCGGGTCGGCTCATAGAGTACCCGCGAGTGATTCATGGTGTCGGTGTACAAAAAGAGGGGTACACTTTTGGTACCCCTATAACTGTGCACGGGTAGTCCGAGCCACGGGCACCACCACACTGAGCAAGGCAAGGGAGGTGAGCCAAGGTAAGGCCGAAGCTCAGAAGAAGTAGAACGACGCCAAGAGCAAGACCACAAATAGCAAAGGGGACGAAGCGGACCCCCCGGCAAGATCCTTGCCGGGATGCGGTTTTAGCAAACCCGGCAAGACCCTTGCCGTGGCAGCTCGCCCCACACCTATGGAGTGAGTCACCCTTGAGTCCACTGCCACCATGGGGCAAGGATTCAGGAGACATCCCCGTGGTGGCATGCAGATCTTTGTGAAGATATTCAAGATCATATACACCCTTTAGAAGATGATGATCCTTGGCGCGATCCCAGCCAAGGAGGACCACAAGGCCCCCGGCAAGAGCCTTGCTGAGGATGACAGCAGGCGCCACGGCAAGACCCTTGCCGGGGCCCCGGCAAGGCCCTTGCCAAGAAAACCCGTTGGGCCACCATCAGGCCCACGCCAGCCAAACCTCCACCGCCGTTCGCATGCAGCTGCCGACCCAACCAGCTGGGCAGGCACCTGCATGGCGGCATGCAGATCTTCGTGGAGACCCACCACTGTGCCACCTCAGCTGCCTGCCTGCCTACATGGCACCGTGGGCGCCGCTGGCCAGGGCGCGTGTCGACGCGAGAGGGAGCGGCGAAGGACGAGACAGGGCTCTCCCCCGTCCCCGATAAAGCAAGGACACCTGGGCAAGACGCATTAAATGCGCCTTGTCATGAATGCGGGGGATAACCTCACATCACTGTTCCCTTTCCACCTCCTGGTACCACTATGGCGACCCCTTTCCTATAAAAGGAGGCCCGAGGCGACCAGGAGGAGGATTCGGCTTTTTGGAGCTCCTCACGCCCCATAGCTAGCTCAAGAACACAGATATACAACCCACCAAAGCAGGAGTAGGGTTTTACGCATCCCCGCGGCCCGAACCTGGATAAATGAACCGTGTGCTATCTGTTTGATCTGCTCTTCTCACGACCCCGCGCCCCGCAACCGTAGTAGGGATTCTTGTGATCCCATAGGTGTCGTTCCCACCGACATATTTGGCACGCCAGGTAGGGGAGCAATTGTGAGAATCGGCTCTAGCAGTTAGCCAGACACTCCTTCATCTTCGTCACCCTTGAAGAAGAAAGGAGGCCAGAAGATCGAGACTCGAGCGATCGCAAACAGAAGCTAAGTTGCACTGAACCCTTATTTGTGCTACCCTTCTTATTTGAGGTTATTCCCCCGGAGATATTTTCTTTGTATGAGAAACCTGCACGCCAGGGGGCTCTACCACGATCGGCAATGCCCTTGCCCTGTTTCGAGTCCGCTCAACAGCTCAAGCGGCTGCGTCGAGAATGGCAGAGTAGCCTTCCGCGATCTGCAATGCCCCCGATTCTGACTCGAGTCAAGCTCGATAGTTCGAGCGGCCGCATTCAGAATGGAAAGGTGGCTCGTCCAGCAGCACGCGTACCCGGCTGGCCATGGGGATCCGTCCCCAAAATGCCGCTAGGGGCTTCCGCGCCGGCAAGCCTTCCCGATCGACGTAGGGCACGCATACAAAGAGGAATCAAACGGGGAAATAACATGCATGAAAATTAGGAGTACTTCAAAGTTATATTACATCACATCATAGCTGCGGTTCTAACTAAAGATAAAATTTGTCTTGGTCGGGAACCCGTAGCGGTGAAGAAGAACGGGATGCCTAATCCCGGCGCTGGCCTTCCACCCTCTTGATTTCGTCGATGCAGTCGGTGATGGGCTTGATGCGCTCCATCCGGCAAGCTCTTCATCGCAGGCGTGAAGTCAAGATCGGGATTCCAGTACGCCGTCTTGGTGAGGACCATGGTCACAACCCTCCGGCAAAGTCGCCGGGCCTCCTCGGCCAGCGTGGCCGTCCTGTTGGAGTGAAGATAAGCCAAGGCTCCGAGGACGCCCTCGAAGAACAGGGTCAACTTGGTGTTGACGGTCCCGCTGCCCTCAGGGGCGTACCTCATGTGTGGCATCCCCATGGTGGCCAACTGTGAGGTGACCCTGCCGGCGACCTCCTCCAGACGGCTGATCCATCTGTTCTCGCCCACCACATAATCCTGGTGGGAGGCGGCCTCGTTTGCCCGCAGCCGCTTCTCCTCCTCCAGGCTCCTAGTCAATGTCTCCTCCCGAGCCCTGCTTTTCGACAGCATCTTCTCGAGGTCCTCCAGCTTCAGCTTGAGGTCTCTGATGGAGTTTTGCACTTCGGAGAGCTCCCCAGCCCTGCTGATGACCGCTCCTTGCGCCTCCACCAAGGCGCTGTTGAGCATGCTCTTCTCGTTGGACAGCTTGAGGGCCTGCTCCTTCAGCTCGTCCTGCGCCACCTCCAACTCCCTTACCTTGCCGGCATGGGCCAGAGCCTGGGCATCGAGTGCCTCCTTGTGCCTCTGCTCTAGCTCGCGAGTCCGCCGCGTGACAAGGGCCTCGAGCTCCTCATCCTCGCCACGGAGCGCTGCGGCAAGCTTCGCCTCACACGCGGTGAGGTCCTCTTCCTGGGAATTCAAGGTGGCTTGATGCTGGTTCCGGGCGGCCTCAGCCACGGCAGCCAAGTTCGCTGCCTTTTCCTGGGCCTTCTCGATGTCGGCCATCTTCATGGTGAGCTCCACATCGCGCTCGGCCAATTTCTCCTGAAAGGCCCTCTACTCCCCGCGAGCCTGGTGGAACCAGGTCTGCGTCTCAGCAACGCGCCCCTTGAAGTCCAGCTCCGCGTTGTCCACCATTGCCATCCTGGACTTGACCTTGTCCAGGCGAGCACGGTAGAGCACTTGGAGCTTCCGGAAATTGCCCCCCATGGCACGGAAAAGCTGCTCTTCTGGAGAACCGTCGCCACCAACGACCGGCTCATCTACCACCTCGAGCCCGGTGGCGGCAAGCACCTCGCCGTCAAAAACTTCCCCTTCGGCGGGCCCCCGGCCTGACGCCCCTGGGAGGTGGACGAAGAGATCGTCGCCCACCTTCAGATATCTACCGGGGCCCGAGGTTGAGGAGGAGGGAGGCTGGTCACCCACCACCTCTTCCTCGGCGGAGGCCTTGCCGGCCTCACCGGTAGGTCCACCGCTGGTGCCCTCGGCAGAAGCCTCGCCGGTCGCCTTGGCGGCCCCCGCCGCGGTGTCCTCGGCAGCATCCTTGGCGGCCTCCTCAGCAATGTTCCCAGCAACGGTATCCACGTCCTCCATACCTGTTGAAGGAGGGCCTGGGCAGCAAGGGGAGCAATGAAGCCAGGAAAAGAATGAGGGAATAACAGAGATGAAGGACAGGCGACTCACCAGTGCCAGGCTGTGAAGCAGAAGTCCCCTCTCCGCCAGCATTTGGCGCCGTGGCAGAGCCACCAGCGCCCAAGTTCCCCTCTTCCTCCATGGGTGTGGGCTCTGTGCCTGATGCCCTTGCCGGGGACGCCCCCTGCGACATCGTAGTCGATGGGGGTGGTGTGTTAGGAGTAGCCCTCTGTGGCTCCTCCTGCTGCCACTTCCCTCCTGCAAACCCGACAAGGTCAGCATCATAACATCGAGCACCTACCACATGTCGAGTAAGAAGAGGGTGATGAACTTACACTGGAGGCTGCGCCGGGGGCTGCTGTCCGGGCTGCTCAGCACCACCAGTGGTGTCTTTGAAGCCCCAGCCGGGGGCTGGCTGCTCGCCGAGGTCCTCGCCCTCTTCACCCTCTGGGCCAACATCTCTGTCTCCCTATGGAAGCAAAAATGGATCAAGACAAGCGACCCAATTCAAGGAAATGGAAATGACAGTAAGGAACAGAGAACTTACTCGTCATCCGTCTCCTCCTCTTCCACCAGTTTCCTTTTCCTCTCCGGGCTGAGAGGCCTGAGATCAAAAGGGAGCTCCACATCATCATTCGAGTCGACGCCTGCCGGAGGAGGCGAAGGAGGCGGCGGGGTTTGTGCGCGCCCGGATGAGGAAGGGGTTGTTGTCTTCTTCTTCTCAGCAGCCTTCGTCAGCTTCTTGGCTGCCATGGCCCTCGTGTGGCGCCCAGACCCCTCCAGGGCCAATTGAGGCCGCGCAGCCCTGCCGGGCCGGACCAGCTCACCGGAGCCAGCCCGCCGCGGGACTCGCCCTCTTCCCCTGGTTGGCGTCGAGCCCGCCGCCACGTCCTCCTCCTCCCCCGACGACTCGTCGGCCGCGTCTTCGACGAGCGGAGATCCAGTGTTGGCGCTGCTGACCTCCCCGGAGGCCGCCGCCCACCAGGAGAGCTCCTCTTCCTCCGCCGCCGTTGCGGCCAGGTCCTCCACGCCCCCGGCGCTGCCGGCCTCCATGGCAAGCTGTGCCTCCCTCGCCCTAGTGGTGATGTAGTCCAGCTCTGCCTGGGTGGTGTCCATGATAAGCCACCGCTCGGTGTCAGCATTGACGTACACCTCAATCAGGGTGTCAAAGAATTGCTGCACATCCTCGTCCTTCGGCTCCTTCCAGCTCGGGACAGGGCCGTGTGCATTACAGTTCGGCATCATGGCGATGATCTCGGACCGACGCGAATTGTTGCACAACGGGACCACCCCCGCTGGCAGCTTGAAAAATGGCCCCTTGAGGGCCTTGCCAACCTTTGCGGCAGCCCTCGCGGCCTTGCCGGTCCGCTCGACCTCGCCATCGCGACACACATCAAGCTGGAAAAACCGCTGGCAGAAGTGGGCATGCGCCAGCACTGTGAAGTTGTGATCGAGGCCGGGGTGGAGTCGCATAATGTCAGCCGGGTTCATAAAGAGCCAAGCTGGCCTCCCCTTGTTGTGCAACGGGGCGATCCGGCGGCGAATGAAGTCCGCCCCGATCATCTCAAGGGTGAGTCTGGCCTGGGTGAGCCGGAGAATCCTGGTGGTGGCGACGGTGAGCGTCCCATCGGCGGCGTCGACATCGCTCCAATCGCTGCAGCGGACCGGCGGCACTCGGCGGACCTTGCAAAATTCCGGCAGGTTTTCATCTTCAATCCAGCACCACCGGCCACGTCATTCATCCCACCTCTCCTTCACGGCACCGTCCGGGTACGCCCCCTTGGATCTTGGGATCCAGGTGACGCAACCGAAGACAGCTCCTCCCGGCTGGATTCGAGGGAAGAAGTAATGGCGGAAGAGCACCGTGTTGGGCTGCACCCCGGCAAAGCCTTCGCAAAGATGCGCGAAGAAAGCCATGCACGCCACCGCATTCGGAGTAAAATCAAAGAGGCGAAAGCCGAAGGTGCGCATAACGTCGCAGAAGAAATCGGAGAAAGGAGGGCATAACCCACAAGAAAAGTAATCAACGAAGAAGGGGTACCGATTTGAGGCAGGATCAGCGCAAGCAGCAGGAATGATGCGCGTCGCCGGGTGTCCCGAATCCTCTCCCCCCGTCTTCACTCCCCATAGGGGATTGAAGCAGGCCCGGAGCTCTTGAACATCAACCGTTGAGGGGAAGAAGAAGGCGGACTTCGTCCGGTCCCCCAACAGCGCGCTCTCCAGCGGCTCCATCGTCCCGGCGCCCTTAGCCACCCCTTGCCCTTGGCGAATTTGGGAGCCATGGCGACCAAGAAGTTCAGAGGGCTGAGGAAGGGGGATGGCAAAGCAGCGGCGGTGGGCGACAGGGAAAGCTTAGGAAGGAAGGAAGAAAGGGAACGTCGGCTCTGAGATCGGAAAAGGCACGAGGGAAGAGGAGAAAGTGAGCAGCGCGCCCACGGTTATTCCTTCTTATGGGGGAAAAATGCGGGCCGCCTCCTTTCACATTAACTGTGATGTGACGCATGCCCGCGGGAAGCAACCCCAGGCATGCCGCCTACGTCACACACGCCTCCCCACGCCACGCCACGCGCGGGAAGCATGGGAAGCGCAGCGCGCGAAGAGACTTACCGCGGTAAAAACCGCCCCGCCTGCCCGCGCACCGTTTTTGGGCCTAGCCCAACGACGCGATTGCGCTTACGTGTGGCCCAGGCCCGGGGGCTCCTGTCAGTGTACAAAAAGAGGGGTACACTTTTGGTACCCCTATAACTATGCACGGGCAGTCTGAGCTACAGGCACCACAACACTGAGCAAGGCAAGGGAGGTGAGACAAGGTAAGGCCGAAGCTCAGGAGAAGCAGAACGACGCCAAGACCAAGACCACAAAGAGCAAAGGGGATGAAGCGCACCCCCCGGCAAGATCCTTGCCGGGAGGCGGTTTTAGCAAACCCGGCAAGACCCTTGCCGTGGCAGCTCGCCCCACACCTACGGAGTGAGTCACCCTTGAGTCCACTGCCCCCAGGGGCAAGGATTCGGGAGACATCCCCGTGGTGGCATGCAGATCTTTGTGAAGACATTCAAGATCAGATACACCCTTTAGAAGATGATGATCCTTGGCGGGATCCCAGCCAAGGAGGACCATAAGGCCCCCGGCAAGAGCCTTGTCGAGGATGACAGCAGGCGCCACGACAAGACCCTTGCCGGGGCCCCGACAAGGCCCTTGCCAAGAACACCCGTTGGGCCACCATCAGGCCCACGCCAGCCAAACCTCCACCGCCGTTCGCATGCAGCTGCCGACCCAACCAGCTGGGCAGGCACCTGCGTGGTGGCATGCAGATCTTCATGGAGACCCACCACTGCGCCACCTCAGCTGCCTGCCTGCCTACATGGCACCGCGGGCGCCGCTGGCCAGGGCGCATGTCGACGCGAGAGGGAGCGGCGACGGACGAGACAGGGCTCTCCCCCGTCCCCGATAAAGCAAGGACACCTGGGCAAGACGCATTAAATGCGCCTTGTCATGTAATGCGAGGGATAACCTCACATCACTGTTCCCTTTCCACCTCCTGGTGCCACTGTGGTGATCCCTTTCCTATAAAAGGAGGCCCGAGGCGACCAGGAGGAGGATTCGGCCTTTTGGAGCTCCTCACACCCCATAGCTAGCTCAAGAACACAGATATACAATCCACCAAAGCAGGAGTAGGGTTTTACGCATCCCCGCGGCCTGAACCTAGATAAACGAACCGTGTGCTATCTGTTTGATCCGCTCTTCTCACGACCCCGCGCCCCGTAACCGTAGTAGGGATTCTTGTGATCCCATAGGTGTCGTTCCCACCGACACATGGATTGGGGGATGAAAGGACATTTGTCCCGACGGCCCTCTGGGTGGATCTTTGTGGTGGAGCGACAGGGCAGGTTGAGACTGTTGGAAATATGCCCTAGAGGCAATAATAAAAGCATTATTATTATATTTCCTTGTTCATGATAATTGTCTTTATTCATGCTATAATTGTGTTATCCGGAAATCGTAATGCATGTGTGAATAACAGACACCAACATGTCCCTAGTGAGCCTCTAGTTAACTAGCTCGTTGATCAACAGATAGTCATGGTTTCCTGACTATGGACACTGGATGTCATTGATAACGAGATCACATCATTGGGAGAATGATGTGATGGACGAGACCCAATCCTAAACATAGCACAAGATCGTATAGTTCGTTTGCTAGAGTTTTGCAATGTCAAAGTATCTTTTCCTTAGACCATGAGATCGTGTAACTCCCGGATACCGTAGGAGTGCTTTGGGTATGCCAAACGTCACAACGTAACTGGGTGACTATAAAGGTAGACTACGGGTATTTCCGAAAGTGTCTGTTGGGTGACATGGATCAAGACTGGGATTTGTCACTCCGTATGACGGAGAGGTATCACTGGGCCCACTCGGTAATGCATCATCATAATGAGCTCAGAGTGACCAAGTGTCTGGTCACGGGATCATGCATTACGGTACGAGTAAAGTGACTTGCCGGTAACGAGATTGAACGAGGTATTGGGATACCGACGATCGAATCTCGGGCAAGTAACATATCGATAGATAAAGGGAATAGCGTACGGGGTTGATTGAATCCTCGACATCGTGGTTCATCCGATGAGATCATCGTGGAGCATGTGGGAGCCAACATGGGTATCCAGATCCCGCTGTTGGTTATTGACCGGAGAGTCGTCTCGGTCATGTCTGCTTGTCTCCCGAACCCGTAGGGTCTACACACTTAAGGTTCGGTTACGCTAGGGTTGTAGGGATATGTATATGCAGTAACCCGAATGTTGTTCGGAGTCCCGGATGAGATCCCGGACGTCACGAGGAGTTCCGGAATGGTCCGGAGGTAAAGATTTATATATGGGAAGTCCTGTTTCGGGCATCAGGACAAGTTTCGGGGTTATCGGTATTGTATCGGGACCACCGGAGGGGTCCCGGGGGCCCACCGGGTGGGGCCACCCATCCCCGGGGGCCACATGGGCTGTAGGGGGTGCGCCTTGGCCTGCTTGGACCAAGGGCACCAGCCCCACAAGGCCCATGCGCCTAGGGTTTCCAAGGGGGAGGAGTCCTACTAGTGGAAGGCACCTCCTAGGTGCCTTGGGGGGGAGGGAAACCCCCCCTAGGCCGCCGCACCCCCTAGGAGATTGGATCTCCTAGGGCCGGCCACCCCCCCTTGGCACCCCTATATATAGTGGGGGAGAGGAGGGACTTCACACCTTGAGTCCTTGGCCTTTGGTTGCCTCCTTCTCCCTCCCCAACACCTCCTCCACCTCCATAGTGCTTAGCGAAGCTCTGCTGGAGTACTGCAGCTCCATCAACACCACGCCGTCGTGCTGCTGCTGGTGCCATCTCCCTCAACCTCTCCTCCCTCCCTTGCTGGATCAAAAAGGAGGAGACGTGGCTGTTCCGTACGTGTGTTGAACGCGGAGGTGCCGTCCGTTCGGTGCTAGGATCTCCGGTGATTCGAATCACGTCGTGTTCGACTACATCATCCCCGTTCTTTGAACGCTTCCGCTCGCGATCTACAAGGTATGTAGATGCATCCTATGACTCGTTGCTAGATGAACTCCTAGATGATCTTGGTGAAACGAGTAGGAAAATTTTTGTTTTCTGCAACGTTCCCCAACAGTGGCATCATGAGCTAGGTCTATGCGTAGTTCTTCTTGCGCGAGTAGAACACAATTTGTTGTGGGCGTAGATTTGTCAACTTTCTTGCCGTTACTAGTCCTTTCTTGCTTCAGCGGTATTGTGGGATGAAGCGGCCCGGACCAACCTTACACGTACGCTTACGTGAGACCGGTTCCACCGACTAACATGCACTAGTTGCATAAGGTAGCTGGCGGGTGTCTGTCTCTCCTACTTTAGTTGGAGCGGAATCGATGAACAGGGTCCTTATGAAGGGTAAATAGAAGTTGACAAATCACGTTGTGGCTTTAACGTAGGTAAGAAAACGTTCTTGCTAGAACCCTAATTCAGCCACGTAAAACTTGCAACAACAATTAGAGGACGTCTAACTTGTTTTTGCAGCAAGTGGTTTGTGATATGATATGGCCAAAGTTGTGATGAATGATGAATGATCTATATGTGATGTATGAGATGTTCATGCTATTGTAATAGGATTCACGACTTGCATGTCGATGAGTATGACAACCGGCAGGAGCCATAGGAGTTGTCTTTATTCTTTTAATGACCTGCGTGTCATCGAGATACGCCATGTAAATTACTTTACTTTATTGCTAAACGCGTTAGCCATAGTAGTAGAAGTAATAGTTGGCGAGCAACTTCATGGAGACACGATGATGGAGATCATGATGATGGAGATCATGGTGTCAAGCCGGTGACAAGATGATCACGGAGCCCCAAGATGGAGATCAAAGGAGCTATGTGAAAATGGCCATATCATGTCACGTTTATTATTTGATTGCATGTGATGTTTATCATGTTTTGCATCTTGTTTACTTAGAACGACGGTAGTAAATAAGATGATCCCTCACAATAAAATTCAAGAAGTGTTCCCCCTAACTGTGCACCGTTGCGACAGTTCGCTGTTTCAAAACACCACGTGATGATCGGGTGTTTTATTCAGACGTTCACATACAACGGGTGTAAGACAGATTTACACATGCAAACACTTAGGTTGAATTGACGAGCCTAGCATGTACAGACATGGCCTCGGAACACAGAAGACCGAAAGGTCGAGCATGAGTCGTATAGAAGATACGATCAACATGAAGATGTTCACCGATGTTGACTAGTCCGTCTCACGTGATGATCGGACACGGTCTAGTTTAACTCGGATCATGTAATACTTAGATGACTAGAGGGATGTCTAATCTAAGTGGGAGTTCACTAATAATTTGATTAGTTGAACTTAATTATCATGAACTTAGTCTAAAATCTTTGCAATATGTCTTGTAGATCAAATGGCCAACGTAGTCCTCAACTTCAACGCGTTCCTAGAGAAAACTAAGCTGAAAGACGATGGCAGCAACTATACGGACTGGGTCCGGAACCTGAGGATCATCCTCATAGCTGCCAAGAAAGATTATGTCCTACAAGCACCGCTTGGTGACGCACCCGTTCTCCCTGCAGAACAAGACATTATGAACGCTTGGCAGGCACGTTTCGATGACTACTCCCTCGTTCAGTGCGGCATGCTTTACAGCCTAGAGCCGGGGCTCCAAAAGCATTTTGAGAGACATGGAGCATATGAGATGTTCGAAGAGCTGAAAATGGTTTTCCAAGCTCATGCCCGGGTCGAGAGATATGAAGTCTCCGACAAATTCTTCAGCTGTAAGATGGAGGAAAACAGTTCTGTCAGTGAGCACATACTCACTATGTCTGGGTTGCATAACCGCTTGACTCAGCTGGGAGTTAATCTCCCGGATGATGCGGTCATTGACAGAATCCTCCAGTCGCTTCCACCAAGCTACAAGAGCTTTGTGATGAACTTCAATATGCAGGGGATGGAAAAGACCATTCCTGAAGTATTTGCTATGCTGAAATCAGCAGAGGTAGAAGTCAGGAAAGAACATCAAGTGTTGATGGTCAATAAAACCACTAAGTTCAAGAAAGGCAAGGGTAAAAAGAACTTCAAGAAGGACGGCAAAGGGGTTGCCGCGCCCGGCAAGCAAGCTGCCGGGAAGAAGCCAAAGAATGGACCCAAGCCCGAGACTGAGTGCTTTCATTGCAAGGGAAGCGGTCACTGGAAGCGGAACTGCCCTAAGTACTTAGCGGATAAGAAGGCCGGAAAAACCAAAGGTATATGTGATATACATGTAATTGATGTGTACCTTACTAGTGCCCGTAGTGGCTCCTGGGTATTTGATACCGGTGCAGTTGCTCACATTTGTAACTCAAAGCAGGGGCTGCGGAATAAGCGGAAACTGGCAAAGGACGAGGTGACGATGCGCGTCAGGAATGGTTCCAAGGTCAATGTGATCGCCGTCGGCACGCTACCTCTGCATCTCCCTTCGGGATTAGTTTTAAACCTTAATAATTGTTATTTAGTGCCAGCTTTGAGCATGAACATTGTATCGGGATCTCGTTTAATTCGAGATGGCTACTCTTTTAAATCTGAGAATAATGGTTGTTCCATTTTTATGAGAGATATGTTTTATGGTCATGCTCCTATGGTGAATGGTTTATTCTTTATGAATCTCGAACGTGATGCTACACATGTTCATAATGTGAGTACCAAAAGAAGTAAAGTTGATAATGATAGTCCCACATACTTGTGGCACTGCCGCCTTGGTCACATAGGTGTCAAACGCATGAAGAAGCTCCATGCTGATGGACTTTTAGAGTCTCTTGATTATGAATCATTTGACACGTGCGAACCATGCCTTATGGGTAAAATGACCAAGACTCCGTTCTCAAGAAAAATGGAGCGAGCAACCGACTTATTGGAAATCATACATGCTGATGTGTGCGGTCCGATGAGTGTTGAGGCTCGCGGTGGCTATCGTTATGTTCTCACCCTCACTGATGATTTAAGTAGGTATGGGTATATCTACTTAATGAAACACAAGTCTGAAACCTTTGAAAAGTTCAAGGAATTTCAGAGTGAGGTTGAAAATCAACGTGACAGGAAAATCAAGTTTCTACGATCAGATCGTGGAGGAGAATACTTGAGTCACGAGTTTGGGGCACACTTAAGAAAATGTGGAATAGTTTCACAACTCACGCCGCCTGGAACACCTCAGCGTAATGGTGTGTCCGAACGTCGTAATCGCACTCTGTTAGATATGGTGCGATCTATGATGTCTCTTACCGATTTACCGCTTTCTTTTTGGGGCTATGCTTTAGAGACTGCCACATTCACTTTAAATAGGGCTCCGTCGAAATCCGTTGAGACGACACCGTATGAATTATGGTTTGGGAAGAAACCTAAGCTGTCGTTTCTAAAAGTTTGGGGGTGCGATGCTTATGTCAAGAAACTTCAACCTGAAAAGCTCGAACCCAAATCGGAAAAATGCGTCTTCATAGGGTACCCAAAAGAAACTATTGGGTACACCTTCTACCTCAGATCCGAAGGCAAGATCTTTGTTGCCAAGAATGGGTCCTTTCTGGAGAAAGAGTTTCTCTCGAAAGAAGTAAGTGGGAGGAAAGTAGAGCTTGATGAAGTATTGCCTCTTGAACCGGAAAATGGCGCAACTCAAGAAAATGTTCCTGAGGTGCCTGCACCGACTAGAGAGGAAGTTAATGATAATGATCAAGATACTTCTGATCAAGCTCCTACTGAAATTCGAAGGTCCACAAGGACACGTTCCGCACCAGAGTGGTACGGCAACCCTGTCTTGGAAATCATGTTGTTAGACAACGGTGAACCTTCGAACTATGAAGAAGCGATGGCGGGACCAGATTCCGACAAATGGCTAGAAGCCATGAAATCCGAGATAGGATCCATGTATGAGAACGAAGTATGGACTTTGACTGACTTGCCCATTGAACGGCGAGCCATAGAAAATAAATGGATCTTTAAGAAGAAGACAGACGCGGATGGTAATGTGACCATCTATAAAGCTCGGCTTGTCGCTAAGGGTTATCGACAAGTTCAAGGGGTTGACTACGATGAGACTTTCTCACCGGTAGCGAAGCTGAAGTCCGTCCGAATCATGTTAGCAATTGCCGCATTCTATGATTACGAAATATGGCAAATGGACGTCAAAACGGCATTCCTTAATGGTTTCCTTAAGGAAGAATTGTATATGATGCAGCCGGAAGGTTTTGTCGATCCTAAGAATGCTGACAAAGTGTGCAAGCTCCAACGCTCGGTTTATGGGCTGGTGCAAGCATCTCGGAGTTGGAACATTCGCTTTGATGAGATGATCAAAGCGTTTGGGTTTACACAGACTTATGGAGAAGCCTGCGTTTACAAGAAAGTGAGTGGGAGCTCTGTAGCATTTCTCATATTATATGTAGATGACATACTCTTGATGGGAAATGATATAGAACTCTTGGACAGCATCAAGGCCTACTTGAATAAAAGTTTTTCAATGAAGGACCTTGGAGAAGCTGCTTATATATTAGGCATCAAAATCTATAGAGATAGATCGAGACGCCTCATAGGTCTTTCACAAAGCACATACCTTGATAAGATATTGAAGAAGTTCAATATGGATCAATCCAAGAAAGGGTTCTTGCCTGTGTTACAAGGTATGAAATTGAGCTCAGCTCAATGTCCGACCACGGCAGAAGATATAGAAGACATGAGCGTCATCCCCTATGCCTCAGCCATAGGTTCTATTATGTATGCCATGCTGTGTACCAGACCTGATGTTAACCTTGCCGTCAGTTTGGTAGGAAGGTACCAAAGTAATCCCGGCAAGGAACACTGGACAGCGTCAAGAATATCCTGAAGTACCTGAAAAGGACTAAGGAAATGTTTCTCGTGTATGGAGGTGACGAAGAGCTCGTCGTAAAGGGTTACGTCGACGCTAGCTTCGACACAGATCTGGATGACTCTAAGTCACAAACCGGATACGTGTATATTTTGAATGGTGGGGCAGTAAGCTGGTGCAGTTGCAAGCAAAGCGTCGTGGCGGGATCTACATGTGAAGCGGAGTACATGGCAGCCTCGGAGGCAGCACATGAAGCAATATGGGTGAAGGAGTTCATCACCGACCTAGGAGTCATACCCAATGCGTCGGGGCCGATCAAGCTCTTCTGTGACAACACTGGAGCTATTGCACTTGCCAAGGAGCCCAGGTTTCACAAGAAGACAAGGCACATCAAGCGTCGCTTCAACTCCATTCGTGAAAATGTTCAAGATGGAGACATAGAGATTTGTAAAGTACATACGGACCTGAATG